>NW_020954596.1:67335222-67534247 GCF_900497805.2 Vombatus ursinus
TGTGTGTGTGTGTGTGTGTGTGTGTGTGTGTGTGTGTGTGTGTGTGTGAGGTTATACCTTGAGATGACCTTAGTAATATCATTTGATTTTTTTTGTATGGGTTTATCAGTCTGTGAAATGACACCAATAATAAAACTCATTATACAAATAGTGATAGGTAATATGACCTAGTGGATGGAACTAGCCTTGCACTCAGGAAGACCTAGCTGAGTTCTAGTCCTGATTCTGGCATATGTTGGCTGTGTGACCCTGAGCAAATACCTTAGACTCTCAGTGCCCCTAAAAGTCTAAGTTGCAGATCAGAGGTTACAAATGTATTGGTTGAGGAAATTTGTCATTGAGAGCTTGTAAGTAAATCACAGGTTCACTCAGTTGTTTTTTTTTTTTAATGACCCTTTTTGTCTGAGTTGTTCTAAAGGATAAACAACTCCAATGAAACATTTTACTAGTCTGCTCTCCTAGAAAGGTGAATTGTCAGAGAACCAATTTAATTTCTAGTAAGAGTCCCCCTTCGTGAAACTCCTTTGTCTAGAAGACAGCCAAATAACACTATGGTAGACAATGCTTACTTAGGCTGCTTTGGGTGATAAAATCACATCTTTGAAGAGGTCAAAGGGTACCTTTGTAATTTTTTTATTGGACATATGATGTTATTATTATAAGGATTTCCAGATGAGGAAACATCCTCTTATCAATATGTTATGGATTTAGAGCATTCCCTGAGAGACTTGATGACTTGCCTAAGGTCACACAGCTAATAAATGCATGATTAAGTAGAACTTGAACCCAGATCTTTTCAATTCCCAATCCAACACTATCTTTAGTATATCATGATTTCCTCTAAATTATCTTTGTGATTTTATAGAAAAAATAATAAGAAAAAAATTAAGTACATATGCCTTCTGCAGCTGCAGGTAAACAGTCAAATACAAGGTATATCTCATAGCCCAGGCAATTCCTTGTGTTCTGTGGTATTGCTCTCTTGGTGCCCCCATTACGAAATCATAACACTTTGGGATTGAAGATGAGTTATTTCCTCAAAATGGAAATATAGATATTTCAAGATCACCTGTGGTTTCTACGTGGTACAACAGATAGAGCGCTGGGCCTGGAGTCAGAAAGACCTGAGTTCAAATCCACCCTCAGACATTTATTGGCTGTGTGACCCTGGGCAAGTCACTTAATCTCTGAATGCCTCAGTTTCTTAAACTGTAAAGAGAGGATAATAATAGCACCTATTCATTCAAAGTTATATTTGTTAATTGCTTTGCCCAGTGCCTGGCCACATAGTAAGTGTTTAATAAATACTTAATCCCTTTCTCTTTCCCCTGTGGAAGTTTTCCAGATGACCTTTAGGGTAATAGAATTCTTTGAAGGTGGCAACTGATCTTTTACTTTGAGGAGTATAGCTGTGCACCTGGAGTAGAGTATAGGACAATTATATATAAATGAAAACAGCAGAGGACAATTACTCATGAATGTAATAAGGGAAAGTTGTATACTAACAAACTGAAAAATGAATATTCATTGAATTGAATGTTGCACATATCATTCAGCTCTTTTGACCTATATGATAATGAAGACAGTTTCATTGATTATTTTCTCCCCTAGTCACTTGATTTTTAAATTTTTGTGTCATGGAAAGATAAGCATAGAGTGAACAAAGTCCCATATATACACACAATTAATGTATTTTGGATAGTTGGCAATAAGCCTGACTTTTAAGTTCAAGATGCTTTGCACTAGATTAAACATAAACACCATGTAAGAAATTGTAATGTTATTTATAATTTAATTTGCCTAATTTTTCGACCTGCATTAAGATACTCTCTGAAGCCTAGGAGGAGGAGGAGGAGGAGGAAGGAAAACCTTCCTTTGTCATACTGTGAATACTCCCCTGCATGATTTGGAAGCAGAACATTTGTCCTGTCCTGAGAAACTTGAAAATCTCACCAGGCATTGTCATAGCTATGGGAAAGTTTTCCTGAAGGGAAACAGGTTTCTTTCTTCTACAAACATTTATTCTCTAACATTTCAAGAAGATGGAATATTTTCATAATGGTTATGAAATGGACCTGTCTTAAGTTTTTTTGTTTTTTCAAATTCTTTTTTTGTGCTGCTATAGCATTACATTTTCATTATGCACTTTAGGAGATTGGACTCTCCTAACCATCAGCCCTCAGACATAAATGAAAAAAGAGTTTGAATGGTCTTTCTCCCCAATTCTTTGCAAAACCTGGATGACATATATGAATTACTTTTACATGTGGTTCTAGCCTTCTCTGTTATGGCTGTAGCTGGAGGTGGAAAAAATAATAGAAATGTTACCAGACAGTGAGCCTGTTTTAATAAGATTTCCAGTCTAATTATACATGCTCAAGAAGTGCATGTGACAATTGTGTCAACATCAAAGATTTTTGCTGTGTAGTTTGAACTTCTGACCTTTCAAATTCACTTTTTACTGATAGAAAGTCTATTCTAGGGAAAAAGAATACCATAATTTGGTTCAAGGTTACTTTATTTATTACTGTTTGCAGACTAAAGCCCTCAATATCTGGCCTTCTTGGCCCTGTCCCACACAGTTTACCTGCATAGGAAATAGAAGTTGAGTTCCAGGAAATGGTAGATTATAGTTGAATATTCAGAAGTGTGTCAGCACCAGGAGAAATTAAGGAAAGAGTCACAAGTTCTGGGAGTTTCCACCAATTCTTCGGCCACACTGTTTGTCAGTGTGGACAGAAGATAGTGTCACAATTCTTTAAACTAACTGAATTTGACTCCACTTTTCCTTTCACATAGCTGGAAAAGATGAAAAAGAAAAAAAAAAAAAACAAGGATGGTGACATGGCAGAACAAGCAGTGTCTGAATGTATCTTTTATTATTATTTCAGACCTCAAGAGCTATTGTTATAGGCTGTGTTTGCATACTGAAACTAGTATTTAAAAAAAAACAACTCTGTTTAATCTATTTCACAGTGGTTACTTTGAAAACAATTGACTTAATTCAGTCATGCTTCCATTTTGAAAGTAATTGGTTGACTGAATACAGCTGTTTCCAAATCCAGAAAAAAAAATTTTTTCACGCTTATAACTTTGGTTTGTTTCTCTCCTGCTAATATTCAGATAATTGAATTATTCTGATTTCATCCAACGTGAGGATAGGGTATTAGAGAAGTGACTTGGAGTTTCAAGGCCATAATTGGAGCTTTGGTGTTGCCTTTTCTTAGCAGTGTGACTGTGGATAGTTTTTTTAATTTCTTGAGCCTCAATTTCTTTGTCTTTTAAATAGGGAAGTAATACCTTTTCTACTTTTCATAAATATACCTACGTAAGTACATCTATATATACGTTCCTTTTCTGATAATACAATATATGGCAAAGTGCTTTGAAGTCTCTAAAATATTCTGCAAATGTCAGCTATTATGATTATTTCAAGAGAATATAAGGTCGTTGAGGAAAGAACTGTTACATTTTTATGTCTATATCCCCAATGGTTAGCCCAGTGCCTAAAACAGAATAAAAGCTTAATAAATATTTATTGATATGTTGATCAGAGGACTATAGATTTAAAATTAGAAGGGACCTTTATGTGTATATATATATATATAAAAAAAGATATTATATATCATATATATATATATGTCATCTTATCCAACTTTCTCCTTTTACAGATCAGGAACTGAGGCAAAAAGAGGGTAGGTGCTTGCTCAGAGTCAGACAGCTCATAAGTTGAAATTTCATCTTAATTACAAGTTTCAGTCCACTATACACTGCCGCCTCTCATGATTATAATCAATTAAACAAGCATTTATTAAGTGCTACCAGTGTTCAAGGCTCTATGATATGCACTGGGTTTGCAAACACAAAACAAAGAAAGTCCTTGATCTTAAAGAGTTTATGTTTTACATGTTATAGTCTCACTAGGTTCATCTTCAATTAAGATAAGAATCACTTAAATTAGTTAAAATTCATACTGATATCTTCCATATTACTCATTTCATCAGATCATGTCCTATAAATTCCTTCCTGATGCAGTGTAAAAATCCCTAGGAGCTGATTTCATCATCTATCCATCTGAATGGAAGGACAGATATCCTGCTGATAGTTACATGTGCCTACTATGAAGTTATTAAACACACCATCTGGGATTTTAGTTTGGCTTGTCTTTCCCAATCATTTGTCCTGAAATATAGTCTGATTCTTAGCATCTGTCCTATCATCCACAGTCCCACTCAGCTCATTTATGCTACCTAAATTTTCTAATTAGAGTGCATGGTTAGAATCCATGTGTTTGAACCATAGTTCCTAAGTGGAAAATTCTGTTTACACCTCACTGGAAAAAAAAATTCTTAATTTTATTTTGTATTTGTAAATAAGACATAGACATTTCAATAAATAAAGAAAAACAAACAAAAAAGGGGATTATATATGAAATTTGGGACTTTTATATATGGTTGTTTTAAGGAAGTATTTATTAAATTTAATATGATGGCACCAAAAATGCTTTATTTGTATTTTGTGCTTTTATTTTTTGTATTATGTGCTTTTGTATATTTTTGTATTATGTGCTTTTATTTTTCTGAACTTTTCATCCTCCAATATTAAAAGAAATTTTATTGATAGTTTTTTTTCATTCCTTTTTAAAAATCACGGTTACTAATCACTAGGTGTCCCTCTTTCCATAGAAGCCCTCCTTTTAAAATGTATGTCTTTGAAAATGTATCTGAAAACATGGCTATTCCATACCTTTAGTCCATCACCTCTGTGCCAAGAGGTGGGAGGTATATATCATTGAAATTAGAACTGGTCACAGGAGTGATAAGAGTTTTGAAGTATTTTAAAGTTGTTTTCCTTTCTTTGATTTTGGTGATCATGTAAATTGTTCTCCTTATATTTCATTTTGTATCAGTTCCATAGGGAACTATGCATACAGCATAAGCAGTATCACATCTAAGAGTAACTGCCCCACTAGAAAATTCAAGCTAGATCCATAGCTTGTTTTTTTTTTACTGTATAACTGTTCATTTACTAAAACAAGTTTCTCTCCTTCCTATCCTCCACCATAACAATTCATAAGACATTTTTGGGAGACTAAGTATATTTCATAAATTTTATATTATTTTTAATTAATAAGCAGTTTATAAATTAATTTGTCCTTTCCACACATCCCTATTGAAAACCTTCCCCACCAAATAAAAAAAACTCTGAAAAAAAATTAAACAAATTCCTCTAAAACAAATTCCCAAAAGAAATATGAAAAAATGTTTTTCTGCGTTTTAGGTTCATCGTCTCTCTTCCAGGAGGTGAGTGATGCATTTCATTCTCGTTCCTTTCCACTCAGAATTTATCATTGCATTCATCAGTTCTAAGTCTTTCAAAGTCTGTTTTTCATTATAATGTTGTCATTATGCAAGATTTGCTTTTCTTTATAATGTTGTCAGTGTAATAAATTGTTATTTTAGTTCTGCTTACCTAGCTCTGCATCAGTTCATAAAAGTCTTTCTAGTTTCTTTTGAAACTGCTTATTTCATCATTTTTTTAACGGCACAATAGTATTTCATTATATTCATGTATCACATTTAGGCGTTTGAGAATAGGAGAATATCCCCTTTAGTTTCCAGTTTTTTTACTACCTTGAAAAGAGCTGCTAAAGTATTTTTATAGTGTATTCATATAAATTTTTATGCTCATTCTTGGATTTCCTTGGGGTTGTAGGACTAACAGTGCTAACTCAAAGGGTATAGTTTGGTAACTTTTTGGGCATACTTCCAAGTTACTTTCCAAAATGGCCAGACCAATTCACAGCTCCATAATCAGTGTACTAATGTAACACTCCAACATTAGTTGTTTTCTTTAAAAAAATTTTTTTTAAAATCATCTTTGACATTTTTATAGGTGTAAGGTGGAAATTTAAAGTGGCTATAATTTCCATTGCTCTAATTATTTGTGATTTCGAGCATTTTTTCATATTTTTTTTAAAGGTTGGTAGCTTTTATTTCTGCCTTTGAAAACTTTTTGTTCATATCCTTTGACCATTTGTCTACTGGAGAATGATTCTTAGACTAATAAATTTGAATCAATTCCTTAGTTATCTTGAACATGAAACTAATGTCAAATAAGCTTTTTTTGCAAATTAACTAGAAGCAGAAACTAATTTGATTACATTTCTATTCGTAACTGATAGTGCCAGTAGACAAGGCACATTTTCACTGCACATTCAAAAGCTCCTTTTGTCCTATAATTTTGTGTCCATCAATAATCAGTGAACATTACTAGAAGTTAGAAAAATCTGAGACAATTCAGGGGAGACATAGGAACGGCCATTTTTAATTGCAGTGATAGCACAGATTTTGTGTTGCAAAACACTAACTTTACTTTTCTTAGCAAATTTCATTACTAGCTCATTTTCTGTTTGAAGAAATATGTACCAACCTTTTTGCTAAGATAATATGTCCCATAAGAAATTAGAAATTAAAGGAAAAGTGCATTGCATTGCAAAATATAGTCTCCATGCACTTCTAATTATGAGAGTGTAGAGCATATGGTTAGATCCTACTAGCTATGTAAGCCACTCCCTGAGCTTAATAATGTAGGAACAGTAACCATTTTAAGCATTATAGGATAATTTTTTGATTACTACTATAATTCTTCCTTACCACCATTAAAAAAAGACCTATCATTAGAAAAATCTCTAGTAATAAAATTGATTATATTTTTTGGAAAATGGACTAACTCTACTGCCTACCCCTTGCTTGTCCATGGGGAAGGGAAACCTAGGTCTTTGGTATATTGGGAGTAATCCAAGGTGAATTTTAGTACTTCATCCAGAGTCACTCAAGAGATTGTCATACCTAATAGATACTACATGGATTAGGCTTTGTATATTGCATAACCCCCAAATATGTGTGATTCTAGGCATCATATTTCCACACAATATTTATGGATAGAGAAATGTACACCTAATGTTACATTGAATTGCTTAAGGGAGGAGTTTGGAGTATCTCTACTTGCTAATATATAGTATTACATTTGGTACAACTTTTGCTATGGAAGCTTAAGAATCCAGCTGATATTTTGAAGTAGCTGACATCTGCCCAGGGTTAGTCTTCTCAATCATATAAATATGACTCTGTATGGCTATATATTTAATGTTTAAATATTTATTCAGTAAGTCTTTATTGATCACTTGCTTGGTGAATGTCACAGTTTTAGATGTTGTGGCTATACAAATGGGCTATACATAGTATCTATAGTATCCTCAAAAAGATAAATGACATTTTGATGACATAAAATTTGCTCCAATATATTAATACAATTAGGATAAGAAAAGAAATGGTTGATTGGGGGGCAGGAAGGAAAAGAAAAAAGAAAAAAAACACATTGATATCAAATATCTTTGATAAGGGTCTGATATCCATTAAATATAGAGAAGAAATACAAATATATGAGACCAAACCGTAATGGATAAGTGGTCAAAGAATATAGACCAGGGTGGGGAACCTGCAGCCTTGAGGCCACAGTTGGCCTTGTAAGACCTTGGGTGTAGCCTTTTGTCTGAGTCCAAGTTTTACAGAACAAATACTTTTATTAAGAGAATTTTTTCTGTGAAGTTTGATTCAATCAAAGGGTTGCACTTAAGGACCTAGAGGGCCCCATGTGGCCTTGAGGCCACAGGTTCCCACCCCGATATAGACAGTTGATTCTATATTTATTCAAATGAAGAAGTGTCAACTGTTAACCACCATTGCTCCAATTTTCAGTGAGGGAATGATGACAAAAGATAAAAATAGTGAATAAAAGAGAGATTATAAAAAGACAGACACAATAATGTACTTTTGGTGGATTTCTGAATTAATTCAACCATCCTGGAAATCAATTTGGATTTATCGGAAGAAATTGACTTGACTAAAATGTTCATACCCTATGGCTTCTTGCTAAATATAAACCCCAAGGGGGTCAAAGTAGAAAGAATAGTCCCAGATACATTAAACTATTTATAACAGCCCTGTCAGTAGTATCCAAGAACAAATAACAAAATAGATGTTAAATGGTGGATGGCTAAGCAAACTGAGGTCCATAAAAATAATAAAATATTATTGAGTCACAATAAATGATGGATATGAAGAATATCGATAATCATGGGAAGACGTATATGTACATACATATACATAGATAGATAGATGGATAGAGAAATGAAAGTGGATGAAGTAAGCAGAACCAGGAAAATAATATGCATGATTCAACCCTTTTATAAGTGGAAAGAACAAAATGAACAGCAAAATTGAGACAATTTTGTGAAATTATGATGACCAAACTTAGCCCTAAAGAAGAGATATGAGAAATCACCACTCTTTTCCTTTTTGTGTTGGGAAAAATGGAGTGGATTATAACGTGCAGACTTAGTTGATGTATTGATTAGTTTTGCTCAAGATTTGCCCCTTTTTTCTCCCTCTTCTCTTATAAGTAATTGTTCTTCTCTGGGACAGAATGGAGTATCTTTTGTTTTTGCATTATTTTCATTTTTTAGTAAATCTGTCACTTTCCTCCTCATGAAGGTTTTTTTAATTTAAAAATAGTATTTTAGATTTATCTGAATTATGATCACTCTCACTAAACCATTATTCTTTCCTGTTGGTTTTTTTTTTTTTTTTTGATCCTGACTGTTACCTTGTGTCTTACCTATGCTTTCAGCTTTGGTATCATTCTCATATTTGATAAGAACAGTTTTGATGACTTTGTTTAAGTAATTAGCAAAAAAAAAATATTGAACTGTTTGGGATAGGTTAATGGTATAGGGCACAAGCCACTCCCTCCCCCTAAATTCAGATGACCAATAAGTCAATCATATGAAGAACCTACTGTATGCCAGGTACTGGTAATGCAAGTATAATAAATGAAATAAATGAAATTGTTTTCTCAAGGATCTTATACTATAATGGGAGAGACAATAAGTGCATATAAAAATAGAGACAGCCTGAACATAAAATGAATAAATATCAGTAATACAAAAGAATGTTGACCTTTCCAAAGATATACACAGATTCAAAGCAATGGATTCTTTTGGCATTTTGTATTTGTGAAGTACATTTAAGTTAATTTTTTGTGAAAATAAGTAAAATAATATTTCTCTGTACTAAAATACATTAAGGAAACACGTTCTTAGTGAAACAAAAGTTAGGCACGATTTGGTTTGTTAGACATATCAGTAGTTAACTAATAAAAATGATCAATGATATTTATATCAATTTATGGTTTATAAAGGACTTTTCTCCTATTAACCCTAGGAGATAAACATACTAGCTATTACTTTCTTCACCTTAACTTTAGGAGATAAACATATTAGTTGTTGCTTTCTCCATTTTACAGATGAAGAAATGAACATTTTGAGAACGCTTTGCCCAAGGTCACCCAGTTACGTACTGACCGAATTAGGACTATGTCTTCTGATTCTAAGGTTATGCTCTTCTAATTATATGCCGTATATGTATATATATATATAGTATATGCTATATCTATATAGATACATATATATTATATTCTATATATGTATGTATATGAACAAAAATAATCACTAGCAACCCCTTAAAACTTCTAAATACAGCTATCTCTATGTAGAAAGTGTTATCATCATTATTACTAAAAGTAGAAAGCATCAACATTTCTGCAGTTATTTTTGAAATGTTTATCCCCATAACAAAGTTAATATTTCATATAAATTGGAAAGAAAAATGGAAATTAACCTCTTAGCAAATTTCAAAGTCCTTTGATTTTGCCCTGTAGTTAAAGAATATTTCTTATATGCCAGAGAGGGCAACACAAGTCACTTTGACTTTTAGTAGTAGGCAGTGAAAAGAATTTGGCAACATGATTTCATTGTGCTGAGTTGAGCAGGTGAGATGCAAATCTCCAATAATGTTTCCCTTCGGCATCATTGACCCTCCTCGCCATAAATAAATTCTCTCCCTGAGAAAGTTGAGGGATTGTGCTGTCAGTTCTTAGTGTGATCAGTCTATAATGCAGAAACCAGTAATCAGAGAGAAAGTGTTCCCCAAACAGACTATTGCTAGGGACAGAGTCTTTTCATCAGTCCAAAGTATAAAGGGCACAAGTCTTTTATGGACTTTTGGGGAACAGTGTGCCATTTTTCATATGCTTGGTACATATGTTAAAGTGATCAGAGAGCTTGCTTTAGGCCGTTTTCTGTTCCTATATCAGAAGCCCCTGCAGTGTGCTGGTGCCAGGTTTATACCTTGTTGTACTTAAGAATCAAAAGTGATTTTGGGGAATCTCAAACCCAAACTCTGAAATTGAACAAATGAGAAATATTTTCATACTTTGTGGTTTCTCTGGAAATACTCTCATGCACTTTATTTTCTGAATCAGTTAGTAAGGTTGGAGTGTTTTTGAATTTGATTTTTATGAATGACAAATAACATGTGCCCTTTGCCTTATTTAACAGTCACATAGGTTTAGAAAAGAAAAGACCAGATGTAGGCTTACTTTTGTGTTCATTTTTCTTTGAAGACTTGGTTGTTCTTCCAAGTGTGAGTGCAAATGAAAGAGGTCTTTAGCTTTCTAATCTGAGGGTCTCTGAAGTTTGATAATTGGAAGTGTTTTTGTTTTTATATAGAATCTCTTATGTCAGTCATTCCCTGACCCTACAGAGCTAATATGGGAAAAATGTGGCAGACAGCTGTCAAGTAGGACTAGTATAGCCTGGTATAGAACTGGTGTTGGAAAAGGCAGCTTCCTAGTCAATTATAAACTAATTTAAAGATTTCCTTCTTATCTAAAAGCTTGTTCTTTGCCAGGCAGTCACGTGACATTTTTGGAAAGCACAATTCTTAATGGCCCATTATCTATAGCCTTCCTCATCCATGCAAATAATTGCAAGCTCATGCCATACTGAAGAATGATTGATTTAGTTACAGTGGTCATCACAGACCTGTTAGGTAAGGTAGATCAGCACGTTACAGTTTAGTGAAATGAGTATGTTAAAGAGACAGGCAAGGCTGACTAGGTGTGCCTTGACTTTGAAATAATCTAGTAAAGCGGAGTCGATTGACATCCATCCAATATTCTATGGAGTATGAAAAATATTCGAAGACATTAAATTATTCCCCTCTCACTCTTCAAAGTGAAAATTGAGTACCTTTAATTAAAAGGTTCATTTTACTTATCAGGAAGTGATATTTCAGGATTTAGAGAAATTTTGTAATTAACAGAGCATAATGCTGCTTTTGGGTCAGTGAATATCTCCTTAAAATGGTATATAAATGTTAGCTTATTACTTATTTAATGACATCTTACTGCAAGATTTTGGGTCTTTAAAATGAAGACTGGAATCTCCCTGACAGCTGGATTGAAATTATAATAGGAAAAAGGTACACATTTTGTTAACTATCTACTTTACATCTATGCACTGCATATATAGCATGAGATATAATTTGTGGGTTATGAATAGTATTATAAAACTGGAAAGAGCAGATTAGTAATATCTTATATTTCAAAACACTTTTACATATACTCACTCAGTAAATTCTCAGAACAACTCTATGATGTTGGATAGGAACTTGACCTGTAATTTCATTGGAATTGGAAACTCCCAGGTAAAGAAACTCCTCCTACCAGTGTAGGTGGCCACCTTCTGTGCAAGTTTTAGTACGGTCTTAGAAAGTTTCTTTGAGCACTGAAAGGTTGAGTGATTTGCCCTCATAATTCAGTTTACTATCTACTATATACTGTGCTAAGCAGTAGGTATACAAAGAAAATCAAACATTTTTTTCCCTCAAAAAGCTCACATACTAATGGGAAAGACAATGTGCAAATATCCATGTGGTAATGATAGATAATGATATCTATATAATAATGATAGCACTTTCCAAATACCTCATTTTATTCTCACAACAGGCCTGGGAAGTAGCTGCTGTTATCATCTCCATTTTAGAGTTGAAGATATTGTGGCAGAAAGAGGCTGGATTGTAACTCAGCTCTGCCTGACTCCAGTTGCTGTATCTACTGTGCCACCTTGCTGCCTCTCAGCCCTTTCTGAAGTCACATTGGCTCTCAGGTAGATGACCATCTTCCAGGTAAAGGATCAGCCTATTAAGGAGGATTCTGGCAAGAATCTTGCCAACAGTGACTAAGAGGGAGACCCTCCTGTGATTGTCACAGAATAATCTATTTCCTTTTACCTTTATAGGGATGGATAATGAAAGCATCCTTGAACTCCAAGGGGATAACCTCCTCTTGCCATATAACCTGGAAAATTTCAGTCAACTTTGATGGACCCCCTACCGTCTGCCTCTGTATATATTATCACATATACCACATATTACCATGTACCATTTATCACCATATTATCATTCAAGAAGGAAAGCATTAGCATAGAAAAGGCATCCGGTAGGAGGTGAAATTTGAGAAGAATCTTGACGAAAATCAGGGAAGCTAAGAAGTAAAGGGAAAACATTCCAGGCATGGGGAAGAACTATAGCAAAAGCATAAAGAAGTTAGATGGCGTATCCTCTGTGAGGCATAGCAAATAGATAGTGTACCTGAATTGCAGAGTGTATGGAGGAAGTAAAATGGAAGAAGGCTAGAAATGTAGGAAGACGCCAGATTTGGAAGACTTTAAATGTACAACAAAGGACTTTCTGTGTAATCCTAGAGATTATAGAAAGCCACTGACATTTATTCAGAAGGATGTAGGGTGACAGGGTCAGATATGTCCTCTAGGAAAATCATTTAGACAAAAATGGAGGATAAATTGGAGTTGGAAGTGATTTGAGGTAGGGAGATCAATTTGATTATTGTAATTGTTCAGATAAGAGGTGATTAGGACCTATACCAAGATAGAGGTGGCTATGTGAGTGGAAAGAATGGAATACATACGTATATACATACATACATACATAATACATACATACACATATACATACACATACATACATACTGAAAGACTGAGAGATAGAGAGAAAGAGAAGTGCTTATTAATTACCAATGATTTGGGGGGATTCAGATTTCCCCCTTTTTCTTTTATCTTCATTTCAAGATCTTAGTCTAGGAAGTTTGAGCTAATCTTCTCTATCTAGACCACACTGGGCTAGGGTAGCCATTGTGCTCTACTCAGATTTGGGTGGGGATAAATTCTTGGAATAGATTGCCCAAGGCTGGGATTAATTTAGAAGTAAATGACATAATCAAAGCTCACGTCCAACTCCTCATTGTAATATTCATTAAACTATTAATTGTTAACCAACCAAGTTGATTGCCACCCTCAGGAACAACCCTCTTCCAATGGGATATAAGCTGGGAGCCCTCTCCTCCCCCTAGTCATGATTGTCTTTGGTCTAAGAGAGATAGCCAAATGACCATCCTTTTATTAAAATTCTGGCATTATTAATAAAATGATCAAATTACCCAGAAATTACGTCTCTCAAACCTTTTTAAATGCAACTATACACACAACCATACACACAATAAATATGTACACACATGCATATATGTATATATATGTATGCATATATATATACACACATATATGTATATGTGTATATACACATACACACACCTTTCATATCTAGCATATAAAATATTTTTCGGTAAAAATGGCAAGATTTGACAATAAATTTGATACATGGGCTAAGTACAAGTCAGGAGACTGAGATAACATTAAACTGTAAGTATGGTGTTGCCTTTGAGAGTAATATAAGGGGTAGTTTTGGGGGAAAAATAATAAGTTTTGTTTTGAGATATGTTGAGTTTGAGATGCAAGATATCCATTTCAAGGTATCCAGAAGGCAGTTGGTAATGTAGGAATGAGCAGGTAAGTGGCATAGTAGATAGAGTGCTGGACTTCGAGTCTGGAAGACCTGAATTAAAATCCAGCCTCTGACCCTTACCATCTGTGTGACCCTGGGCTAGTCACTTTACCCAGTTTCCTCATCTGTAAAATGATCTTGAGAAGGAAATATCAAACTTCTCCAGAATCTTTGACAAGAAAACCCCAAATGGGATCACAGAGAGTTGGACACGATTGAAAAGAACTAAATAACAACAAAAATATGGGAGTGGAGTTCAGGAGAGAGATGAGGGCCAGATATATAGATTTAGTAATCATCTGGAAAGAGATGATTTGAACCCACAAGCCCTGATGAGACCTCTGAGTCAGATAGCATAGGAGGAGAAGAGGGACAAAGGTCCAAGAGAGAGTCTTGGCAGACATCCATCATTAGTGGTTATGACATAGATATAAATCTCTCAAAGGAGGCTTGAGAAAGAAGCATCAGAATAGGAGAACCAGAAGAAACCAGTGTTACAAAAACCTAGTGAGGACAGAGAATCTAGGAGGAAATAAGCATTTACAATGTCAAGAAGAGTGAAGATTGATCGAAGGACATTAGAGATAACAATAAAGAGATTATGAGTAATTTTGGAGAGGACAATTTCAATTAAATGATGAAGTCAACCACCAGCTGGATTGTAGAGGGTTTAGAAGAGGGCTTCGTATTGATGACTATAACAAGGATGTTAGTGGAGGGAAAGAGAAGTGATCTTCAATGGGAATAGGGGAGACACGAGTGGGGTTGTGGGCAGCAGAAAATGAGCCAGGAGGTAGGGAGAGATTGAAGATTAGAGAAAGAGTTGACAGGGATGAACAATTAAAGAAAGGGATGACAGGTTGAACAATGTGCTGGAGAACCTGGGAGGGTATAAGATTAAGGGTACATGTACAGAGCTTGGTCTTGGCAAGGAGAAGGGCCGTCTCTTCATCTGATATAGGAGTGAAAATTGATGATATTTGGTGAATGTTTCTGAGTAATGTGTGCTGAGGAGGATATTTAACTTGGTGAATGGCCTCAGATTTTTGGTGAAATTTGAAGTAAAGACCTCAGCTTGAGAGGGTTGGGGGAAAAGATATGCTAGGGGGCTTAAGGAAGAATAAATGGTTTGTATTAGCCTCTGTGTTGAGTAGGATAGTGACTTGATTAGAGATCTAAAGAGGGAGTGCATTGCTGCAACAAAGGCACAGTTGAGTTTTGTCATATTTGTAGTGGACCCAATTAGCATGGTTTTGTGATTTTCTCAAGGTTCCATTCAGCAGTATATGAATAAGAATGATGGAGATGGATTATGAAAATAATCCAGGATTGGGATTTGGCTAGGGAATTATTTGTGATAGGAGACGTGATAAAAGGATTTGAGAGTAGAAAACAGCAAAGAATTGAAGTAGTTCATCAAGCCAGTCAAGGCAGGAACAGCATAGGAAAGAACTAAAGGGATGGAGGTATTGGAGTTGATGATAAAGATTAAGGATAGGGTTAGGGGTAGTAAAGCACAGGTAAATATGGAATGATATGATCAGATTCTTAAAATCTGGCCAATAGCACAGACTCACTAGGAATCTCACTCACTCCAATTGGTATTTTAATAAAACTTGTCTTTGGCTGAAAAAAAAAAAAGATGGAATGATAAAATATAATCAGATCAAGTTATTTTGGAGTTCCTGTACAAAGAAGTTGAATGGTTGTGGATGATGATAGGGCCAAAGGTATGACCATCTCTGTGGGACAGCATTCCAGATAGAGTATCTTGTTCATGGAACAGCCAGGAGGCCAGTGTCCATGGGGTATAAGGGGTAAGAAGACTGGAAAAGAGGTGGGGGCTTAAAGGACCTAACAGATCATCCTGTCCATCTTTTTACTTTACAGAATTGGAGGTTCAGATACATTGCAGTTTTCCCCAGGTTATATAGGCAGTTAGTATAACCCTGCATTATAATTGTGTCAAAACCAGACTAAGAATACAGATCTTCCAACTCCCAGGTATTACTATTTCTATTATGCCCAGAAGCCTTCCTGAGTATTCCTCAGTGTTAGTGCCTTCCCTCCAAAATTCCCTCCGATTTACCCTGTATATTTGATTTGAGGGAGGGAGGGCTGTGCAAAGTCACCAGCCTCACTTTCTCCTCCAGAGCCATCATTGTATGCACATAGTTATTTGCATATGGTTTTCCCCATTAGTATTAGTTCCTTGAGGGTGGGGTGTAGGGTGTGTCCAGGGAAGACTAGTACCTCTGGTGAGAAGGCTGCCGAGACCTTTGGAAGACTGCTTTGCACCCTTGGTGTCCACCTATTCCACCTAACTCTTACCCGTGGGTCCAAGAAGCTGTAGCATGCACAGTGGCCACATCCTTGTAAACCATTTCAGTAGATGGGCTCAACCAGGTTGAGAGTAACAGAGGGGTCTCAAACCCGTTGGTAAGTTAGGGGGATGTCTACCCCAAGCATGTGAAGACTTCCCCTGGTGGAATGGATGGATGAGAACAATTTGTTCCAACTGCCAGGAGCAAGCCCTTAGAGCTTGGTTAGACATCAAAGACTCCAGGGTCATCCGTTGCATCTTGAACCATCACCAGTAGTCTTGATTCTGTCCTGCCACTGGACTGTGATGACTCTGGAGGAGAGAGTGAGGCTGACGACTTCTTGCAATTCTGCCTCACTTAAATCCAATTTACACATGAATCAAAGAACCTCACCCTGTGTCATTTTACTATTCTACCTATCTAAAAGTCCTGTGGCAACAGGCAAGTGACCAAGCAGCAGGTGGGGATATACTGGGAGCTGTAGTAACAATCCTGCACAAAGGCTGCCTAGGCTATAGGGTCATTTCTCACTGGAAGCAGCAGTAGGATTAGGCAACCCCCTGGGTGTCTGAGCAGCCTTGTAAGGACCACACTGCTCACTTGCTGGTGTGAGGAAGAGGCTAGAAAAGGTGTCCTAAAATTGTCTGCTCACCCAACCCTGGCCTGATTACCATGGCAGGCAAGGAATCTCACTCTGTGGTTGAAACACAAAAAAAATGTACAAAAACCTGTGCAAAGATGATCGCACTTACCATTGGGCACATGGAATGTGCACACAACTAGAGACCACACAAAATCCTGTAGACCTGAAAGACAAACAGCTCTTGTTGAAAGAGAACTCAGCAGGTGTCGCCTCCAAATAGCAGCCCTGAGTGAAACAAGGCTGTCAAATGAAGGTCAGCTTACTGAAGTTGGAGCTGGATACACATTTTTCTGGAGTGGCCACAGTGAAGAAGAGAGCCATGAAGCTGGTATAGGTTTTGCAATCAAAACTAATCTAGTCAACAAGCTTGTATGCCTGCCAAAAGGAGTGAATGACAGGCTCATGACAATACTATTGCCACTTGCAGGAAAATGTCATGCCACCATCATCAGTGCCTACACTCCCACCATGATGAATCCTGATTAGATTAAAGGACAATTTTATGAAGACCTGGAGACCCTTAACATCAATGTGCCAAAAGAGGACATGCTTATAATTCTGGGTAACTTTAATGCTAGAGTAGGCTCAGACTACCAGACTTGGCAGGGAGTTCTAGGGAGGAATGGAGTTGGAAATAGCAACAGCAATGGTCACTTACTACTGAAGACTTAGGCATCTCATGACCTTTTCATCACCAACGCTATCTTCCATTTACCTAAACACAGTAAAACTTTGTGGATGCACCCTCGCAGCAAACATTGGCATTTAATAGACTATGCAATTGTAAGGAGAAGAGACAGACAGGACGTGACAGTGACAAAGGCAATGTGTGGGGCAGAGCGCTAGACTTATCATAGACTTATCCTCTCCTAGTTAAATATTCACATTCCACAAAACAGCATCCCTAAGGTAAAATGACTACCATAAGAATCAATGTCAACAGATTAGAGCTCTTCTCTGAGCTGGAACAGTTTTGCTAACTTGGAGGGAAACTTGAGCCAACACACAGCTAGCAACAGTGGAGCAGAAAAGGAGTGGGCAGCTTTCAGAGATTTGGTGTATAGCACTGCATTTGCTCATCTGGGTCAGAACGCTTGTAAACGTCAAGACTGGTCCGATGAAAATAATAAGGAAATTCAGAAACTGCTAAATGAAAAAAATGAGAACTCCACAGGATTTATCAGTAGGATAGTTCATCTATCTCTAAGAGGGAGCATTTAATTCCATCAAATGTAAAGTATAAGCAAAACTTACAGAGACACAGGATTCTTGACTCAGTAAGAAGGCAGATGAAATTGTTTTATGCTGATTGTAACGATCCAGAGTCCTTTTATGATGCCCTGAAGGCTATTTATGGGCCAAAGACCTATGTACATCTCAACTACTCAGTGCTGATGGAGCCACATTGATTAATGATAAGGACATGATCCTAGAGAGATGGGCTGAACACTTCCATAATGTCCTCAACAGACCATCATCAATCAACGCTGAAGTCATTGACAGTTTACCTCAGGTTGAAGTCAATCCCCCTCTAGCTGAAGTTCCACTTGAAGAAGTTTTGAATGCCATTAGGCTCCTTTCATGTGGCAAAGCACCTGGTGCTGATTCTATTCCAGCTGAGATTTACAAAGTTGCTCATACAAAAGATGACTGAAATTTTCTGGGTTATATGGCAAGAGGAGGTTATCCCCCAGGAGTTCAAAGATGCCTCTATTGTCCATCTCTATAATGTAAAGGAAATAGATTGTCCTGGGACACTCACAGGGGGAGGGGGGTCTCTCTCTTAGTCATTGCTGTCAAGAATCTTGCCAGAGTCCTCCTTAATAGGCTGATCCTTCACCTGGGAAGTGGTCATCTACCTGAGAGCCAGTGTGGCTTCAGAAAGGACCAAGGAACAGTCGATATGGTGTTTACTGCCCAACAATTCCAGCAGAAATGCCAGGGGCAGAATGGAGGTCTGTACACAATGTTTGTAGATCTGACCAAGGCCTTTGATACTGTCAACCATGAGGACTTATGGAAAATTATGTCAAAATTTGGTTGCCCAGAGAAATTCATCAGCATTGTACATTACTTTCATGATGGCATGCTTGCCTGGGTTTTGGATAATGGATAATGCTCTTGTGCAAGGCTGCGTGCTTACTCCTGTGCTTTTTAGCATGATGTCTTCGGCTGTGTTGTCAGATGCTTTCAGTGAGGATGGACATGGCATCAAGGTCAGCTACCACACTGATGGTAAATTCTTCAACTTGAAAAAGACTAGAGGCCAAGACCAAAGTGGAAGAAATGTTGGTGCATGATTTTCTGTTTGCAGATGATTGTGCACTCAGTGCAACCTTTGAAGCTGAAATGCAACAAAGTATGGATCGATTCTCTGCTGCTTGTGCTAATTTTGGCCTAACAATGAACACCCAGAAAACACAGGTGCTTCATCAGCCACCACCACACCACCCATACATGGAACCATCAGTTACAGTGAATGGAGAAGTTTTGAATGCTGTGGATAAGTTCTCTTACCTCAGTAGTGTACTTTCCAAGGATGTACACATTGATAATGAGGTTGACCCATGCATTGCCAGTGCATGCTCAGTGTTTGAGAGGCTCTGAAAGGAAGTATGGGAGAGAAGAAATATTAGACTAACTACCAAACTGAAGGTCTACAGAGCCGTTGTGCTGACCTCATTGTTGTATGCCTATGGCACCTGGATGGTATACCAGTGCCATGCCAGGAAACTGATTCACTTCCATTTGAATTGTCTTAGGAAGATTCTGAAGATCACCTAGCAGGATAAGATATCAGACACTGAGCTCCTTTCTAGAACTAAAAGCATTCAAACTCTGCTTCAGCGAGGGCAACTCTGATGGGCTGACCATGTCGTTCAAATGCAAAATGTACGCTTGCCAAAAAGACTATTGTACAGAGAACTCACCCAGGGCAAGCTGTCACATGGTGGTCGGAAGAAACGATACAAAGACACTCTCAAGGTTTCTCTTCAGAACTTTGGAATTGATTGTGTGACATGGGAGACGCTGGCACAGGAATGCTCAGCGTGGTGTGCCCACATCAGAAAAAGTGCTGTACTCTATGAGCAAAGCAGAATTGAAATAGCTCAAGAAAAAGGCAGGATATCCAAACTTGGAGAATCTACCCCAAAGGTTCACATGGACTATTTGTGCCAACCTGTGGTAGAACATTCTGAACTCATGGTGGTCTGATCAGCCATAGTTGGACACACTGAAATTTGACTCTAGCATAACGATATCATTTTTGTCCTCTTCAAAAATGGACAACAACTAACCAAAGTTCCTTGAGAATGTGAGAATGACTTTCCATTCTTTTTTATCCCCAGTGCTTAGCACCTTGCCTGGCATTAGTATTTGTTGTTCAGTTGTTTCAGTCATATTTGACTCATCCTGACCCCATTTCGGGTTTTCTTGGCAAAGATACTAGAGTGATTTGCCATTTCTTTCTCCAGCTTACTGTGCAAATGAGGAAAACTGAGACAAACAGGGTTAAGTGACTTGCCCAGAGTCACATTGCTAGTGAGTGTCTGAGGCCATATTTGAACTCACGAAGATGAATCTTCCTGATTCCAAGTGTGACACTTATCTACTACGCCACCTAGCTGCCTATATAGCATTAGTATGTACTTAATAAATGCTTGTCAATTTAACTTGACTTGACATGTTATGCTACCTTTCACTGAGTGTTTTATGAATTCATCTGTTGAACAAAGCTAGTTTAATGACAGTATCACTCTGTTGCAAAAATCAGAAATAACCTTTTGCATAGAAGGCATTATTAGCCATTTTTTTCCTCATGGAGAGGAACTTTCTTGTTTCCTTCAAAATTGCATATTCTTAACAGAGATTTCAAGTTAAAGTTAGAGCTGTTATTTAATGTAGGACTGACTACATTATCAATAGAACAGATATTCAGTGAAAGCTAATGAGAGCAAACAATGATTTGAAGAGTTTTATCACTCCTCACCTCTTTTTATCTCATGCCTCATGGGCACTGGAAGGAAGAAAATCAATCCTTCCAGAATATGGAAAATCACAGTATGATACATTTAAAACACTTAAAGAATTTAGTTTTGTTCTTGAGATAGCAGAAGGTAAGCCTGATTTAGGTAGAAGATTCCCATGAGTTTCTTGCTAAATCTTTTTAACCTCCAAATAAATTTTGTCAGCACCTTTCCATTTTTAATACATAAGCTTCATCTTCTTTCAAGACGCAGAGCAGATGCTTCTTGAAGACATGATTTTTCTAAGGTTTTTCTTCTTTTCTGTCATTCCACTATAATTGGTATCCCTTGTGAATAATTTTAAATTTCTTGGAACTGCAGGTATATCCAGATTGCAATTAGTATAATCTGGATACTGATTTATCCATTTTTATTGTTAGATGAAATAAAAATTTGTTATGTTATCTGAGTAAAAAACTTAAAGAAAAAAAAACAACAAATCATTCTGAGTAAAGCCAGAAGAATTGGTGGAATCCTTGTGATTGAATAATTAAAACAGTGCACCATCAATCCATTCAAATAAAGTGAATTACACTGGTATTTGTAAAACACAGTTTAAACTGAAGAGTGTGAGTTAATGTTCTATCCTAGGGGAGGAAGAGAATAGGTAATTTCCCTTATTTTGACATGTCATGAAATCAATTCAAGGTTGTGAATCTTGTTATATCAACAAATACACTGGAATTATTAAATCTTTCTTCGTATTTTTTTTTGATGACCTTATTTCTAATCATGACCGGGGACTTATTTAATTTGGTTGTTATTGTACCTAGAGATTTTATGAAACAACTTTTGTTTAATATATTCTCTTATGGAGCATACTTTCCAAGGTCAAAATGAATCTATTAGATTTATTTCAGTAAATTATTCATAGTTTTGGGAATGTGGCTATTTAACTTATAGTTTTTTAAGGTCAGAAAAAAAGTATTATGATATTTAAAAATGTAAACCTCTCATACAGCTTTAGAAATTTAATAGTGAATTAATAATGATAAGTTATAGCTTATTTTATCCTGTCATGATTGTATAATAAAAAGAGCAGAGGTTTTGATGTTAGAAGGTTATAGCTTGAGTCTCAGTCTTGACACTTACTATCAAATTTATTTTCTGTATAACCCCTAAAGAAGTGTCCAGCCTGTTTACTTAACAATATAATTGTAAGAAAAGGGCTTTGTAAACTCTAACAATGCTGTGTAAAGGAGTTATTATTTTTTGCTACCAAAATTGTAGTTTTGCTTGGCATTTAAGGCTTCTTACAATTTAGCTCCAGCCTACTATAGCTCTTCATACATCCCAGCCAAACTGAGCTAGTATCAGTTTCCTGATCTTAACCTGTTTTTTCTCACATCTTTGTACTTGCATACAAAGTGGAGGGGGAGAGAGGTAACAAGCATTTATTAATTTCCTATTACATGCCTGGTACCATGCTGAACACTTTGCAAATACTGCGTTTGATCCGCAGAACAGCTCAGAAGGTGAGGTGCTATTATCTCCATTTCACAATTGGAGAAACAGGTAAACAGAGGTTAAGTGACTAGCCCAGGATCACATTGTCAATTCAGTATTCTATGCAGTAAATATTTATTAAGTGCCTACTATGTGCCAAGCGATGTCCTAAACATGAGGGATACAAACAAGAAAAAGACAATCCCTGTCCTTAAGGAGCTTACAATCTAATAGGGGAAGACAATACACAAAAGGAGACTCGAAAGCAGGTAGGGCAGCAAACGGTGCCTGGTTGGGGTCATCACGTTCCTGAAGTTCAAGTAAAGCAGAGTTGCAGATGAAACATGTGATTCTTTCCTTCCTAAATCTCTTAGCCTTTTTCTGTTTGTTTGATCTTTCCTATACATTTATCCTTTTTGTTTCTCATTTACTTTTTTAAAACACAAATGTAACAAACCTTAACAAATACACTTATTAGAATGCTAGCTCCTTAAGGAAGGAACTATTTTTGCTTTTTAAAAAGCAATCTCCGGCACTTAACACAGTGCCTGAAATAGAAAACACTTAATAAATGCTTGTTGGTTGATTGAAAAGATTGACATTTCAATATAACAGATAATAGAACAGAAAAAAAAAAGGATTGAAACTAAAAGTGTGAAACTTACGTGCAACTTGTGTACTAGAAGGACCAGGCACATTCATTGATGCAAGACTTCTAAAAACTAATTTATTGTAATTTATTATAATTTCTTTATTTGTGAAAAAAGTATTTTAAATATGAATAACCAGATGATATAATTTTACTTTGAAATAAATTTGTTTCATCTTTTATTTGTATTTTATTTGCTTTATGGATAATAAAATTCACTACATGGATTGGTACAGCTTGGTCCTTTGAGGTATTCTTAAATTCTGCTTCTTCTAGTATTAAAATGTGTTAAATTTCTCATAATAGAACCAAAACTGCCCAGTTTGTGTTCATTCCAAATTTTTATCCTTTTTTGTGTATGAAAAAAAATCATTGACCCTTTTTCCTTTTGGAGGGAGAGCAGCAATGCTGTCACTCCTCCTCACAGAGCTGGTTCCCTGACACCCCATGATAAAATGTTTCCTTTGTAACAAATAAGTACAATCAAACAAAACAAATTAGTACATTAGTTGTGTCTGAAAATGTGTACTTTGTTCAGCACTTCTTGTTTATTACCTCTCTGTTAAAAGGTGAGAAGCCTGATTCATCATCGCTCCTCAGAAGTCCCAGTTTATCATTGCCTTCTTTGTAATTCTTAAGTCTTTCATCTTTTTCCTTTCATATTATTGTAGTTGTATAAATTGTTCTCAAAGTTCTGCTTACTTCACTCTCTATCAGTTCATACAAGGTTTCCCAGGTTTCTCTGAATCTATAATTTTTATCATATCATATAGCATAATATTATTCCATTAAATTCATATGCCATTATTTACTCATCTGTTCCCTACTTGGCTTTGTTTCTAGGTCTTTGCCATTACAAACATTGTAGCCATGAATATGTTTTTACATATGGATCTTTTTCCTCTGTTTTCAATCTTTTGGAGTTTCATGCCCAGTAGTAAAATGCTTAGTTAACTGACTTTTTGGATATATTCCCAAATTATTTTTTCAAGATGGCTGGATCAGTTCATAGCTCCAATAATAGTGGATTAGTGGACTTGTACTTCCACAGCTTACTTAATATTCACTATTTTCTAGACTGGGGCAAATGACTTTTTTTTGATGTCATAATATATCATGGATCATAGCATCATGCACCATTAGATTCTATCTAGTCAAGCAATTGTAGAAGGAGTATGATTTTAAAGGCCCTTTGTTTTATTACCAATCTTCTGACAAAATAACTTTGAAAGTGAAAGGGGCTACCCAGATATTAGGAATAATCTATGTGATATTGTGGATATTCAATGAGATAGTGGACTTTCAAATGTTATTGTTGAGAAGACCAGAGCCGAATGGAAATTTTATTTTCAAATACAAGACTCGAGAGAAGCATGAAAAGGTAAACAGGAAAGAGAAATCATAAGGGATATAATAATTTTAAACTGTTTACATGTCTACGTGGGAAGATGATATTTGTAACTCATAAGACCTTTCTCATTATTAGGGTAGTTAGAAGGAGTATATATAGACAGAAGACATAGGTGTGAGTTGAATATGAAGGGATGAGATCTAAAAAATAAAATTAAGGGGTGAGAAAGGAATGTACTGGTAGAAAGAGAAAGGGAAAGGTAGAATGGGGTAAACTATCTCACATAAAAGAGGCAAGACAAAGCTTTTACTGTGGAAGGATTGAGGGAAGAGGTGAGGTGGAGTAAGTGAACCTAAATTGCATGGGAATTGGCTCAAAGAGGGAATAACATACACACTCAATTGGGTATAGAAATCTGTCTTACCCTACAGGAATGTAAGAGGGGAAGAGGATAAGAGAAAAGAAGGGGACGCTAGAAGGGAGGGTGGATTGGGGGAGAGGGTAGTCAGAAGCAAAACATTTTTGAGGAGGGACAGGATGAAAGGAGAGAGAGAATAGAATATACTGGGGGGGGATAGGATGGAGGGAAATATAATTAGCAATAGTAACTGAAAAAAAATTTTGAAGCAAGTCTCTGGATTATGTATGTTTCACAACATGACTATTATGGATATGTTTTACATGACTACACAAGTATAACCTATATCAAATTGCTTGCTTCTCAATGAGGGAGGTTGGGAGGAAGGAAAGGAGAAAATTTTGAACTCAAAAATTTTAAAAAACAAATATTAAAAATTGTTTTTACATGTTACTGGGGAAAATACTAAATAAAAGCTAAAAAAAAGGAAAAAAAATAACAGACCAAAATGAGCAGACCCACAAGAATGTTGCATACATTAATAGCAATGTTGTTTTAAGAATAACTTTGAGTGACTAAGTCATTTTAAGTATTAAAAATACCCAAATTAGAGTACCAGCCCTGGAGTCAGGAGGACCTGAGTTCAAATGTGGCCTCAGATACTTACTAGCTGTGTGACCATGGGCAAGTCACTTAACCCCAATTGCCTAAAAAAAAAAATAGCCAAATTAATTACAAAGAACTTACGAAGGAAGAATCTATCTGTATCCAGAGAAAGAACTAATAACAGAAGTATGTATAGAATGATTTTACATATATGTACATATTTGTGTCTAATGGTAGCCATCTCTAGGGTGAGGAAGGGAAATAAAAAACAAAAAGTTAACATGATAACTTTATTATATATTTAAAAGAAATAGCAAGTTGCATATAATAGATTTGCAGTTTCATGTGCAATTTTTTCCTATTCTTCTATGTTATAGAAATGCTTGTTTTATTTTTTAGATTCAGAATAAAATAAATTTTAAAAATCATATTCAGTATTCTTTAAGGTAAGTAGTTCTCAGAACAATGTACCTTTTTTTTTTGAATTTTTGAGTTCCTTGGTAAAATATTTAAAAAAAAGATTATTCTGTAGGAGTTCTAAAATTAAACAACTTGGGAAAAATAATTAGGACAATGTTTATTTTTCATATGTTTCAATGCCAGGTTAAATTTGCATATTTCTCCAATAAAAATTTTAAAGTAGATTTTTTTCTTTTTGTAGGTGATATCCTAATTCTTTTCCCATAATCCTACTTTTTGTCCTTTCTTCTTAATTTGTCTTCTAAATCAGTTGTCCTTTATCTATTCTCATAATATTCTTATTGCTAGAAGCCTTTTTGGCTTTATAGTCTGTTACATATTGAAGTTAAGCAGAAGTAAGTGATACTTCATTGTAGTCTGAGAAATCTGCCATTAAGGTATTAGTTTTCTATCTTCTAGCCATCTTCCCTCAGTAAGAAAAAAAATCAATTCTTGTCTCTGCATTATTGGAAAAAAGTAAAATCTTTTTCCATTAGGTTGTTTTTAACCTCTGTGCACTCAGCAGTCCCAGCTCTGGAGTAATTTCTTTGAGGAGTTTCTTACTTGGCTGTATGATTTTATTTAGCTCTGGAATATGAAGATGAAATAGGAGATCTGGCTTCTCAAGTTTTTTTATTGAGTGTATGACCTTGGAATAGTTAATTATTCTGCACATCAGTTGCCCTACCTGTTAAGTGGGGATAAAATTCCATGTTATTGTGAGTGTTGGGAAGGGAAGGTTGAAAAGAAAAAAAAGTTTAAAAAAAAAAGGAAAGAAAACTATGAGACATTCATATTTTTTATTGTTCTGTTTCTGATATTTGTTTTCCCCATAGTGTCCTGCAATACATATTATACTCTCTAAAAATACTTGTTAAACCAATACAATTTAATTAGAAAGGTGTCTTCATATATCATACTTCTTGTGTAGTCTTTTTTCCTGACAGGTATATTTCTATTAAAATGAATAAGTGAAGTATTTTTAAAAAAATTCTATAACACCTCTTTAATAAAATAAAAAAAGGTGTTATTGTTTACTAAGCACTTTTAGATATCTGAAGTTCAGTTAACTTGTGTATACCTTAAAATATAGTAGTTGAATATTAGGTAGGGATTTGAATAATATTTAAAAGTTCTCATCAGAAAACATACCTACTACTAACTGTTACTTCAAAAAACTTTCATTTGGTGTATGCTCCTTTTGTGTTTGAAGTTGAAACTATTGACTTCCTCAGTTCTACATTTTTTTTTCTGGTGATGAATTTTGCATTGATCTTTTCATATTCTCTTTTGGACAATGATATGTATTTGTGTGATTGTGAGATGCCTAGTGAGATGGAATGGTTCATAAGATAAACGAAACAAAGATTAGAAGGGTTCATAAGATACATTGATAAGACAAATCAAATTGATCAGTCTGGATG
This sequence comes from Vombatus ursinus, assembly GCF_900497805.2. Classification (NCBI taxonomy): domain Eukaryota; kingdom Metazoa; phylum Chordata; class Mammalia; order Diprotodontia; family Vombatidae; genus Vombatus; species Vombatus ursinus. Next base: position 67,362,331 of record NW_020954596.1, read on the forward strand.
GAAATCAAATTGACAGTCTTGTCCTCATTAGTGCCTTGTTATAAGCAACTGACCCACTTGGCCACAGAGTATTTGATTACCTATATAGCACTGTTATGTATGTTCTTTTAAATGTCCCCAAAGTAAAGAAGTGGAAGATAGTTGACATTTATCAAAGTAGTTTTTGATGTTGAAAAAAGACAGAAATAGAGCTACTGTACTTAAATATAAGCATTGAAACATTTGTTGAATGAATGATAGCTAAAACAAACTTTAGGAATGAGTCTCTGTTCATGCTAAAATACTGAAATAATTTCTTTAGAACTCTAGATTTATTCTTTAGAACTCTAGAGGCTCCCCAAGTAGTAGAATTTAATTTGAAAACCATAGTTCACACTTTTTGAAACCTATGGTATCATCCTTTCTATTTTATATCTTACTGAAAAGCCTCTCATGTTACTTTACATGCTACATTTTCATGATAGTTGTAAGTGGCATCCATGGCAACACAACATTACCTCTTAGGGTAGTTATACCTTTTGCCAGGTAAGTGGCAACCATACCCTATCCTAGTCCTTCATTTTGTGAGGAAAAAGACGAGGAGGAGGAACCGTAGCTTTAGAGTCGGAGGACCTAGATTTAATTCCTGCTTCTCTTTCTTCCTACCTGTGAGACTTTGGGTAACCAATCTCTCTGGGCTTCAGATTATTGTTAAATTTTCTTTGATTTATGATTTTTACCTGTGAAGAGAAGTCATGTTTACTTCTCAGGTACAAAGTCTAAATTAAATTAAAGAAATTAGACAAGTACTCAAAAAGTAACACAACTTCTGTTAAAACTAGGTCTTCTAACTTTACAGTCAATATTCCTTCTCCTAGTCCATACATATTACCTCTATTATGCTAATGATAAGTTAATCAGAATTATATTATTTCCTCTTCAGTCTGACTACTACTTTTCAATTTCCTTTGCTGACTTACCCATATCATACTCCCAACTTTGGGTATACACCAAACCTTTTTCCTTCTACCTCTTTGTTTCTTATCTATACTCTCAGTGGCCACATCAGCTCCCAAGGGATATATCTTTATGCACATGACTTCCAATGAAATACTGAAAAGGAGCTATCATAAAGTTGTTTCGTGTGTGTGTGTGTGTGTGTTTATACCAGCCCCAGTCTCTCTTGAACTTTAGACCAGCATTAGAAACTGCCTATTGGACATTTCAAACTAGATATCCCATAGACATCTCAAACTTAATATGTTCAAAAGAGAACACATGATCATTCCTCCTTTATCTCCCCCACTTCGAAATTTCTTTTTTTCTGAGCAGGCCACTATCATTTGTCCAGTCTCCCAGGTTTATAGTCTTAGCGTTAACCTCAGCTCCTCTCTCCCTTACCCCACATATCCTAACAATGGCTAGTTCCTGTTGTTTCTTTCTCCACAGTGTCTTTTATTTTCAATGCTTTAATTCTCACTTATGTGCACAATAATCCTTTAGTTCTGGTCCTTATCTCTTCTTTTCTGGACTATTTCAATGGCCTCCAAACTGGTCTGTCTGCCCCAGGTCTTTTCCCACTCCAATACTTCCTCCACGGAGCTTACGAAGTGATTTTCCTCAAAACACAGATCTGACCACATCATTCCCTTATTCAAAATACTCCAGTGATTCCTTTTTGCCTCTGTGTTCAAACTTAAACTCCCCTGTCTGGCCTTTAACTGTCTTTTTGACATCATTATACATTATTTCCTCTCCTGTACTATTCAGTCCAGAGAAACTGGCCTTTTCTTTGTTCCTTACTCATCTTCTCTCTCTGTGCCTTTTCATAGACCTTAGTGAAGAGGTTGGGGTGCTGGGATTCTGAGAATGCCAAGGTAGAGTTGCCTGGAATGAATTCACACACACTCAAGCCATCTTTCAGCAAAGAGGCAGTTTATCATGACACCAATAGAAGCAGGCAGAGTTCCTTTTGAGAACTTGCGACCTAATGGAGGTAAATCTAGAGTTATATAGAAAAGTGGCATGGGAAGATGCCCGGGATGCTAAATAGGTAATGCAAGGGTCCAGGTGTCTTTGGGAGTTATGAATGGGAAAGTGTAGGGAGTATACCAGATATTGAGGGAGAAAAGATAGTTTATTTTTGTTTAGCTGCCAGAGGCATGGACCTTGGGCAAGCACCAGAGACAAGATCCTTGGGCAGGCACTCTGGCAAAAAGTCCTTGGGTCAATATCCCTGTCTCTGTTCTGATAAGGGAATGAAAGAGTCAGGCCTGAAACGAGGGAAAATTTTCTCACAACGTTGGGGGAGTTGGGTTACTTTCAGAGACATGGTCTTAGGGCTTTTTGGGGTGCAGGTCCCACCACCCCATCAACCACATTCCCCATGCCTAGAATGTACTCCTTCCTCACCTCGACTTCATAGAAACCCCCATTTTCTTTCCTCCACAGCTTAAACAACTCCTTTGAAATGAAGTCTTTGCTGAACCCTGCAGCTTCTGGTCCTTTCCCTCCCTAACTGTTTTATATTTATTTTCTATGTAGACATGTGTTATTTTTTTCTGATTCAATGTAAGATCCTTGAGAATTGGGATTGTCATTATATCTATTTTTATCCTCAGCACTTTGCATATAGTAGGTTCTTAAAGAATGCTTGCTGATTAATTGATTTCTGAACAGTCATAGAATCATAGACATAGGGCTGGAAGAGACCTCGGAGGACATGGAGTCCAGTGTCCTTATTTTTAAGATTTAATAGCTGAGGTACAATTAGGTTAAATGACCTGCTGCTGTGTCATATATCTAGCAAGTAAATGAGGTAGATTTTGAGTCCTCCTGACTTCAAATTCAGTGTAGATCTATACAATGAGGCCTCTCTAATATATTGATATTGTTTTCCATTTAGTTTCCTATATTTTAAATAATTGCTCTGAGTTTTGTGTTTTCCTCTATCTTTTAGGAATTAGTCATAGTATTCTATTTGGAAAATAAAACATCTTGTTGTTCTGTTCATTCACTATGATGCTAAGAAAATTTCGCGTCCCAGGTCAAAAGGAGAAGCAGGGAGAAATACTGGTAAGATTGCTTAATCAGGTAACCAGATAGTCCTAGTGACACTAACTCTACGGCTATGAGCAGATCACTTAATCTAATCTCAGTCTCAGTTTACTCATTAATAAAATGGGAATAATAATGCTGGTAGTACTTATCTCACAGGCTTTTTGTAAAGATCAAATGAAATAAAATATATAAAGTGTTTTGGAAAGCTTAAGCCATTTAAATAACTACCAAATATGAAGAATATTAACTATTGGAAATGCATATATACTATGGACATGTGCCCTAGAACCTAAAAAAAAACCCCAAAAACAAACAAACAAAAAAACCCCCTTTCTATATGGCCTAATCTGGCTGATGTAATTTCTATACAGTGCTATAACAATGTCATATAGAAACATTCAGTTCATTGGTTTGTCAGAGTGTTATGTAAGAGTTCTTCTTGTCTTCTTGCATGTGGAATGTGCTCAATGCCCATTTATTGATTAATTTATTCTGATTGCTGTGTGTGTAAGAAGTCCAAGAATTTTCTTGACCAGTTTTGCCTGCCTCTGGGTACTAACTAGTGACCACAGAATACAATTAGGTAATAGTAAATTAATTCCCACTTTTCTAGAACAAAAGTATTTCAAAACAGAGTCACAAATATTATATTCATATTAGCACTTTATAGATCTATAGGAGACTTCAAGCTTTTTGCTTTTTACTGTCTGTAAAAAAATACATTGTCTGCTTAACTAAAGAATCTGCAACTAAGCTAACAGTAACAAAAAATAATTGTGAGGGAGGCCAGTAAAAGTTTGAAGTCATTTTTATTATTTTTTTTAGTGTCTAGAAGAATGATGAACTGCTGAAAAATCTTATCATCTTATAAGACATGCTCACTAAAAATATAATACATTTTGAAGATTCCCTGTGCTTATGTGTCAACCATTTCTACTGTTTCTACTTTCAGCAGTGTGGTACTGGACTTAGAGTCAGAAGAATAAGGTCTTGAGCCCTGGCTTCAGCATTCACTAAGGGAATGATTGGACAAGCCACTGAACCTGTCTTGGTTTCTTCAACTGTTAAATGAGAACATAGGACAAGATCATCTTAAGGATCTAAAATCCAGTTCTAACAGCCTTACGTATCAAATATATCAGATTCAAATGCAGTAATTAAAACTATTAACATATGTGTGTATGATTTTAAAATTTGTTTTTAATTAGCTCAGATAGGAATTAATTCTGAAATGCTTCTATATAAATAACATTTAATGGAGAAGTATAATTGTATTAATTTTTCTAGGCTGTTGTGAAATCAAGGAAAATAAATTGAAATTCAGTGAATTAGAAGATCTTACCCCTTCCCAGATGCCTTATTTGAAAACTAAAAATGATGGAACCATGATGCATGGAACTGAAAACCAAAAGAATGTGTAATCATATTTCATTCCAATCTGTCTCTTGTCCAAATATGTCTCCCCTAGATAAGTATCCTGTACTTCACTGAAATGCTTAATGATAGAGCACATGCCAGTAATTTGGAACTAAAGGGCATGTAATGACAGGCTCCATTGAAATAGGACAGAATATTTTTCCTTATTGTTTTTGTATGCCAATTGACATCAACTCAGAATATTTCTATTAACTTATTACCATTCTTCCAAGAAGAGTATGTACTATTTCATTAATCTTCATAATATTAAGTCCCACATGTTACTCTAGGTAAAGTTTCAAAAGAAAGAATAGTCACATCCACTTCTGTTGAAGCAATTTTTAAACTGTTTGCATCCTTCAGTCTTTGACTTGTGGCTTTGTATTTGACTCTGTTCCTATGCTTACTGTTTTGACCTTAAGGCTCTCTTTCTCTCCTTTTCACCCCTCATGTCTATCTCCAAGGTGGGAATAACTGAATTCAACTAACTTGACTCTCTAACTTATATTAGAATTGCTAGATAACCTGATCTGCTTCCTCCTTATCTCTGTTTCTTCTTGGCCTTCACATCCTGAATGTTTTCTATACTTGTCCAGTTCCTTCTGGATAACATCTATAGATTGCCCACTGACTGAGACAACCTATAACTAATCTTCTGTTCTTTGCTTAGATGATGATGGTACCGTTTCCAATGTATCCTTGCATTTCTTCCTTAGGTATTATTAAAATTACTCATATTATTGGCACCCACAACTCTCAGATATTTTATAGATTCTTATAGGAATCCGTGCCCTCTCCTCTATCTCCACACCCATATATGATGTAAGCATTTCAAACACAGAATGCAGCAAATACATTTTCCAACCTACAGAAGAGTCTCTTCTCTCACAATCCTGTTAAACATAGAACAGCAGCTTTTAGCACTGCTGAACAAAAAGAAATTTAGGGATATAGAATTTAAGATTGGTCAAGGAGAAATGACAAAAGGAATGGTAGAGGTAAAGTGAAATAAATAAAGAGAAAAAAAATCTAGGAAGATTTCTGAGAAGTCAATCAGTTCAAACCATTTATTTGGAATTGATGTAAAAAAAATGGATGACTTAATGCACAATCCAGAAAGACTGAAAAAGTTTTATATTGTCCCAGACCTGACCAAAATGTAATTTATGAAAGATAAAGGAAAACCATAATCTTGGTAATATGACAAAATGTTATCTGTACTCAAAGATGACTAAACCCAATTTTGTAAGGCTGATTACAGGTCATTGGGCTATCTGGATAATCAAGGTTGGACTTTTAGAATATTAGAATTTAAAATGTCTTAAAACCAGAGGGAGTTAAGTACAATAGTGGATAGAACATTGGGTCAGGAGTCAGAAAGATCTGAGTTCAAATCTAGTCTCAGACGGTTAACCAGCTCTGTGATTCTGAACAAGTCACTTATCCTATATCTGGTTCAGTTTCTTCATTTGTAAAATGGGGATAATAATAGTACTTACCTCCCAGGGTTGTTAGGAGGCTAAAATGAGATAGCCTATATAAAGTACTCTGCAAACCTTGAAATGCTATGTAAATGCTAGATATTGTTATTATTATTATTATTATTAGTAGTAGTAGTAGTAAAGAATTGGAGTAATTATCAATGTATGAAATTCAAGAAGTGATTTAAGATGTATCATGAACACAAAAAAGAATTAAGAACCATGAATTAAAATTGTGACATAGTGCATATAGTTTTAGACATAGAGTCAGGAAGATCTGTGTTTGAATCTCCCTCAGGTATGAACTACGTAAGTTGAAGGTCCACCAGGAAGTTCTTTCTTGAGTTCTCTTTTACCTCTATATTATCTCACTTAGTGATCACATCAGCTGCTATGGGTTTAATGACCGTCTTTCTATATATTTATGTATACAGCTCTAGTTTCTCTCTTGAGCTGCAGTTCTACATCACACGCCACCCTTTGGATACTTAAATTCCATGTCCCACAGGAATTATGAACTCAACATTTCCAAAACAGAACTCATTATCTTCTCCATATTCCATTCCATTCCCTAAAGCTTATAGATTTTCCAATTAACTATTGAGAACAATACCATCACAAATACTTTTGCCTCCCAAAGATTTATTGCATTTGTTAGTTATTTTCAGTGGAATTTCCCTTCCTATTATTGCCTTTTTGACTTTGTTGTTGTACAGAAATATTTTTGGTTTTTTTTTTTAGTTTATTTTATAGACTGCAATTTTTCTGACACTATTGTCTAATTTAGTTTCTTTGTTGATTCCTTAGGATTTCCTAAACCATGCCTCTAAAGGATTTATGGGGTGTTCAGGAAAACTAGTATCTTTGGTGTGAGGGCTTGCTGAGTCCTTTTCAGGGCTGTTCATTAATCTTTGGTGTCTCCCTGATTCACGGAACTCTTACCTGTGACTCCAAAAAGCTGTAGCATGCACAGCAGCCACTCCCCAGTAAAACCATCTTAGCCAACGGGCTAAACCAGGTTGAAAGCAAGCAGCAGGCCTCAAACTCATCAGTGAATTAGGTGAATGTCTTTTCCAAGCATATGAAGATAATAGATAAGGAGGAACTGGAAGGAGGAGAAAGCTCAAAGAGTAACTAACACATGGAGCCGTAAGTGAAGTGAGGATAAAGTATGTGTCATGAAATGGTTTTTCTGATCAGGGATTCATCAATTAGAAGAGAAGGCTATAGGGTGGAGGCATCTTTAAGGTAAGAAGAATATTAGAGAGGAGGTGGAAAAGTTTAAAGAGTGATCCAACTGGGACTGAAGTGAGTATGAGTTTTGGCACTTCATGGAATGAATAGTGGTCTGGGGTGGGGACTCACCTATCAGAAAAGAGGGCAGCATTTATCCATAGACTTGATTAGATACAGTTCACGTTCCCCTTCAGCTTCTATATCCCTTCTCCTTTCTTTGCACCCTCCCATTCTACAATTTCATCCTCACAATACATTTATTTACCTGTAGTAGAGGTTAGGATGTTTAGTCCATGGTCTTTCTCCTCCATTGCTACTTCTTGTTTTTCCTTAATTTCTTCTTTCTTCTTTATCCTCATGTGTACTTTTTGAAAGAAATCTGTTAATATTCCTCTGTAGCTATTATTATTGTAAACTTAATAGGTCTTTGTCTTTCTCATTTTTGTTTCTTTAATAATCTCTAAAGATGGGGTAATTTATTTCATTCTTTATGCCTTTCCTGCTAATTCTATTTATTTACTTTTCTTGTTTTTGTATTATCTGAGGTATTAACAAATAACATAACCTGTTCTTTTTCATGAATGTTTATGATAATAATAATGTTATATGTAATAATGTAATAATAATTGCTAGCATTTATTTGAAAAGTTTTACAAAGTCCTTTACAAATATTATCTCATTTTATCCTCACTACAACCTTGGGAGGAAGGTACTATTATTATTCCTCTTTTATAGATAAGGAAACTGAGATAGAAAAGGTTAAGTGGCAGGGCATCTAAGGCCAGTTTTTAACTCAAGTTTTCCTACCTTCAGTCCCAGTTTTCTATCCACTCTGACAGCTAGCTGCCTCCATTTCATTGAATACACATCTCTATTACGGATGTAACTATCCATAATAATTCATAATAATTTCAGGTTTGTGGGGTATGTCATTTTGGGTTGCATCTTAAGCTTCTTTGCTTTTCAGAATGTATTTGTCCATTCTCTTTTGTGGTTTTTTGTGGGTATGGAATAAATTGTGTTATTTGAGTTTCCCTTCATTTATATTTGAAAATCGTTCTCCTGGTTGCTTATAAAAATTGTTCAATTTAATCACTATATGTCTTGTTGGATGTTGTAGAGGTGATCTGTGGATTCTTTTGATTGGTGCTTTGTATTCTTTATTGGAAAGTTCTTATTTTTTGTGCATTAGAATATTCAGATTTTTTTGACTTGCAATGATTCCCTGGTAAATATGTGATTCTTCAGTTGTCTCTACATACTGTGTTTTCATGATCAATGTAGTTTTTCTTCTACAGAGACCATGCTCTTTTAGCATTATTACTCTCTGCTTTTCTTCCAGATCGTCTTTCACCTGACTGTATTTGTATCCCCAATCACTTATTCTCTCATTTACTTGCAGAGACTAGGCACTGTGCTTTCAGATTTTTCTCTTCTTTTAATGATTTCTGCTATGTAGGCTCCCTTTACTTCAGTTATTTTAATTGTTACTGTGACTTTGGTAAGAATTTTTATCTTTTACTTTCTACTGTTTTCTTTGGGTACACATTTGCTTTAAAATAGAATGTAAGTCTCTTTGAATTTAAGTTCATATGATCACAATAATTAGGAAGATTTTTCTTTTATAATTTAAGAATTACAGAATATAAATTTTAAGTTGTTTTTTTTTGGGGGGGGTAGGGTGGGGGAGGATATAACCTACCTGAGAATAAAATTGTGTCTATACAAATAGTCTGTTTAACTTCAGTAATGGTTATATGATGATTCTTAATTAATTATTAACATTTTAACTGATTTGATCATCATAATGGTGAAACCAAGTGCATTTGTAGATTTAGTCACAGCCAACTTTTAGTTATCAGTTCATAACATATTTATGTGGATCCTTGTTCAACTTTCTTCTTTTATTCCCTCATCTATATGATCCTTTCCAGACTTCCCTAATGCTGTTGCCAGATTGTGGATTTATTTTTCATCCCACCAAACTTTTGGTCAATGGTTTGAGCTCCCCTTTTCTCTGTGAATTAGATTCTGTGTGTCTCCTTTGCCCGGTCTTCCCGCTGACTAAGGGAGGTCAGCTAATGTTTTCAATAGGCAGAAACCAAGGTAATAAACTTGTAATGTATTTATTAATTTCCCCTTAATATTTAGTTTCTATATTAAAACTAGCCATGATGATGTAAAAACATGGCATCTTTACTTATGTTTGATGTGTAATAAACTAAAATTTACTTTTACATTTAGTTATTTTATTTAGAATTTGGTTTTAATCTTTAAATAATTTGCCACATAGTATAATAATAAGTAGTCCTTAGATATTCATTTTTTTAATCAAATGGACTTTAAGACAATCAGCATCCTATTATATCTAGTTGCCTTTACATATAACAATGCGAGATGAGACAGTATCTATAGATTATTTGCCATTTAACTGCTAAAACTGTATGACTTTTCAAGTACTAAAATACACATTTAACAACAAAGCAGATTATCTAAGACAGCAAATCAAACAATTTGCACATGTGCATCACATTTTGAAGGTAGAATATATATATCATCTCTATATAATATTTCTCAATCAGGGGATAATCATAGAGAATACCTTCAAACTGTTGTTACCATTGAAATCCATGGTGATAATTCCACTCAGTTACCAATATTTAGCCCTAAAGGAAACAGTGACATTAGCAGTGAAATTTTAGGACTTGTACAAATCACTTAGGAACTATGTGCAAATCACTTAAGCTCCCTCAGCTTTGTTTTTTTTTTTCATCTATAAAATGGGGATAATAATATCCATTGCACTTACCTCACAGTGTTGTGTTTGGGCTGAGATGAGACTGTGTATGGACAGCACTTTGCAAACTTTATTGCTTTAAAATGGTAGTTGTTATTCTTAGTTTGTGTTTGAATCATCTGATATAATTATTCTTCCCTAAATCATAGCAAACAGATCCTCCTCTTAACTTACTGTGAAAAAAAAAAGAGCTAACAACACTTTGAGAATATCTTTACTTTGATTGGAATATTATCACCTAATAATGCCCCCATGAGCTGCAGGAAGTTATTGAAAGACAGCATATAGAGTTCATCAGAGTAGTTTATGAAGCTACAAAAATTGACCTGCCTGCCTAAGTGTACTCTACACACTCTTGCTATTAGCTACATTTGTCAATATGTAGAAATGAAAGCTAAGAAAGATTAATTGACTTTCTCAAGGTTACACAGCATGGGAGTGACAGATTACGAAAGGGAGCCTATGTTGTCTGACATCCAAATTCCAGCTCAAAGTACTACATGATATTCCCTCTGGTTATATGCCACCAGTATGTTAGATAGTAGGCTCAATGCAATACTTTTCATTGTGGCTTTTAGATAATTAATGACTATGGATGCCTTCTTGGTTCTTTCTGAGATTTTAAACTGTTTCTCAGTGAGTTTCTGAGCCATGAATCTCTGCTCTGTACTCGCCTATATTTCTCGCCCCATTGACTTCACAGTGAGATGGAATGCGGGAAAGATGTAAAGCCCTTGCCCTTCTTTCCATTAGTGACAATATTTTTCCAGTTCAGTTACAAGTTTAAGCATAGGCTCTTTGTTAGCCAATTCATCTCACACCTCACTCAAACACAGCTGGAGAGGGAGTTCAGAACATACAAAAGCTTCCTAAATCTGATCAAGACATACCCTTAGATTTTATGCTATAAATTACACAAAAGGTATCAATATCACTTTTTTTTTCTATTTCTGCATTGTCTATTATTATTGTGCAATGAATAGGAGTTCCAAAATGACTTCCTGTTGTATTTGGTTTCATTGGATTAATGATTTTCTGCTCTTAGCTTACATGTAGCTATTCCATGCCCACCCACATTTCCTCCTGGGCATAGTTTTGTTTCATAAGTCATATTTGACTTAGTTTTTTTTAGTTATATTTTTAGTTATGTGACTAATAACCTGGAAGTCTTCAGAGCAGTAAGGTGGTATGGTGCACTTCATTATGATTTTAAAAAATAAAACCCTAAGGCAGTTGAGAATATACTTTCTTTTCTCTCAAATATGTGCTGAATCCATTTGCAATAGTAAATTCATATAAATAAGACAATGACACAGGCAGTAAGGAAAAAGAAATTGGAAAGTAGTCTTCCTATAGCGAGCTTTGATGGTAGTGGAAATAAAGGAAGTAAAAAAAAACTTTTCTTTTTTTTGGTGGGGGGGATAAAGGAGAGATTACTATAGAATATGTTGAAATAATGTATGAGATTGAAATAAGCATCATCTTCATTGCTGTTTCTTCATATAAGGGTTTAGATCTGGATGCTTTCCTCATCACACACATACTCACACATATTTGGAATAATTGAATGAATGAAAAAGCATTTATTAAGAACTTGCCGTTAAGTGCTTATCAAGCACCATGCTAAGCACTGAGGATAAAATTTAAAAAGCACTATGTCCCTGCTGCCAAGGAGTTCACATTATAATTGGGGGAAATGATACATGAAATAGAGTTCAGGTGCAAGGCCAGTGGAAAGTCCAGGAAGTTGTAAGAGTACAGTGCATGAGGCAGATAGTAAGTCCCAGTACTGACTACTGAGTCAGTAGTTCAGTTGCAGTCCCTGAGGTCTGCAGGGTATAGAGGCAGTAGAGGAGGTAAGGCCTGGTGGTCCTCCATGTCTCTAGAAAGAATAGAAGTGGTGGCTCCAGTCTTAATCCAAACTGTGTGAACAGACAAATGACCTGAATGGAATCTGGGTTGGGGAGAAGAAGAGAGAGGAAGACAGCGGAGGTAGGGAGGCAGGGAAATAATACCCTGGTGGTTGGATCTTTCTGAAGCTAAGTTTGTTGAGTTCTGGCCATGGTTGGGTTTGAGGACAGCCTGAAGGCTAAAGGGAGCAGTAAAGAGTGAAGGCCTTATAAAAAAAGCAGAAAATCATAAATCTATTTGATCTTATTGTCCTTGGTCTCTTTTTCTGGCAGTATTTGAAGTCTCACAAAAAGGTGAACGTTTGGATTTGTGTATGCCTCTACTGTGTGAGGTTTCACTATGAGTGTATTGACAACATAACTGAAACTCATTACATTCCTCAGAATAACCCCTTGCGATTACAATCCAGGGAGCTTTCTAGCATGGAGAATACTTGGCACAATGGTATGTATTTGTTAAAAGAGTTAACATCTAATCTAAGGATTTTTCCTCTTTTTGATTGATGGACAATTTTCAAGGAATGTAGTTTGTCAAGAAGTCTTTCCCTTTTCCTTCCTGAAATCCCTGTGTGAAACCAGCAAAAGCAATTTCCTGTCTGTGATGGCATTCAGGACATCAGATACCCTTGTCTTTGACAGCAAAGGACGCTTGTTTCATTCAAGCTACTCTCTTATCATTGACAACAATAAAATTGTCAAGTGTGTTATTCGAAACATCAAATTCAGTACAAACTGTTGTATAAGCAAGCAACACTAGGAGGGAAAAAAAAACAAACTTTTTTTCTTTCTCAAGAAATCAAGAATTTAGTTAGACTTTAATACTGATGGTTGTATATTAATTCTTACATGGTCGAAAACTTTTCTGGACTTATACATCTGGAATCAAGAAGAATAAAATGAAAAGATCTGTCAAATCTAATAAAAATAAATTTCAGACAGTCAGTAAAGGGTGAGGCAATAACCTCAAGTGTCAATGATGATATGAAAAGAAGCAGGCCAAAGATTAGATTTCAAAGATGGTATATTAAATAATGCCTCTCTTCCATTGGAAACAAAACAACAACAACAAATCTGTGGATCAATTTGTTATCTTCATTTTTTTAATTAATTGGAATCAATCAATTCAATTCTTGTCCACTTTTAGACATATATTAATTACTAAATGTATTCAATCTGTGCTTATGAAAGGGAATTGACTTAATTAGCTTGTGACTTCATGAAGAAAATTGGTTGAAATGAAGACTGAAAATTAAAATTAGATTAACAACTTTTTTGAGCATTAAGATTAATATCATAGCTGGCAAAAATTGCAATTATATTAAAGCTTGGAAAAGGACTCTACTTAGAATAAAACTCATAGTTCTAAGACAATATAACTACATTCCATTAATTTAAAATAGTAAATATGTTATAATGTAGGATTCTAGGCAGAGTGTAATAACTAGAGGATAATTAAAAGAGTCACCTGTAATTTTTATTTTTAGCATCTGTGAAACAACTGTAATTTATATCAGTGATTATAATTAGATTATATTGATATTTTATAGGTATAGGAATTTATTGGATTATTTTTCTTGATTTCTTGCTTTACTTGATTAGTAAAATGCAAACTGAGAAAATGTGACTTGTAATATAAAATTAGCCATATGAGTCATAAAGATGGGACTGTTTAATAACATGAACTTATTTCTAAATTTATTATCTTTATTAGAACAGTATTTAACCTAAGGGAAAAAGCACATAGGAATAAGGTGCATTGTTCAATAACTTTTTAGGGAATAATTTCTATATGGTTTCTTATTTTGTTTATCTTAAAATAATCTTAAAAAAATCCCAACAAACTCATATTCTTTACATACAGGTTGTTATATTTTACCATATAAGACCAGACATAAATCTCATTTTGAATAGTCAGGGAAATTAAGATATTAGGTGGACACAAGTAGTAGTATGTGGTACTATATGATTTTAAAGGATTGTAAGCTCCTTAAAGGATGGAACTGTGGTTTCTTCACTTTAATTTCTTCTGTGGCACCCAGTCTAGTTTCTTGAATATAGAAAGCACTTGAATCTTTATTGAATTCAATAAAAATAAAATGAAAATAAGTTTTATTGCTATTTTTAGAAAGATAGAAATCCAAGCTATCAGGAAGTCATATAAAAAATGCTCCAAATTACTACTGATTATAAAAATTCAAATTACAGTAAATCTGAGATTCTGCCTCCCACCCATCAGAGTAACAAAGATGACAAAAAAAAATGAAAATGATGAATATTGGCGAGGGTCCGGAAAAATAGATATGTTGATACAGTGATAATGGATTTGTGAATAGGTAAACCCATTCTAGAAAGCAATTTGGAATTATACATAAAAAGTGACAAAAGAGTATATACTCTTTGACTCAGCTATTCCACTGCTGGAGCTGTACCCAAAAGAGATCAATGAAAATGGAAAAGCTCATTTATGTACAAAAATGTTTATAGTAGCTCGTTTTGGGGTGACAAAAAACAAAAACAAAAAACCCCACCAAAACAAAACAAAATCAAAAAATCCCGAAATTAGGAAGATACCCATTATTTGAGGAATAGTTGAGTAAGTTGAGGTATGTGAATGTGATGGAGCACTATTGTGCTATAAGAATTGAGGAAATTGATGATTTCAGAAAGACATTGAAGGACATATATGAACTGACTCAGAGTGAAGTTAGCAGAACCTGATGAACAATTTATGTTAGAACATCAATATTACAAAAATTAACAATTATGACTTTCATAAACTGACAAAGAATGAAAGAAGAAGGTAATTTACATAATCAAAGTAACTGTAAAAACAAACAACTTTGAAAGCAATAAGAACAATGGCTATTCATTATTCAAAATAATGGCTATTTATGATTCCAGAGGACAGATGATGAAACACACTATCTGTTGCAGAAAAGTGATGGATTTAGTGTAAAGAATGAGATCATATATATATTTTTACATATGACAGTAAACAAATTGGTTTTGCTTACTATGCATATTTGTTATAAGAATTTTCTTTTTCTTTTCTTTTGTCAATGGGAACAGAGGAAATAGAGAGAGAAAATATATTTCTGTTTAAAAAGAGCTAAGGATTCAGATTTGAAATGTTGAAAGCATTTTTAGATGAGGTCACTATGTTATTAGTTTTACTTAACTGTTTTGTTTTGTCAAAGGAGACTCATGAAATGGGAATAATCTATTAATGTTTATTATGTAAAAGTAAAATATATAAATAAAACTTTAAAAAAAGATAGCCTAGTAATTGCATAATTAGTTTTGAAGAAGCTATCTTAATAATAGTAATAAATGCCTAGCATTTATTAAATAGTACTTCAAATTTTATTTTTATATCCTTTATTATTTGATATACACTTTTAAAAAAATGCTAAATAATAGGAGCCTGAGGGACATAGTTGATGGAGTCCTGCACTTGGAATTAGGAAGACCTGAGTTCAAGTACTACCTCAGACATTTCATGACCCTAGGCAAGCCACTTAAAATACCTCAGCTTCAGTTTTTAATCTGTAAAAATGGGGATCATAATAATGCCTATCTTAGAAGGTTATTTTGAGGAAAAAATGAGATAATATATATATAAAGCACTTTGCAGTACTTAAAGTACTATGTGATCATTAGCTATTAACAAAATAAATTTAAAATCAATTTAGTAGTGAAATTGAGAATAGTTTTTTTTTGAAGGGTTCTTCAGAGGTGAGGAACCTGTGGTCTTGAGGCCACATGTGGCCCTCTAGATCCTCAAGTGTGGCTCTTTGACTGAATAGTTTGGATTGAGGCCACAGGTTCCCCAGTCCTGGTTTAGATATAGCCCTACTTACATTGGCTTCATTATTCTAGAATTCTTTGATATCTGAGACATAATTCTTTCAAGCTTTAAGTAAACCTTAAGTTTGCAATAAAAATATTTAGAAGTAGCTTTGGGAATAACTTGATATTTCATATTTACCTAAAATGTTCTTATTACTACATTTATTACTTCAGATCATCTAGTAGAATTATTTGGTCTAGCTACTCAAATGTCTTTTTTTCTATAAGAATGTACAAAGATCCTGAAAACTGTGTAGACTAGAAATTAAATACTGAACCTGCCTGACGTGGATTAATTAATAACCTTTCTGTGTAGTTGATCATGTAATAAGAGTTTGTGGATTGGTGCTACTCTGGGAAATAGAGGAGGCAAATAAGACTGAAGAAACGACATTGCAATGGTGAGCCTTCTTTTTATGAAAGCACCTAGGAGGAACACCTGTTGTGTTAGAGACATTGTTGTTTTCACTCGGAATATAAAGAAGTATATGTCACAATCTCAGACGTCCACAACTCAAAGGTTATAGGATAAGACATTACAAAGGCACACAAGTAACTAATAATATGAGTGCTAAAGGTAAATCCTAAATAAAGAATTACAGGAAAAGAGTGACCTGGGGTACTTTCATGGAAAGAAAGAGTAGGAAAATAATTATGTGGAGAAGAAAGAAAAAGTTTTACATCAACATTCAGAGCTACAACTAGCCATTCTGGTGCCTGGTGAAAGAAAGGTATGTATAGTAAGGGAAAGGACGTTGAAAGTCAGGACACAAGGCTCTTTATGGAGAAAGTTTGCTTTGTGCAGGGGAGACAATACACCCCTACCTTGCAAACCCCAATGGAACACAATGGCAAAGTGATGTCTATGATGTAGCTCTCCATAGGAGATAGAGTGGATGAACCAGCCCTCTACAATATATAAACTATACTGATGAAATGTTTGTGTGATTGTGGGCAAGTCATTCCATTTCTTAGTATCCAAGGCAATTTCCCAAGATTACAGAGTTATAAATCACAATGAGTGGCTGGAGGGTCTAACAGAAATCAGTGCAGTGGGGAGCCAGTACCTTTTTTTGCACAGCCCACACTTCAAAGTACCTATTATGTACTAGATGACTCCTGAATGAATGTTGGTTTTCCATCCCTACCCCCTAACAGATAACTCAGAGCACCAAATTACTCTGAACCTTGGATCCATTACCCCTTTCACGACATTTTTGGGTTAGGCTTATGTCCATTCACACCAATTTCTCCCATCTCTCTCCTCTGCAAATAAATTGGGGGACATACCTTCACATATTTCTTCTTTGGAGCTAAATTTGGTCATTAATAATTTCAATGAATTTGGTTTTGATGGCTTTTTGTTGCTGTTCTTTCCATTTACATTGCTGGATATTTACCCATGTAATGCCTACTAATCTTAGTTGTATTCCAAAGCTGTGTCCTTGGCCCTCATCTCTTCTCCCTCTATACTATTGCTCTTGGTGTTCTTATCAGTTCCCATAGATTCAATTGTTATGTCTGTGCTGATAATTTACAGCTCTACTGATGCAACCCTAACCTCCAGCCAGATCTCTAGTATCCAATCTCAAACTACCTATTGAGTATCTTGAACTGGATATCTCAGAGACATCATAAATTCAACACGTGCAAAACTGAACTCATTTTATTCTCCCACAAGCCCTTCCCTCTCCTTAATTTCCCTATTACTGTTGTGGGCGTCACCATACTCCCAGTCACAGCTGAGGTGTCATCCTTGACTCTTTACTGTCTCTGTGCTCCAGTGATGTTGACTTTCTTGCTATTCATTCCACAAGATCCATCTCCTGAATTTTGGCATTTTCACTGGCTGCCCCCCATGCCTGGAATTCTCACTGTCTTTCCTCATCTCTGTCTCCTGGATTCCCTGGCTCCCTCAAGTCCCATATAAAATCCCATCTTTTCTGGGATGCCTTTCCCAGTATCCTTTTATGCTAGTGTTCTCCATCTGAGACTACTTCTAGTTTATCCTACAGGTATCTTGTTTGTACAGAGTTATTTACATGTTGTCTCTCCCATTAGACTTTGAAATCCTTGAGAGCAGGATCTTTTTTTGGGGTGTGTCTTTCTTTCTATCTCCAGGGCTTAGTACGGTATCTGATAGGTGCTGAATAAATGATTGTTGACTTGACTTGTTGGAATTGAGCATGTGTGGTTTTTTTTTTTAACTTTACTTTGTATCAATTCCAAAACTTACATACTTTCATTATATTAATCCTTTCTTAACAGCACAGTAATATTCCATTCCATTCATATTCATAACTTGTTTAGCCAAATATTGGGTACCTACTGTGTTTCTAGTTCTTTGCTATTACAGAAGGTACTGCTACACTTTTATCATTGACCTCCTTGGGGTAGATGCCTAGCAGCCTCACTTTATTTCTATGAGGATCAAATGAGAAAAGATATATAAAGAATTTTTGTAACTAAGTGCTATGTATTTATAAGCTATTATTTATCAGTGCTCCCAACAAGAGTTTCCTAAGTGAGATAGCTAAGTGTCACAAGAGATAAAATGCTGGGCCTGGAATCTTCAAGCCTTGAGTTTAAATCCCACCTCGGGTACTAATAGGCATCTGTGTGACCTCTTTATGCATCAGTTTCCTCATCTGTAAAATTATCATAATAACACCTACCTCCCAAGGTTGCTGTGAGGGTAAAATGAGGTCATATTTGTAATGTGTTTTGCAAACACCTCATTGTGCTATATAAACTTTAAAATGATGTCATCTAACTTTACCTGGAAATTATAGCCTATGTTTCACTGAACATGTGACATTGCGACCTTGCTGAATTGTATTCTTAGTGAGCTTCATCTTAAAACAAAAATAAGTCACTTTGATCCTCATCACATTTCTATTTTTATAGTATTTGGTATAGAACAACCCTGGGTCCTGGAAAAGGTGACACCAGTGAGAGGAATGAATACAAGTTCTCTCTAGGTTCTACCAAATTGGAAAGGCTTTATTGTATGAACTCAACGACATCTATCACCTGAGGACCAGTCTATCTAATTTTGGAGGACTCATAAGCAGAAAGTTGCTCACCAGGTGATGCACATTTTTTGGCAGCAACAATCCCCAGACATTTCCAACAAAGATGTGGTTGTAGGTTGTGACCTGTGTTGATACAGTGAATGAACACCCACACTCACAAACCCCACCAATCATGTTTATAATTAGTTCACATTGATGATAGCAGCTTTTTCCTGTGAAAATGAGATACACTTTGGAAAATAGATTTTTCTCAACATTTTTCACTTTAATTCATCCCATAAAGTATAAAACTATTCTTTAAGCTGATAGTATAGCATGCCATTAGAAGACTTTAGAAAGTTTCACATTTAAATTAGGCAACAGTACTGGAAGATTTATTGGTGACTCTTTTTTTAAGATCCTGGATATGTCATTACATCTTTATAGTCATTTTGTTCTTTACACTTTGCTGCTTTTTTATGGTTATATTCGACAAAGCTCTTTAAAGAGTATTTTTTTCTTAACCTTTAGGTAGTTCTTTAGATCTTAGGCCTATCTGGCCTTTTAAGTTTTAAGAAACGGTCTCTTCTTCTAGTGCACTCCATGCTACACTAGTCATTATGGTATTTTATTCTACATCAAACTTATTCTAAAACTCATATACCTTGAGGGGAATCATTAGCAATAGAATCATCAGAACTTCGAAGATTGTCCTTATTTCCAAGGAAAGGAGACAAAAAGAAGAAAAAGAGGCTTTGAAGTTACTATGCTTTTATGGTGTATACTTTGTTTCTGTATTCTCTGGGTTATTTAATTGTTTGATACAGGGCACTTTTTAGTCTTATAGACAAGGACATATCATTCGTAATGTAGGAAAAATAATTATGATCTATAAGGAAATTCATGAAATTGTGCATTTATAGCTTTTTAAAAGTCAAAAGTCAGTAAGCAAAACAAATAATGTAAGTTGATTGTACATACATTTATGTGTACAAAACCCCAGATGTTTACTTTAAGGCAAGAAAAGGCGACAAGTAGTGCTTCTTATGTGCACTAGTCACTGCGCTGGAGATACAGATACAGGTAAGGAGTAAGTCAGTCTCTTCCTCAAGTATCATAGTCAATGGTAATACTTGGGATCTCAGCCTTTGGACCATGTTTGAAGTGAAACAGTTATATGATAAGGTCATTTTGCTTTATTTAAAGATATTAAAACCAGTTCAACCTCATACTCTGGGAAAGATTTAAATTTGTTCAGTCTTACATGGAATAACATGGGGATAACAACCTGTATGTATGGCTTATGTATACATAATGGAATAAAAGAATTATATTCATATTCAAATGTGTGTCTGAGAGGCACCAAGGTATAAGTGGATAAGGAGAATTTGAAGCTAGGAAGACCTGGATTCACGTGCTACCTCTGTGTCAATCCTAGCTGTGTGACTTTAAGTGTTATTTAGCCTCTCAACAATCTCGACCACTCTCTAAGACCAGTAAGTTGTAGTAAAATTGTAATCATCCTTGGCAGTGATAATTACTTCCCTGGGAATTTCCTGTTCAATGAAATCACAGCTCCCTATCCAATGAAATTCAGGGTTATGATCCCCAGTAAAGATTGTGAGTTCAGATTCACTGAACAGATTTGAGCACTTCATGTTCACTATTGACATCTGTATCTAAAGAGTCAGATCACTTTTTTTTAATTCTACTTCTATCTTCTCATCCAGTTGTTTGTAGTCTTATGGGATCCAATCTTTTAGCCAAATGGTCCCTGGATTTTCTGTCATCCTTGTTACTTAACTCACACGATATTTTTTCATATGATATATTGCCTGCAATGAATCTATTAGCTGGTCTTCTGTGGTTCTCTTTGGTTGGCTTACTAATCCTGCAGAAAAGTTTAAGAAATTGTTCTGGTTTTTTGCACGTGGAGTGACTGCAAACTTTTTGCTCTCTTCTTTGTCTGGTGGACCAGTTTTCTTACCATTATGAACAACATTATGGAATTAAATATTTCTGTACCCATCTCTTTTTTTTTTTAGCACTTTCTCATTAATCCATATTCACAATCCCAAATAGGGAATTGGTTTTATTCCTTACCAGGACCCTGATAGGTGATAATCAAATTTTGGAGAGATCATGATTGTCTCCTCCAAGGCCCCTGGCACATGTACTTAGGCACTGAGCTGGTCTGGTCTCCTGCTATCACTGAGAGTGCTCTGAGGTTTGCAATGCCTGGCCTGTCTCACTGCACAGCGATCTATCTGGAAATTGCATTTTCCCTTACTGCTACATCAACAGGCCATGGCTAAGATCCTATCCCGCTGGCTTTTGGCCTTGTTAATTGGAACTTGTGCTGGCTTTGGCTTTCTCTGGCATGTCCCTTTTTGTGAATACATGTGGGCTTTTGGCTTTTCTGTATAGTCTTGGACTGAATGGAGGAGTTTACTGATGTTTTTATTGTGTATTTTTGATCATTGTTCCATTAGGTGCCCTTTTAAATCTTTGCTGGGGTGTTTATGGAGTTGGGGCAGGCTGGTCTCTTCTAGGACCATTGACATGATGATGTCACATCTTAATCATTAAGATGATGGTCACATCTTAATCAGAACTCCACTAGATCCTTTTCACATGAACTTTTCCAAATATTTATTTCCATCTGGTGCTCATAAAACTGATTTTTGGAATCCAAATAATTTGTTATGTTTATTCTTATATAATTTTACTCAATTCATTCCAATGCCCTAAGCTGTCAAGAGCTTTTTGGTTCCTGACTATCCCTTTAGTCTGAGGAGGTTCTGAGAATATTTCCTCAGGGCTTGGGAAAGAGAGAAACTATTTGAAGACTACTTGAAGATGATGGATATTTAAATGATAGACAGGCCTTGAAACTACATCAGTTAGATTATCAATCCTGGAACCCAAGATGAGCAACTCTGGTTGATGAAGGAAGCTTTTCTTTTCTTTTCTTTCTTTTTTTTTTTAAGGAAGTTTTTCAATGAGGTGGGAGTGTCTTGCATTGGGGTGGGAGTTTCTTGCAACTTTTAAATCAACTTCTGGGACTTTGTGACTTTGTTCCTATTCTTATCATAGTTTCATTCAGGAGGTTCTTAAACTGAGGTTCACACATTTTTTTTGAAAATATTTTCATAGCTGTATTTAAATAAAATTGGTTTCCTTTGTATATCAGTTTCTTATGTATTTTATTTTTATGCATTTAGTTAGAAGGAATCCATAGGTTTCAAGGACTCCAAGAAGTCCATGCCACAAAAAAAAGTTAAGAACCTCAGAAGTAGAAGAAATGTCTATGAGGACACTAACCCAAATTTCTCATAGTGGTAATGATTGGTCAAGCTTTATAAAGTTTTTTTCCCCCATCCTGAGCTGTTTGTCCCAATATTAACAGCATCTTAGGCCTGTTTTCAGTGTATGTATCAGTCTTCTGGCCAGTAGCAGTAATGAGACTCTTTTTCTCTTTGACTGACACAGTGAGGTGGACATACACATAACTAAATAAATAGGTTTTATTGTACTGGATATCAGACTGTGTGTATGTGTGTATGTATGCTTCCAGTAAGACATGTTATAGAATGGAAGCTAAATTTATAATCATATATCTTAAGTAGAAAATATTCATATATGGAAAGACATACTACTACCACTACTAGCCAACATTTATGTAGCGCTTTAACTTTGTCAAGCACATTATGAATATTATCTCATTTTATCTTCATAACCATCCTTGGAGATAGGTGCTATTATTACTCCTATTTTACAGATAAGGAAACTGAGGAAGCAAAGGTTAAATGACTTTTCCAGTGTCACATAGCTAGTAAGTGTCAGAGGTCGAATGTGAATTTAGGTCTTTTTGACTCCAGGTCCAGTGTTGTCTGTAATAACAGAATAGAGAAGCTAATTATAGCACAATATATGCATTTTTTAGAAGTCTCATGATTACCAGATATTGATGTAAAATGGAGTTCAGGCAAAGAACAGATATGCCATTCATCATTTCAAAAATTCGCTATTCACTTCAGAACTGGGCCTAGGTACCAATAATTTGTTCCCATTCTAATTACATGATTCATTTGAACTTTCCCTCACCCCTTTATCCATACCCCACCATCTCACCTCTGCCTTTTAACCTTAAGGAATACTGTCATCCATTATCTTAACCATTTCTTCAAGCTTTGTGCCATCCACAAATATGAGATACGTACTGTCAATAGCTTTATCCAACTCATTGACAAAGGCATTAAACAGCACAATACCAAGCACTCATCCTTATGGAAATCCATTAGAAATCTTATTCTAAGCTGCCATTGAACTAGTATAATTATTCTTTCTATCTGACCATTAATCAGTTCCAAACTGACTTAACTAGACAGTTGTATAGTCCACATTTCTCCATCTTCTTTAAAAAGTTTTATTGATTTCTTTTGACATCACTGTCACTTAACAAATACTGATTCCTGGATTTAAGATTGGCCATAACTTTGATATGAGTCTTTTAATCCTGGTTTCCATAATATCATTGTATATACTGTCTATTTGGTTCCAGTTAATTCACTAAGTTCATACAAATCTATAAATCACTATAGATAGTGTTGTCATTGTTATTATATGGGCACATCCTATGTAAACCTGCATAATTATATAATTTTTCTTTCTATAATGAAAGTTTTGTAGTTGTATTCCTCCAATCTTGTATATTTTGGGAAGTATATCTTGGTAAATTAATCTGATATTTTATGGATTTTGTATTTACTTTGAATTCAATCCTTCTATCTTCTCTTACTGGTTTTTGTTAGTAATATGCAGAAAGTCTAATGAGGATTTTTATAAGCCACTTCTTTACTAAAGTTTTTCATTTTTTTTTTTATTGAATCTCTGGGGATTTCTTACAGTTCTTTACCTTTCAGTAGCATTTGACATTATTGGTCACCCCCTTCTCTGATAAACTCTCTCTTCTCCCAGTTTTTTGACATTTGTCTCTTGGTTCTCCTTCCACCTGTCCTCATTCTCCTTTGCTAGCTCATCATCTACAATGTCCTCTCCACCTTCAATATCCCTAAGTCTCTGCCCTGGACCCTCTTCTCTCTAATGTCTCTTTTTCTTGATGACCATCTCACAGGGATTTAATGATTATATCTATACTGATGTCTCCCAGATTAATTTTTCTGCCCTAGTTTCTCTTCTCAGGTCCAGCCCCCCTTCATTAGCTGCCTATTAGAAATTTTGAACTGGAGGTACTGGAGACATCTCAAATACATGTCCAAAAATGAATTCATTTTCCCTCAAATTGACCCCATTTTTAAACATTCTTATTATTTCAATGTTTCCTTTCTTTCTGGTCAGCCACATTTGAAACCTTGGTTTTATTTTGTATGCCTCATTCTCACTCGCCCCACATATCTTCCCAATTACAAACATTTTGTAGCTTCTACTTCTATAACATTTCTCACATTTGTTCCTTTCTCTTAACGTATTTTGTTCAGACACAGCTAATCTAGCTCGTGCCCTCATTACCTTGTGCTTGGAATGTTGTAATAGACTCCTAATTAATCTCCCTACCTCAAATCTCCCCCACTAAACCAATTTTCCTATAGTATAAATCTGACCAATGTCACTCCTCAACTCAATAAACTCCAGGGGGTCTCTATTACCTGAAGAATCAAATATAAATTGCTCTGTTTCACATTTCACAACCTGGCCCTAACTTACCTTTCCAAGTCTATCTGTCCACAGATAAACAGTCCAGCCAAACTGGCCTTTTAATTGCTCTTTACACATAACACTCAGTCTTCTACCTCTGTGGTTTTGTCCGGCTCCTCCCTATGCCTGAAAAGCCTCTCTTTCTCTATCTCTCTCTCTCTTTTCTCAGAATCCGTAGTTTTCTTTAAGGCTCATGAGATATTATCAGACGCTTTCCTTTCTTCCTGCCATGCATCAGCTTAAAGACAGGAACTGTCTTTTGCCTCTTTTCAGTTTGTTCTTCTGGAAAAGTGGTCCTTTAATTTTTCCTTTGTGTCATATTTTTCCTCCCACCAGCTTTTTGATACAGTCCAGAATTCTTCTGGCTTTTTTTTCCTTTTCTGCCCTCCCATTAACATTAAAGCCTTTCTTCCACATTTTTAAGGAAACATTTTACTTTCCTTACGATTTGGATAGTATAGAGGCATTCCTTGAACCCCCTACTCTTCCAAGAGGAAGAACAGCTTGCATTTTGAACATAAGTAGTAGTTACTGGCCCATGGCATGAATGGAAATGTACACAGCATATGGAGGTCATTGAAGATTTTTCCCTGTTCTCCATACTTTGGGATCCATCCATTTTCAGTTTTGCTCTTAGATCTTTTGTTTTCACCCAGTATTCCTGTAGTTACTCTACTACAGTCTATACTTAGTCAGAAAGTGTATAGCAGAGGCACCAAACACTTCCAGGGCTTGCACTATGGCTACACAACATTACCAGATGAACCAGATTAAAATGTCACTAGCAAATATTTAACAAAATAAAAAAAATACAATAAAACATAGATAATGCTAATTTGTAGTTTTCTAAGTCAATGTGCAGCAACAAAGAATCTTCATGTAATTGTTAATTTTCTATTTGAGTTTGACACTACTGGTCTACAGAAATCTTTTGAGTTTCTTCTATGGTATATTTAGTACAGGCTATAGATATCTCTCAAATCTATAATCTTTTGTAAGGGTTTATTCTCATTTCAAGATTTATCTTTTTTTTTTTGCTCATATTCTATAGAACAACACACAACAGGACAATATGTCTTTTATGAGAGTACTACTATAAATGATAAAGTCAATTTAAATTTTAGTTCCGTATTTTTTGGGGCAAGATACTCAAAGGATAAGTATGAAAGGATACTTATATTGTTGGCATGTCAGGATGTAATGACTCGAGAGGTCTTAATACATCTGTCAAGTGTAAAGGGCCCTAACCCTAGGTGGATGAGTCTTTTTATTCTCTTTGGTGACCAAGAATTCATGTCAACAAAATTAGAAGCCACCAAGATACTGTGTCAAGGTGGTGCAGCTTGAACTATGTTTCACTCCTTGGCCAATAAAGTACAGTCAGTTTTGTTATAATTCATGTTTCAAAAATACAAATTTGTTTTAACTCAAATTGATACTAGGAAACAGGAGAGTTAGTCTACCCCAACCTCACCTTCACCTTATTACCACCTTCTTCTACCCAGCCTCCAAAGTAGTAGGCCTTCCCAACTTGCTTGTGCAGCCAGGTTGTAGACCAATCACTACTTATGGTAATACTTATTTATTTCTTAACCAATTAGAATGCATAAAATTGTACTTTTTTTTTAAAATTGGGTTCCTGTTTTTTTTAATGTGTCACTGCATAAAACACGTATAAAACTCCTACAATTTTTATTAGGTTCCTATCTTTTTTTATGTGTTACTGACAAATTTTTTGAGTGTTGTACTCCTCACTCCATTTTCCCCATTAGTTCTATGGATTTTATTGAGTGATTTAGCATAATAGTGATTTTTAGGAACACATCTGTCAAGTTATAGGGGAACTGAGTACAGCTTTGTTGCCTTGTAGGGAAAAAACTAGCCTAACCTATGTTGTGGGGGAGAGGAAGGAAACCTGGTAGATACTGCTGATATTGTACAAATGAACCCTCAAAATATAACTCGTGTCAGAGACTTTCATGTGCTATGAGCCATTCTGGTACACTTTAGGGGATTTCCGGCCTCTCTGATGCATTGCCCCCACCAGTTCACTATATGACACTTCACTATATGACAAAACCTAGTGTGTTGTAATGAAGCTCCCTTGAAAATGCCTAGGTCATTTCTTCCCTAACCGTGTTTTAAGTGTCTGAACCAATTTTAAACTAAATTTTCTGACCCCAAATTCAATGAACTTTTCACAACGCTTTGGTGCATCATAAAGGTCCCAGAATTTGCTACTGTTTTCCTATAGTATTCACATTTACTTCCTCACTTCTTATTTAAATCAGTACATGTTATTTCATTTTCTGTAGTTTTTTTTTTTTACTGACACTTGTGCTCAGTGTGATGCTTTAAAATCACTTAAAATGTGTCTTTTAAACATAATTTATTTTGATTATGGTTTTCTCAAGCCACACACTTTGTTCAGTCATTTTTTTAGTTATGTCTGACTCTTCATGACCCCATTTGGGATTTTCTTAGCAAAGATACTGGAGTGGTTTGCCATTTCCAACATACTTTATAGATGAGGAAACTGAGGCAAATAAGTGACTTGCTCAAGGTCACAAAGCCAGTACATGTCTGAAGCCAGATTTAAACTGAGGAAGATGAGTCTTCCTGACTCCAGACCTGACACTCTATCCATTGTGCCACTCAGTTTGGCATACAAATTCACTTATGAAACTGGAACATAAAGATAACCAAAGGATATGAACAGTATTAATTCATAGAACAGTGAAAATAAGTTGAGAAAAAAGAAATTAGCCAAGTGACACTGGGATTGAGCTTTTACTCAGATAAAACAAATATTTGTTTTCATTTGAATTGTGACATGAGGGGAGAGAGCACTAGGCCTGGAGCCTAGAAGACCCCAGTTTAAATGTGACAGCAGACACTTCATAGCCATGTGACTCTTGGCAAATCACTCACTCCGTTTGCCACGTACAACACAATTCCAGTTCCAACTTGCTATAAACTCATGGGACAAAGTTAAATAGGACACGCATAATATTATTACTGTGTCCACCACCACAAGGTCAATTCATTGTTCGAATGGAGTCCTAGAATTAAATATTTCTTTTTGTGAATCTGGTCTGATTTAAAATTAATCATTGTCTAGTTCTGTATCGCACATAAATTGAAGAATCTCAGAGAATCAACTATTCCTGGCTTTAGCCTTCAAGTCTAAGGGTTTTTATGTTGGGCTCTGAGGATTATTTCCATTCTATTCCATAGTCCAGTACTAATTTGCACTAGATATTAGTAGATATTAGTCCTATCATACCTACAAGCCCCTCAAATATACAATGCTTTTGCATTTGGTGAACCAACTTGGTATACTTTAGAGGATTTCTCACCTATTTGGATTATTGTCCTTACCTAATTGAAAGACCCAGAAAGGGCACATTAGACTATTTCAGACAGAATATAAAATGAAAATAAAGATATATGCAGAATCCAGTTTTGCAAAGTATTC
This sequence comes from Vombatus ursinus, assembly GCF_900497805.2. Classification (NCBI taxonomy): domain Eukaryota; kingdom Metazoa; phylum Chordata; class Mammalia; order Diprotodontia; family Vombatidae; genus Vombatus; species Vombatus ursinus. Next base: position 67,390,269 of record NW_020954596.1, read on the forward strand.
CTGGAAATAATATGGCAATGCTGATTGATTTAAAGCCAGTCAAATGAACATTTACTGTTGTATTGATATACCTGAACACTGATGTGAGTTTAGCCTATTTCAACACTAGATAACAATTCTAAAAGGTAAAAGGATGCCTCTGAAGTGTGTCTTTGGCAGATGAAACATAGATATCAAAATTTTGTACCTAGAGTAGACATTAGTCTAATCTCATGTAAAAATTTTTAACTTAGAGAGAATATTGTGGACATGATGGAAAGTTCTGGACTCTGCCATTCTACTCTAAAAGTGGCAATAAATAGGCCAGAGTAATTGCAATAATCTGCTTAGATGTCCATAGCCTAAAGGAACTACTGGGACTCTAGAGAAAATTGAAGCCAGGTCTGGATTTTTAAAATTAAGTTTCTAGACCCACAGGAAATACTAACCTGGGCAGGAAACACACTCAGCAGGAGCCGGGAGCCTGGGACACCAGACAATAAAGTTAAGTAGACGATTATAGGTTCACAGATTTAGAGCTGGATGGGACCTTAGAGCCATTTTTACAAGTCCCTCTCGTTTTAAAGATGAAGAAACTAAGGCCTTGTGGGGGAATTAAGGGACTTGTACAGGGTCATACAACTATTAAGTCTCTGAAGGGGGATTTGAACTACTACTCCATATTGCCTCTAAATCAGTCCCTATCAATAATAAAGTAATTAATAGGGTAGGGCATGTCCCTGACTATCAGGAACGGTGTAAGGTTGTGTAAGAAATCGGCAGAAAGTATTGTAAAGAGAAGAAACTTCAGAGGATAGACAATCTAGTCTGATTTTGCATTTGAGGCACAGAGAAGACTCTATGTCTCTTACTTTGACAGAAGAAACTCTGAAACTCCCCTCTCTCTACAGAAAAATCAAGTGTCTGGCCAAAAGACAGGCAACACCATCTTCTGGGAGTTGCAAAGAATAGGCAGAGTAAACAAGGAAAGGTTGATGTCAGGGGCCACCCTAATCTAAAAGGAGCTGTGAAGAGCTGCAGAATGGGCCATACAGTGAGAAACTCTAAGTGGCTCAATTGATTCTGAAAAGTTGGAGTGGCAATCACATATCAGCAGGGAAAATAGAGAGAAACAGGGAAACTACATTATAAGATACTGTTGATAATAAGCTGTCAATCATATATATATATGTAATGACACTTCAGTACTAGTATTATTTTTGTTATTAATGTATTCTCTTGTATTTGTAGTTTTATTAGTATTGAACCATTTTTGGATTCTAAGTATAAACCTCTGCTTGGTCATAGTGAACCCCCCAGAATCTTGCGCTCATAGTAGATACTTAATATGTGCTTTCTGATTTGAATTATGTATTTTAAAATATCCTTATTACCTTTTTGTTAATATATTATTTAATATTTTTGAGTTATCATCCTAGAATTTTCTTTCTCTGCTTTATTACTCCATGATTTGATATGAGAACTATATTTGTCTCCCAGTAAGAGTTTCATAAAAAACCTACTTTCCCTATTTTTATGAAGAATTTTTCAAACATAGGAGTTATTTATTCTTTAAATATTAGATTAGATTCACCTTGAGTTCCACTATAAGGGTTTGTTTTTATTGATGTTGTATTTGTGACTTGTTTAATTTTTCTTTCTAAGGCCAGATTGTTTAGACTCTCTATTTCTTGTAAATGTCAGTCGTTTATATTTTTGTAGATATTAATCCATTTAATTTGTTGTTAATTTTGTTGACATATAAGGGGAGTGAACACAAACAACTATTAAAAAAATTAAGCAAAATCACTGACACATTGACCATATCTAAAAGTGTATCAACCTTCCCTCTGAAACTGCCCTCTGCCAAAAGGAGAGAAGTAGCCCACTTAGATTCTCAAAACAGTTAATATAGTAGAAATTAAATCAGAAGATTTGAGGATTATCGATATTAGAGATCAACATTCTAGCTGACATCGACATGCTTTAGATAGGTCTCATTTAAAAATATATATTTTTATTTCTTTCTTTTAATATTTCCCAATTACATGTAAATGTTTTTAACCTTAATTTAAAAAATTTTTTTTGGAGTTCCCAATTCTCTCCCTCCCTTCCTTACTGCTTCCACCCACTTAGAATGCAAACAGTATGATATCAATTATACATGTGAAGTCAAGTAAACCTCATGACCCTTCCTTGTGCTAACTGTTCTTTTCTGGATGCTCTTATCAGTGTCCTTCACAAACTGCGTTGCCCAGAACTGAACACAATACTCCATATGGAGTTTGACCAGGGCAGAGTACAAAAGGATTATAACTTCAGTATTCCTAGAACTTATGCCTCTCACTGTCACTCTAAACTACATAAGGACATCATCATCATCATCATCATCATCAACATCATCCTTATTTTGGCTGCCACCTTACATTCCTGAGTCATATTGAAGTTAGATTCTATTAAAATATCTAGATCTTTTCTTGGTGAAATGTTAACAATGTCTCTCCTATATTTTACTTGTGAAACTGATTTTTTTAATGTTAAATGTAAGATTTTAAATTTATTGTCATTGTGGCCTCACTTAGATTTCAGGTAAGAATTGGCAGAGTGCAGTTGAGGGTCACAAGAACGAAAAAGCCAGAGTCAGTAGTCATTCTTGCCTATATTTTTTGAAAAACAAAAGCATAGTCCCTTTAATCAGCAGTATTTCCACTGGATAATAATCTCAATATTTTCCACTGGACTAAACCAATCCTGAAGTCATTTACAAAAGTGATTTCTACTTCTATGAACACATACTTTAAATGCTGAATCTCTAAAGTGGAACAAATTGAAGCCTAATTCATATATTCATAGTATTATCTGTATGGGCACTCATGCCTAAACTTTCCTTACATTACTTTCTATTTCCATGATGTTCTTCATTGTTTGTACAACCCAAAATCATATTTAACTAGAAAAAGACCTGTGAAGACTCAAACATGGGAATCTATTTTTATCATATCATAGACCTAAGAGTTTATAGAATCCTCTGTTTTCACAGAAACTTTAAGAGGTTTTAGGAAAATTACAAGTATAAGCATGTGTTAAATGAATAAGTAAACTATACTTATTACAAATAAAGATATCTGAACTTGTCCTATTTTTGTGTTTTTCCATGTTCAAAGATTTTTTTTTTCAGAGTGACTTACAGTGATTTCTAGTTGTGAGCACCATAATGCAGAATGTCCTACAATGTATTATTAAAAGACTGTAGAAATAAAAGGACATAAAATTGTACTTGTACATCTATTGCCATTTGCACCCTACTGCCAATATTCTTTCACTGAAGTTTTCTGACTATGAGTTAGTCCTGTAACACTATAATGTTTGAAGAATTGAGGCTGAGCATCACCCACAGGGCAATGGAGAGCATATGGTGAGCTTGAGTAGACCACAACACCTCACTGACAAGGATTTAATGATAAGTAGTGTAAAAGAAGTCAAAGATATATTTGAGTAAATAAATCAACAAACTTTGATTGACTGCCTCCTAGGTGCTAGACACACTGCAAGGTGCTAGGAATACAAAGACAAAAATGAAATAGTCTCTACACTCAGGTGAAATAAAATAAATGTAATTTAATGGAGAATAAATTTAATGTCCTAAACTAAGGAGCAAAAACATCAACAGAACAAATATATGAAAGGAGAGGTATCAGTTCATACAATCAAGACCAGAAGGTTTTAGTAGAATGCAAGTTTAAGGAGTCAGCATTAAGGTACCTACGACAAATTAACATTTCAATAGCAGAAATATAGTATTCAGAAAGGAAATGATGATAGTCCGATGACATTGTGCTGATTGTAAGAAGCCCCCAAACTCTGAAGTTCCTCTTAAATGGGATCCCTAATCACCAAAGAGAATTCAACTGTAATTAAAGGAAGAAAGAAAAATTAGAAGAAACATCACTTTCTAACAGTGCTCAGCATGATTTTATTGAGTTCTTCATTACTCCCAAGCATATACTTAGTCAGATTTTGAAATAGTAACAATAAATTCATGTCTAGTTGATTTCAAGAGGCCCTGTTTCTGTTCAAGGGCCAAGGCAACAATAACAAAACAAAACAAAACAAAACAAAACAAAAGATCAGCCCTAGTTTCCAAAATTAGAAACAAGGCAAGTGTTTTAATTCTTCCAGCAGCTCTAGACATCTTGAATTTGGTTTTGGCTACTATCACATAGATATAAGATATGCTTAGATGATTCTAATTACAAAGCAGCAGTAATATTTCAGGTGAAAGCTTTTAAGGATCTGTTTTTTCAGAGAGTAGGTGTGAGAATCATAATACCACTTAGGTTTTCTCCAATCTTTTCCTTTCTAACAAACAAACCAGGTGATAATTTGAAGTATTTACACCCATGAACTGCATTTCTCCCAAAGCTTAAATAACAACATACTTCCCCTCTGTAACACTATCATTTACATGGAGCTCCTATGTTTTGTGTACCTCTTTCATTAGTAACCATTTCTATGACAAAAGCAAACCAGGTATGTGCTAGAAGGAAGATTTTTGCCCAGACATTAATTTCAACTGCTTTCATCATTTAATTATATATGTGTATATATATATATTTATATATACACATATACACACCCATACAGAGACACACACATACATACACACATATGTGTGTGTATATATATACATATATATACACACACATATATATACATATACACACACACATCTATATATTTACAAAGATTTACACAACGAATTCAGAGTTTCCATCTAATGTTTGAAAAACCTTCACAATACTTTCAACTCACTCTATATTCTGTACAGTGCAATACTGTAGTGAATACATTTTCCTGGGTATGAATTGCTTTATTCTCCCTTACAGATACAGTCTTGCTTCCTCACAAAGGGTTTCATTATTTAAAATATTAAGATCATGGTTGGATTTTGCCTTGCGCCAGATTGTACAATGATTAATGTCAGGTTCTATGATGGACATAACATATGCATTAATATCCCTTTTGAAATGGCAATGTACAACCCAAGAGAGTAGCTATCCTACAGTGTCAGATTATTTCCCAAATGTAGCATAAATGTATTCAAATGAATGACTATTGTAAGGTTCCAGGACTTTTCAGCAAAAACTATTTCTATGATTCCACATGTCTCATATCAGTTTCTCTATAATCTGGATTTAACTAAACCTATTTTCCATATTTCTCCAGCACAGATTCTCTGCTTTGATGAGTCCTATCTGCCCAGTGGTCTAAGAAAATATTATGTAGACATTTTTCCCTCTTAGACTCATGTTTCCCCTCTGGAATGCCCTTTCTCTTCCATGTATCCAAACTTTATCCATTCTACAAATTCCCTCTCAAAAATTGCTTCCATCATGATCCTTCATTGGATGCTCCAGTCATCAGTGTTGTACCATTCCTTCAAATTCCTTTTTTTTTTTCTTTTTTGATCAACAATCAGGGTTAAGTGACTTGCCTAGGGTCACACAGCTAGTAAGTATCAAGTGTCTGAAGCCGAATTTGAACTCAGGTCCTCCTGACTCCAAGGCTGGAGCTTTATCTACTCCACCACCTAGCTGCCCTCATTCCTTCAAATTCTTATAGTATTTACCATCTATAGTCCATGGTTTAGGTCAGAATTCAGTTATACATTAAATTTTCTAATTTGTATCATCTTGTATCCACAACATTATGAGCTCCTTGGGGACAAGTAACAGTCATTATGCTATTATATTATTTTCTTCTTTTTAAAGCATTTATTTATTTACTTTGGGTTAATGTCTTTTTTTTCTTCAAGAAAATAACTGCTGTTATTTTGATGCAGCAGATACTTCTCTACCGTCCCCCCCCAAATCAACAACCTCTCTCATGAAATACATTCTTTAAAATAGTTAACCAATTGTTAACATATCAGAAGATTGTATTTCTTAATCAGTATGGTACTAAAGTTAATCATAATTGATCAGTTTTGCTGTCTCTCAAGTTGACAATTTACATTATTGTGTGTTCTTTTAGCTGGGCCTTACTTTTTCTCTCTCTGTCACTTTATTTGTTTTCCTATGTTCATCTAAATTAAAATTTGTCATTCTTAACAGGACAATAATATTTCATTATATTCATATGCTATAATTTTTTCATATGCCATTCAGAGTTAGCATAATGTGGAGGCTGATAGTTGGCTTTAGAGGCTGAAACACCTGGGTTCAAGTGCTGCTTCTGATACCTACAGATTTTAATACTGACTGTGACTGTGGTTGAAATTCTTTATACCAATGAACTCACTAAACAGCTCATTCATATCTTGTTTAGTATGAAAATCCTGCATCTGAGAGATGCAGAACAGATGCCAATCTACCTTGACAAAGGTATTTTCTCTCTGAGAGTTATCTATACGAAAGAAATAATAAAATTATAGGTCCAGTTCAAATACATACATACATACATATATACATACATTTTTTTTTTCTTTCAGTCAAAGACAAAGTTTATTAGAACATCTGTCACGTTGGGCAGACTCTTAAGGAATCTGAATGTTTGTGAGCTATTGGCTAGATTTTGAGAATCTGAGCACCTCAATGGAGACCTGATGGACCTTATATACAGAAAGACTGTGGGAGGGATCTAGGAGTGGCCTAGTAGTTTGGAGTGACTGGAGGAGGGGTCTAAGGAGGATCTGGATGGGAGTGGCTAGTAAGCTGGGGTGAACAGAACTCCTGGGAACTGGACCAAGTGGCCAAGGGAGAATGGAGCCTAGCTAGGATTAAGAGTGCGAAGAGCCGGGTCCATAGGCAGGTAAAACAATGGAGGGCCAGGCTAGGTTAAGGGTAACAGAGATTGGGTATAGCCACAATGAAAGTCCAGTTGATGGGATTATAGCTTCAGGGGACTTCCAGAGATTTGGCCATGTGGGAAAGTCCAGGGTTTTTCCTTTTTGGGTTCTAGATCCCATCCTTATCATTCCACCCTCAAACAAATGGGACCCAAATTCTTTTGGCTTCTGAAACTGCTTCCTGCTGGCAAGAGGTGTAGAGCTGTCCTTGCCTCAAGGGAGTCCCAAAGAGGAGGTTTACTGGAACCAAGCACAGGCTGCATCCAGGGAACAATGGGGGGGACACTGGCTGGTACCTGCTGTTTGCTATCAGCTATAGGTGAATGGCCCAAGGGTTCGGAGGCTAGCTTGAGTAGGATATGCTGAACCTGGGTGATATTTCCAAGCAAAGGTTGTCCTAGGGCCTAAGGCCATTGCCAGTGGGGGGCCATGCTGTAGCTGCTGCCTCTCCCCTCCTCCTTCCTTTCCCAGGTGGGGGAGGGTGAAATCAAAGGTGAGGGGTAAAGGGTGAAACTCTCTTCTCCTATGAGGGGTTAACAGATACTCTCTTGACTTAAGGGAAGGGAGTGGAAGAAAGGAGTGACCAGGGTTGTAGGGACGAGTTTCAAAACTCCTTAAGGATCAATCACAAAACCTCCAGAATCTGTCAAGATATTTTTAGCTGTTCTAGCTTTTCCCTGTAATTCCATGAAGGAGGATTCAGGAGTGTAGACGGAAGGGAGTGAGTAAGCCTCAGGGAACCAAAAAGCAACTGCAGTTTTCCCCAGTTGCCTATTGCCGAGAGAACTGACAGAATTGGGCATATGCTTCCAGATAGGGAGTCTGTCCTTGTCCTCTATGCTGTGGAAGGTGTCCTCAGGTCCATGGTTTATAACAGACCCAGTGGACCGAGAGCCTGAGAGCGTCAGGCTGAGTGGAAGACGGCCTTGTAACTGTCTGACTGAAAAGCACCTCCAAGCCTTGGTGCTTGGAGAGCAATCCCAACTGCAGAGCAAGAAAGGAGGGGGAGGGGGAGGGGGGCAACTAGGTGGCACAGTGGATGGAGCACCCGCCCTGGATACAGGAGGACCTGAGTTCAAATTCGGCCTCAGACACATAACACTTACTAGCTGTGTGACCCTGGGCAAGTCACTTAACCCCATTGCCTAGCCAAAAAAAAACAACCAAAAACCAAAAAAACCTCAAAAACCCAAAACCAAAAAACAAACAAAAAAGAAAGGAGGGAGAAGGGAGGCTTACGTACCTTCCAGTCTTGGCTAGAGAAGAACTTGGGGTTAGGCAGTTTCCTCTGTATGGGCCACCAAAATGTTAAAGTTTAGGGGTTTAGAGGTGCTGGGACCCCAAAATCACAACATGTGGGTCCTGCCTGAAAGAATTTGACCCAAGCCTTCTTTCAGTCAAAGACAAGGTTTATTAGAGCATCCATTAAATTGGGCAGACTCTTAAGGAAGCCTGAATGTTAGTGAGCTATTGACTAGACTATAAGAATCTGAGCCGTGGCTAGATTTTACAAATCTAAGTCTATACATACATTTTAAAAGTCACAGTTCTACTCCTTCTAATAGCTGTGTATGTATGCACTTATGTATGTATATGTGTGTCCATTCATTCCCAAATACAGCTTTTCATTCCAAGGGCTTGAAAACATTTGGAATCATCACTCATTTCTAAAACTAACCTGTTCAATAAAGCTTTGGGAAAAAAAAAGTGAATGATAATGATTATTTAAGGTAGATTCGTATTTCGTATGTTTAGTATTTCTGATTGATATAGTGAAAAGACTACTAGACTGACAGTTACATGACCTAAGTTCTAGTCTTGGCCTTGCTACTACTTAGCTATGCAACTTTGGATATGGCATTTCGCCTTATAAGACCTCAGTTTCCTGTAACAAAAGGGGAATTGACTAGATAATATTTAAGGCTACTTTTATTTCTAAATGTCTAATCAAAACATTAAGCTTAGAAATAGCATTTCAAACTAGAAGTACAAATAAAATAAGTGCCATTTTATGAATTTGTTCTATATTGCTCCTTGCATGGTATATTGGCAGGAATACTGGTCTGATAGTCAGAAGCATATTGGAGTCCTGGCTCTGATGCTTAATAGATGTGTAACCTTGAGTCACCCACATAACCTGTCTGAGCCTCAATTTCTTCATGTATAAAACAGGAATAACATTAGTAACTGTGTTTTAGGATTATTGTGAAGAAAGCTCCGTATCTGTGGTTCTCAAACTTTTTGGTCTCAGGACCTTTTTCCATTATTAAAAGTGATTAAGGACTTCATCCCCTTCTTTCAGAGCTTTTGTTCATCTGGGTTACATCTATTAATATTTACTGTATTAGAAATTAAAATATCCTAGAATTATTAAGAAAATAGTTTTGACTTTGGAAATCCCTTGAAAAGGTCTCAGGGACCTCCAGGGTTCCCTAAACCATACTTAGAGAATTTCTTCTCTATGTAAATGTTAGAAATTATTATTACTTCCCAGCATATGGCTTAAAGAAAGCCAGAATTTAATAATACAAAGTAAGTTTGATTGTGAAGAAATTTTAAAATCATACTGAAAATGAAACTGAAGTAAATAAGAAATAAATGTGTGACATAATAAATTGTGTAATCTCCTATATAAAGTGTTGGCCCACACTAGAACAAAACAGCATGAAGAACCTCAAAATATTAGCAGTTATTACTTGTTTTCCTTTTCGCCTGTCGTTACCAGTGAAATAGGAGGAGGAAGAGGAAGGGGAAGAGGGAGAAGAAGAAAACAGAAAAGGAGAGGAAGATAAACTGTGAGAGAGGGAGAGAAGCATAGAGAGTGAGAGAGAAAGGGGTATGTAGCTTAACTTCTGATTTCAAAAATCATGTCCCTATTTCTTTCTAGTCTTTCGTGAGAGAGAAAATTGAAAGGTGCTGATACAACTGAACATGAAGACGACTGGGACGAATTGAAACTGTAAGTCCAGTGGATGAATTAACAGTGAAGGAGAAAGTGAAAAGACAGTCTGTGTGACACAATGGATGCCTTAGGGCAGATGGGACTCATGTTATCAAGTTTCTAACTGATAACAGGACTAGTGGCTAGTTCTAGCTTGCTTTTTAAAATACATAGAATGTAGTGTTTTTAAAAAATCAATTTAAAGAAAAAATGTCCACCCAAGCATCAGTGTTGCAAATTGTGTGTCAGTGAATTCTAGAGCTTTATCCTCCCGACATTGTATACTGAAAGCTGATTGAAATGGGATTAAGCAAGAAAAAGTAACTCAATTATAGACATAACATTCCTAGAAGAGAGAGCTTGTAGAATGAGAGTGCTAAAAATGGGTCATTTTGAAACATAGACCATCAGATAATAAGTCTTGATCAACATTTAGGCAAATAATAAAAATGACAATAAAATGGACTTTGTTCATCTAGAGGATTGACTATGCTCACTATTTATATTCATGGATTCTGTGTGAATTAAGCCTCAGAGATTCCCAATGACTTAGGTTACTGGAATGGAGCCTCTTTACAGTTGAAAAAAAAGTCATAGATCTCCTTGGTATGTAGGTGAGAGTGCTAGAAACACATAATTCTAAATAGTGGTTGCCAAAGTAAATGGGGCAAGGTTTGTGATGTGGCAAGGTTGGAAGTTATTTCTTGCCTATTTCTTTCCCGTTTCTTTCCCAAATGGGAAAACCTAGAGCAAATTTGAACTGAAGCATCTCTGAAATAATATTTGGCAGTAGGTATGTTCTTAGAAACTTATCTGTCCATTTAAATTTATATAAATCACCATATATCATGACCTTGCAATTAAAAAGGATCCTTTTAAAAAAGAGGGTCATCATATAGTATTATAGGAGTATTATTAGCAGAATAGAGACAGGCCCTCTTATCATTCTCATTTGGCAGATGAGGAAACTGAGGCTGAGCATATTTAAGTAACTTGCTTAGGGTCACAAAACTAGTATCTGAAGTGGAATTTGAACTCAGGTTTTCCTGACTCCCAGCATAGTACTCTTGTCCCTATTCCAAAAGGGTTTCAATTAATGGGCTCACTCTCTCTGTGCATGCAGATCATGTTTGTCCATGCCTTACTAGATAATCTTTATAAGTTGCTGTGGCAATAAGAATTAGTTACCTAGAGGTCAACTCTATGGAAGAGCCTGTCTTCAAATAACTAGTCTGTTCTATGAGTGACGGGCATATCTACAGTTGATTGCATGATACTTGAAGGCTTTCCAGCTGAGGAAGGGTGGATCTGAGAGAAGAGTACACATCCTTTTGAGTCCTCAGGATAATTCCATGCTAGGATGAGTGAGTGAGGTATCTGAGTAGAACTTCAGTGGAGAAACTCTAATGTATCTTTTAAATAAAATTAAATCTGGATTTTTCACATGTCAAGATTCCTTAATACAATTTATAAGTAGTCTGTCAGTCAAACTAGTGCTCCTAATCATGGTGAAAGAGGTAGGGCATTATGGATAATTCTGTTTTTACACATGCTATGTTAGCAGCAGGTGCTGAGAAATGTAGCCTGTCAAAGACAGACAGACACCTGTCCACCAACTCTATCCCCTCCCCACCCCACCCCAGCTCTCTTCCAGAGGCTCTGAAATCTCACACATTTTGTCATACCAAGTGCAACACCGCAAACTGGCAAAGCAATTTAATACTCTGCTTTAAACCACAGCCTGTCTTATTTTACAGATTGCTCTCCTAGCATTAAGGGTGCATGGAGAATGTTTATTATCTACCAATTTTCTTTTTAGCTTGAAAGACACTACTCAATACTAAGAATGACCTTGCTAGTAGAAAACCTATTCCAGAAGAGACCACTGAAGTGAATACCTGTTAAACAAAAAGATCTGTGAAATGAATACATTTCATAATGAGGAAAAGGAATAGAAAAGTGGAGCACCAAAGGAAAGTACATGATGCTTATATGAAAAAACTGAAGCATGGGTAGCATTCAAGCAGTTGAATTAAAAAAAAAAATATATATATTTCACAGGTTATTTTCCTCCAAAGCAGTAATTTGAAGTAAACAGTTATATTCAAGAACATTCTAGTATATCTAATAATTACAGTTTCATTCATATGGTTAATCTGGCAGGTGTTTGAATTATCTAAGCAACGAGGCAGCTGCAAGATGCAGTGGATAGAGTGTTGGAGCTAGAGTCAGGAAGCACTGAATTTGAATCTTGACTCAGATTCTTGGTTTTGTCATCCTGGGCAGGTCACTAAACTCTCAACTTCAGTTTCCTTATCTGTGAAATGGAAATAGGTAGTAGCACCCACCTCATAGGGTTGAGGAAAAGATTAAATGATATAACATATTCAAGTATTTTAGAAGCCTTAAAGTATGACATAAATATGAACTATTATTATTTTTTATTATTATCATCTAAAATACTCTGAGAGGTAGCATGGCATAGCACATAGAGAGCCTGTCTAAGAGTCAGGAAGGCCTGGGTTCAAGTCCTGTTTCTGATATGTACTAGCTATGTGACTGTGGGCAGATCACTTCCCAGTGTTTCAGAAACTCTATGTTATAGAGCAGATGCTGACCTGCCTGGTAGACTGAGTTTCCTTATTGGCAGTTCTTTACATCAATGAAATAATAAAGAATCACAGGTTTAGAGCTAGAAAGTAACTTAAAAGGTCGTCTAATTCAACGGCTTTGGTAGGTTGAGTATGAATTTCTAGAACAAAATAATTCATGACTGAGAAGCCTTAAGATGAAACATTTAAAAATGTTGTATTGTGTTCTCATACTTTTAATCTGCTTCGTTGGGGTTTTCTATAATAATAATAATGATACTAATAACAAAAATTTTTAATAGTATTTTACATGTCATAAAATGCTTTCCTCATAGTTCTCTGATGAAGGTATAGGACTCATAGATTGTTAGTTAGGAACTTTAAAGGTGATCTAGTCTAATCCTCCCATTTTATATATGAAGAAACTGAGGCTGAGAGTAGAAAGGTTAAATGATTTCCCTAAGACCGTAAATTAATTCATGGTAGAGCTGGGACTTGAATGAGTCCGATTTTGCAGATGGAGAAATTGGATCCATAGAAGTCAAATGACTTTGTCTAGAGTTACTCAGGTCATAATAGTCAGAACCCAGGTCCCCTGATTCACAGTCTGTTGCTATTTCTGCTATATACATAGCCTCTTTCACTCAGTCTCTCTCCCCTAAAACAAATACCAGGAAAGTATACTCTAGTGCCATTGTCTAGTAAACACTGACCCTTTTCTATAAATAGGTAGATTATACCATTAATACATAGGGTAAATAGATTTCTCTTTGAGTACGTTCCTGTCTTTCCTGGTGAAGTGGAAAGATAGACTGGGAGAGCTATGCTTGAGTCTTACTGTGTAACCCTGAAGAAGTCATATTATCTTTGAGCTTCAGATCCTTTATCTGTAAAGGAGGATTGGACTCTATGCTCATTTATCATATTTCACCACATAATCTTCACAGATTTTATGTCATTTTTTTTTCTGCAAAAAAGTGGGGTGTGAGCATTATGTGAAGATTTTTTAAAAAATTGTGCCTGTATTACTTAAAAATCATTTATTACTAAACTGTATCATTGGCAGATGAATTGTACAGTTTAGCGCAGGAAGATTCAGGTCATACCATATCACGTGACTTTCTAATGGCAGCTTCACTTGCCTGCCCACTCACCTTGTGCCTGCTCTTCATTGGGTTGAATGACAATACTGTTAGTAGCAAGCCAGCTTTCACAAATATACTGACAATGCACATGTACTGAGAATTTTAGGCTCGTGGCTATGTATTGCTGCTTGGTTTACCTTTCAAGCAGCATGAGGAACAGAATTATACCATGTAGCGATTACGTGATGAAAGATTATAAACCGATTTTTGGACTGAAATAAACAGGGTGGGACGATTATGCAGTGGTGATGATTATGCGATGAAATATGGTACTTTCAAGCTCTAACATTTTGCTATTTCCCCATAAACTTAATCTCCACAAGGAATATTTAATTCTTCATGAGAGGTTACCATTACTTAAAGCTTCAATTATTGTTTCTTTTAAGAGTCCTTGTGAAGTCTCATGCGGTGGAATTTGGCAAAAATTTCATGTTCTGGATTTCCTATCCATAAAGAAATTTCCCTAACTTGAAGATTTCAGAAAAGAAAACAAAAACAAAAACTAGGATGAAAAGTCAGTCAGTAACAGCCCTTAATGCATTGTAGGCAGTATAATTGTTGTTAGAGGACGGCATTACTCTCATAGAAGCCATGGAAATTTCTTAGCTAGGAATATGCAGAGCATTATGAATCTGTCAGAAGATTTAAAAAAAATTGTACTTATTGAATTATTTTAAGGAAGCTATTTGGATTGTGGGAGCATTTCCGAACTTCACTAGGAAGCCTTTTTTAGAATCAGGAAAAAGTTGGTGTATTGGAAAGGCCAGTATTTAATTTAGAACTCAAAGGAGCGGAAAAAAAAAATCCCCAGCTCAGTTTTAAAGTAGTGAAAATTAAGAGCCACTTTTCTGAACTAATAACTAATAGATGTCATATCATTTTATGGCTACACCATTTTATATATGTTAATTTGATCCTTATGATATCCATGAGAAGAAAGATAGTAAATAATGCTATTCTCATTTTACAGAAGAGGAAACTGAGGAGGCTCAGATAAATTACATGACATGTCCAAGGGTCACATAGCTTCTAAACATCAAAGTCAGGAACCAAACCTAGTTTTCTTTCCTAGAATTCTTTCCATTACCCCATTCTGACTCTTATGATTAAGGTACTGGGGTAAACAGTAGGGACTTGGGCAGAATTGAAACAATCTGCTTTCAAACTTACATTGTACTGAGGGGATATGATATGTACACAGATGAGTAAACTCAAGGTAGATACAAGTTATACCACTGCAATTTTAACAAGGAGAGACCAGTAATAATTGGGGAGATCAGGAGGGGTCTCAGGTAGGTGGTGGTGCCAGGGCTTGTTGTTATTTATCCTTTGTTCTTGAAGAGGACCCTGAAATCCAGGAAGTGATGCCATGACCTGCAAGTGAATTGGATTTAAGTGAAGGAGGGCTGTGCAGAGCCACCAGCCATCTGAGTTAGATATAGATCAGGACAACTGGAGATGGCCTAGGATGCAGTAGGCGACTTTGGCCTTTTCAAGCTAAGGTCTTTAACAGGTCTCAGGCTGACTGAGACTTAATCACTGAGTCAGTGATTAAAGCTTAATAAGAAATGGGGCAAGGGGCAGGTAGGTGGCACAGTGGATAGAGCACCGGCCCTGAAGTCAGGAGGACCTGAGTTCAAATGTGGCCTCAGACCAAACACTTGACACATACTAGCTGTGTGACCTTGGGCAAGTCACTTAACCCCGATTGCCTCACTAAAAAAAAAACCAACAACAAAAAACAACAAACAAAAATAAGAAATTGGGCAGAGAATGGCCTTTACCTAGTTAAAAAAATAAAATCTGTGGGGAGGGGAAGACCCTCAAGGTTTTTGGCCAAAACAAAAACAATCTCTATTTACGTTCATTCCAAGCCAATCAGGGCCCAAACAGTGACCAAGTAGGGCTTGGCCTGGGACCTATTGTCAGCCAGTCAACGAGAGCCAGATTATTTGGGGGTCAAGGCTGGGGGAAACAAATAAAAGGTATCAGAGATTAAAATTTACATTCCTTTCTGGCAGAGCACCTACAGGTAAGGGTATGATACCCTATGTGGACAGAGGGAAGGGAAAGAAAGAAAGGAAGAAAGGAAAGAAAGGGAGGGAAAGAGAGAAAGAGTAAGAGAAAGAGAGAGAGAAAGAGAGAAAGAGAGAAAGAAAGAAAGAAAGAAAGAAAGAAAAAGAAAGAAAGAAAGAAAGAAAGAAAGAAAGAAAGAAAGAAAGAAAGAAAGAAAGAAAGAAAGAAAGAAAGCAAGCAAGCTAGCTGTGTTGCCCAACTGGCCAGTTCCAGTTTGGTCCCCAGTGGCCAGCTCCTTTTCCACTCACAGAGGTTGTTTGGCTTTCCTTCTAAAAAGGACCATGACATCAGGGAGGTGATTTGGTGAATTAGATTTAAGTAAGGGAAAGCTGGTGCCAGAGCAATTCTTTGGAGCAGGGAGAATAGCCTGTGATTTAATGAGTGATGCTATGTACATATTCTTCTCTATAGTCACCCCCAAATGTAAATTTCCATGTGCCCAGACCATGTTAGGTAAGTGCTTACAAATACTGACATCAAGACACATAGATGTTACATAGGGCTAAAAACCTGGGCCTAAGTCCCACATACTGGCTTGCCCAAGGCAAGTCAGAGTCACTTCACTTGTGAGAGCCCTGCTAGCCTGCTATGGTAGAGGGGGTTGCCTGGTTGAGAATTTCCTTTCCCAAGGAAATTGCAAGTCTTCTTCTCTCCCACTCCCCCCAGCAGTTTCAGCTTTGCACTTTCCTCCCTTTATCTTGCTGCTGGCATTTGACAAAGTTTTCATTACTCTTACTCTTACCCCAGGTTTCAAGCAACTTGCTGCTGGTAGATATATTTTTCAGGCCTTCTTTGTGTGAATATGAGTCTTTTGATCTGAATCCTGCTTTCAGCCAGCATTAGTGATGAGTCTTGTCTGAGTGCTATTTTGAATGTTAACTTCACTCAGTAAAGACTTACATACTTAAGAAAATGAAGGTCATTCATCGTGTTTCTGCATATAGTTTCCAGATATGCCTCTCAGGGAACTGAAGTTTAATAATCTCTGGAGATACCTGACCTTAACTCCTTCCCACTTAATTCTACAATATAATACAGAAAAAAAAAGGTTGATTATAACTTAATGACACAAGACAACTTATTGGTTTGATGTTTCTTGTTATGTAGCCCTCTGGTATTTTGAAATGCTATTTTCAATAGCTTCATTCAGTTTGAATTCATAGAATGTTAGAGTTAGAGGGTTCTTCAGAGAAGGTACCATCTGGTACAGAGGCCAGTGGACTATGACCCATGGGCCACATATATCCTGATTTTGTTTAGCCTGCAAGATAGTATATTTTAAATACAACAAAACTGTATTTAAAAGTATAAAAACTACTCATAGCTGCCAAATGCCTGCAGTTTATTGAACTGTGATAGTCTGTTCTCCTAATTTTTTTTTAATGAGGTCAGCAAAGTAAAATGTTTTGCCCAAAATATAGTAGGTAGCAGAGTTAAGACTAAAATCTCTAGGATTTTGGTCTGTGCCTAGTTTCTGCCATATTCTTTTCCTGTTTTCCCAGCAGTTTTTGTCAAATAGTGAGTTCTTATCCCAAAAGCTGGTGTCTTTGGGTTTATCAAATAGTAGATTACCATAGTAATTGACTATTGTGTCTTACATACCTAACCTATTCCACTGACCCACTACTCTATTTCTTAGCCAGTACCAAGTAGTTTTGATGATTGCTGCTTTATAACACAATTTCAGATCTGGAATGGCTAGACCACCTTGCTTCTGCATTTCTTTCCATTAGTTCCCTTGATATTCTGGACCTTTTGTTATTCCAAATGAATCTTGTTATTATTTTTTTCTAGCTCTATAAAATATTTTTGGTAGTTTGATTGGTATGGCACTGAATAAGTAAATTAGTTTAGGTAGAATTGTCATTTTTATTATATTAGCTTGGCCTATCCATGAGCAACTAATGTTTTTCCAGTTATTTAGATCTGACTTTATTTGTGTGAAAAGTGTTTATACCAAAGTAAAGTCAAAATGGGTTCATGATTTAGATATAAAGGCTGATACTATAAGCAACCTGGGAGAGCAAAGAAAAGTTTACCTATCAGATTTACGGAGAACAGAAGAATTCATGACCAAACAGGAGATAGAGAACATCATGAAATGCAAAATGGATAATTTTGATTACATTAAATTGAAAAGTTTTTGCACAAAGCCAATGTAACCAAGATTGGAAGGAAAGTAGAAAATTTGGAAAGAATTTTTACAACCAGTGTCTCTGATAAGGGCCTCATTTCTAAAATATATAGAGAATTAAGTCAAATTTATAAGAATACAAGTCATTCCCCAGTTGATAAATGGTCAAAGGATATGAACAGGCAGTTCAGAGATGAAGAAACTAAAGCCATCTATAGTCATGTGAAAAAATGCTCTAAATCATTATTGATTAGAGAAATGCAAATCAAAACAACTCTGAGGTATCACATCACACCTATCAGATTGGCCAACATGACAAAACAGGAAAATGATAAATGTTGGAGAAGGTGCAGGAAAATTATAACACTAATGCATTGTTGGTGGAGTTGTGAAATGATCCAGCCATTTTGGACAGCAATTTAGAACTATGCCAAAAAGTCTGTAAAAATGTGCATACCCTTTGACACAGTAATAGCACTTCTAGGGCTGTATCCCAAAGAGATCATAAAAATGGGAAAAGGACCCACATGTACAAAAATATTTATAGCAGCTCTTTTTATGGTGGCAAAGAATTAAACATTGAGGGGATGCCCATCAATTGGGGGAATGGCTGAACAAGTTTTGGCATATGAATGTAATGGAATACTATTATGCTATAAGAAATGATGAGCAAGTGGACTTCAGAAAAACCTGGAAAGACTTGTGTGGGCTGATGCTGAGTGAAGTGAGAAGAACCAGGAGAACATTATACACAGTAACAGTCACGTTGTGCAACGGCTATGTTGATAGACTTAGCCCTTCTCAGCAATTGCAAAGATCTAAGACATCTCCACAGGTCTCATGATAGAAAATGCTATCCACATCCAAAGAAAGAACAATGGAGTTTGAATACAGATGGAAGCATCCTCTTGGCTCTTTTTTTTCCTTCTGTTTTGTTTTGTTTCCTCTTTCTGGTGGCTTCTCCTGTTGGTTCTAATTCTTCCTTACAACATCACTAATATGAAATTATGTTTAATAGAAATGTATATGTATAGCCTATATCAGACTGTGTGCCATCTTGGGGAGAGGGGAGGGGTAGAAAATTTTTAAAACTCAAAAGCTTATGGAAGTGATTGTTGATAAATCAAAATAAATTAATAAAAAAAAGAAAGAAAAAAATTTTCTAGGATTTCAGCATTGGAAGAGACCTGAGAGGCCAGCTAGTCTTATCTGTACCTCACACAGTAATCTCCGCTACAAGATCTTCAATAAGACCCAGCCTTTTCCCTAACACTTTTAGTGAGAGGTAATCTACTGTCTCCTAAAGTTTTCCATTATACTTCAGGATAGCTCTAATTGTCGGGAAGTTTTTCTGTCCATCGTTTTGAAATTTCTTTGTCTCTAACTTTTGTATTTTGGCACCACATTGAGCAAGACTGAAACTTCTTCTATTAGGCTGTTCCCTCTAAATCATCAGTCCTTCAGGTGGAACATTCCCATTTCCTTCAACAGAACTTACTGTAACATAGTTTCATGACTCTGCATCATCCTGGTAATCCTCTTCCAAACGTTTCTAAGCTTTTTAATGCTCTTTCTAAAACGTGGTACCTATAAGACACAACTCAACTGCCAACTTCAGGAACCATTTCTCAGGCCCCACACTTTCCAATACCTTCCCTCTTAGATTATCTTCCAGGCACGATTGTTTACATGTTGCCCTTCTCAGTGGAATGTGAACTCTTTGAGGGAAGGGACAGTGGTTTAGACTTTATATTCCCATGCTTTACACAGCGCTTGGTACATATTCAGTCGGCACTTAGGTTTGTTGACATATCCTGTAGTTATGAGCTGACCTGAGCACAGTACCCTGGAACTATCACCTCCTTCATTCTCAATCCTACACTTATTAATTTAGCCCAAAATTTGCATTAGCTTTGTTGGCTCTTATTTTACTCTCCTTTGGGGTTACAATACCCAGACTTTTTTTTTTGTCTTTACAGAATGTTTTTTATTCAATTATCTGATACTCATTGAGGTGATTTTTTTGTACCCAAGAATATCAACTCAGTTCTCCTGACAAGTCTAAGGTTGTTTCTCCTAAAACATGCAAGATGATATATAGTCATCCAGGACAAAGATCCATTTTGAATTAAAAAATGTAAATTAAGAAGTAATATTTTATGTTGTATATATAAAACAGACCTTATGGTCCTGCCATGATATAGGTTTTAACCTTTAACTTTGCTTTGAAATTTCTCTACTTTAATTTCCCTTTCCTCTTTTCTTTCTAGTATTCTACCAGTCTGGGTTTAAACATGAATGATAATATACTTTAATGTACCAATGGAATACATAAATGGAAAATACACAGTGGGAAATACACACAAATGGAAATAAAATCTTTGCCCAGGTATCACCAACTATATCATCAATATGAATATTTAATGGTTTTAGAGGCAGCTAAATGCCTCGATGGACAGAACAATGGATCTGATATCAGCAATATTAGTCTCATACTTACTAGCTCCATTATCCTGGATAAGTCACTTAAACTCTGCCTCAGTTTCTTCATCAGGAATTGGGGATAATAATAGCATCTACCTGTCAAAGTTGCTGTGAAGATAAAATGATAATATTTTATAGTACTTTGTAAACCTTAAAATGCTACATAAATGCTAGTGATTATTATTCACCCTCAAGCTAGTTAAATCTAGTATATACTGCTAGCTATATTTGTGACAGGTAAATCTTGAAGTTATCTAATTTGTGGCATAATTTTGGCATCATATAGATTTTGGAATAATTTTTGTCTTTATTGCAACATTATACTATTGTAAAGATTTCCTCTTCCTTTAAACTAATTGATTGAAAAATTTCATTGCCTGCTTTCTATATACTTGGAAATTTATAGTATCTTTAAAATAAATCATGATAACTCAGATATATAGTACATTAAATCAGGAAGTTGGCATATATTGCAATAAGCCAGACATGAGTTTGTGCTGTCATGAATATTTTGAAAGGAAAAAAAAAGATTTAAACCCTTTGAAAATAAGGTTTTTTTTGTTTTGTTTTTATAGCACAGAAACAATAATTGAGGTAAGTAGAAAATGACAAACATACTGAGTTTTCAAAGTTGTCACAAAGGAAGGTTTGACAGATGACTAGGAGTGACTAAGGTTGAACTACTCCACAGGAAGCTTTGTAGTATAATAGAAAAATCTTGGGTTCTAGTCCATACTTTACTATTAACTAGCTATATGACCATATGCAAGGACTCTAGTTTCTCTGGGTCTCAGTTTCTTCAGTTTAAATTAAGGGTAATAGCTTGGACTATCTTTAAAGTCCCTGCCCAATTTATAGATATATGAACTAATGGTATTCCAGTATTTGAAAGAATGGAATTCATCGTGGTGAATTCTCAAGTTTTCAGGTAGACTGATTTAGCCAATAGTATCAATATCCATCTATATATATTTATAAGTTTTATTGCTACCTTTTGTTTTTATAATAGTGTTTTACCCATAACTCCTTCCCCATGAATTCTTACTTGTAACAATGAAAAATATTTAAGTAAAACCAACACATATAATGACTCTATGGAGGAGGGGGGTGTGTTACATAGTCAAACCTGCACTTTAGAAAAATCACTTTGGAAGCTGTGGAGGTTGGATCAGAGTGGGGAGAGACTTGAGTCAGGGAGGTCAACCAGAAGGCTCACCTAAACTAATTTTTTTTTTCCTTTTTCTTTTTTAATTTTTTAATTTTTTTTTTTTAGGCAATTGAGGTTAAGTGACTTGCCCAGGGTCACACAGCTTGTAAGTGTCAAGTGTTTGGTCTGAGGCTGGATTTGAACTCAGGTCCTCCTGAGTGCTGTATTCACTGTGCCCCCTAGCTGCCCCTCACCTAAACTATTGTGTGAGGCAATGAAGGCTTACATATAGGTGGGAGTAGGGTTAGAGGAGAGAAAGGGGTGTTCAGTACCTGTCGTACTGTGGACCTTTTTCCCATCAACCCATGACTTCATCCTTGTTGACATGAGTTTTTCTGTTGATGTCCTTTCAAACATATTATCCTCCATGGTTGTCACACTCCAACAGTGATCTTCATTTCCATTCTCCCTTAATCATCCACAAGAACAGTCAGCTTGGACCTCAATATTACCCAAAGTGGTAACCCTTAGGGGGCAGCTAGGTGGTGCAGTGAATAGAGCTCTGGCCCTAGAATCAGGAGGACTTGAGTTCAAATCTGGCCTCAGACACTTAACACTTACTAACTGTGTGACCCTGGGCAAGTCACTTAACCCTGATCGATTCACCAAAAAGCAAAAAACAAAACAAAAAAAAAACCAAAAGTGGTAACCCTTATATGATTTTTAATTCTGAAATTCTCCTCTCTGACCACAATCTCCCACATTCCTACCTGTTCTACTATGCTACTCCTCCTAAATTTATTGTTCATCCTCACTGTGATCTGTAATTGTCTCATCCTTCCCTGTTTTCCTGGTTCACAGTTCCTGACATGGCTTTTGTTTTTTCATCCCTTTATAAATCTTGATTCTGTATAGTTAGTTTGCCTCTTTAAAGGTATTGTTCTTCACCCTAGGATCTTTTGTCTCCTTATGCGTTTGCCATCCATTCTCTGATATTCCTTAATCTTGGGTTAACCTCAACATCTACTTTTGTTAATTTTGCTCCTGACTTTCTAAATGGAAGTTTGAGGAAAATTCCAGGCATGAAATCTCTTCACAATCAAAAGTTGGACTTGTCTACTGGTTGAAATGTCTACCTTCTCAGAACTATATTAAAGCAATAATGAAACTTTAGGAGAGAAAGCCAGACAACCAGGCTAAATAAGGGGTCAAAGGAAAATGAAAATAGTTAAATGGCAGAAATATACATGACATTTCACTGTGCTTTTCACAACAGAAAAAAAGTCAGCTTAAGTTGACTATGTATTAACTCCTTGGCAGAAACAAATCAGGAGAACTATTAGCAGATTCAGAGATTGGGAATTGCTTCAGAGGAGGTATCCAAAACGTCTTATTGAGGCTTCTAAGTACAGTGAAGTAGGATATCATTTAAATATAAATTTTAGAATTTTATTTATTTTTTAACATTGCACTCATTCATAACATCTCCCTGAAAGTGAAGCTGTCCTTGTTAAAAAGAGAAATCCTTAAGCAAAAACGGGTGACAGTGACTACAACTGACAAAGGTGATGACAACCAACAGTATATGCATCATTCTGCCTCCTGAGTTCTCTTTTTAAAGACAAATAAAATGTTCCATTGTTTTCTGAAACCAAGTTTGATTATGTCAATTACTCAAGAGTTTAACTTCATTTTAGTGTTCTTTTCATCTACATTATTGCTGTTGTGTATGTTCTTTTATTCCTTCTGCTTATTCTACTCTGCATCAATTCATACCAATCTTCCCTTGCTCTTCAGATTTCCCCATATTTATTATTTCTCATTCAACATAATATTCCATTATATTATTTTTTTTAGAAGTTGGGATTAAGTGACTTGGCCAGAAACAGCTAGTAGGTGTCAAGTGTCTGAGGCTGGATTTGAACTCAGGTCCTCCTGACTCCAGGGCCAGTACTTTATCCACTGCACCACCTAGCTGTCCTGCATTATATTCTTATGAAATTTTTTTTTATCCATTCTTCAATCAATACATACCTAATTTTTTCTGATTCTTTTCCTCCACAAAAGTGCTGCTATAATTATTACTTAAATAGTCACAGTATCACTTTTTTGTGAGATATAAATATACATATATAAATATGTGCATGTATATACATACATACATATAAATCTATCTATCTATCTGCCTGTCTGTCTATCCATCACAGGTAGGTGGAGCAGTGACATGGAGTCAGGAACACGCACCTTCCTGAGTTCAAATCTGACCTCAGACACTTACTAGCGGTGTGACCCTAGGTAAGTCACTTAACCCTGTTTGCCTTAGTTCCTTTATCTGTAAAATGAGATGGAAAAGGAAATGGCAGACCGCTCTAGTATCTTTGCCAAGAAAATCCCAAATGGGGTCACAAAGAGTCGGATATGACTGAAATACACACACACACACACAGATCCTTTCTGTCTTTGACTTCCTTGGGGATATATGCCCACAGTAATTTTTGTCTCAAAATTCTAAGTTATATACCAGAACACTACAATAAATTCTGACTTTATCAGCAGTACATTAGTGTATTTCTCTTCCCACAAGAGGGCACTCATAATTTGGAGAGGGTTGTAGGTATCTACCAAAAGGACTGTGGGGGAGTAGAGAAGACAATCTTCACTAGTTCAATTTTGCATAGCCCTTTTTATTATAATTCATTATATTATTTCTGAATGAGAAATTAAGAGAATATTTTCTTAGAGAAAAATAAATCTTGTCAAGTAAATTTTTAAATTTCCTTGACAATGTTAACTGTCTAAAAATTATAATAGTAATAGCATTTCTATAGAACTTTAAGAGTTGGAAAGTATATCTGCTGTCTCATTTGGTCCTCACACAAACCAGGTGAGGTGTAGGTACTATTTTTATCCCCATTTTATAGATAAAGAAACAAACTGAAAGAGGTGAAAAGACTTGCCCAGGGTCATGCAGCTAGTATGTGTCTAAGGCACGATTTAAATTCAGATCTTCTGGACTGACAGTCCATCACTCTATTCACTTTACAACCCAACTGATCACTGCATTGTAAGTTTTTTAAGGAGAAAATTGGCTAGACATTTAGTAGATGCTTAGTAAATATTAATGGATTTCTGCTCTTTTACTCTGAGTCTAGCTATGTGTATGCTCAGTAAAGGATAGATTTTAGGATAATGCTTTGGTACTTACAATGGATGCTCCGATAAAGGTTAACAACCAAAGTGGAGCTCTATGTTTCAGATAGAAAGTTTGTAATTAAATGACATTATTGAGCCACTAAAATCTCTCTGGGCCTCAGTTTCTTCATTTGTAAAATTATTATTTTTAGATCATATGATCTCTAGGAGAAAGTTCCTTATGACTTTAAAATTCTACATATCTTCATGTAGAGATGAGACTTATTTGCTTGGTACTAGCAGGCAGAACTAGTGTGGATAGTTGGGGAGCCACAAATTTCAGTTCAATACAAAGGAAAAAAACTTTACAGCAGGGCATTCCAAGTAGAATGATCTGTCTTAGGAGATAGTGAATTTGTCATCACTAAAGATTTTTAGGGTAGAGATGGGAAGAAAACTCATCAAAGATGCTATAGATTCTGTATTCTTCTTATTCATGCTTCAGGAAAACAGGCCTAGATGAAGCCTGAGGTCTCTTTCTATACTAAGATTCTGTGAGTCTGTGGTTTTATTCTAGTGGAAAGTATGGTATGGCTATTATTCTTAATGTATATTCAAGGTGTTTTTGATATTTTAGAATTATGTAGAGAAGATTTTAGAAAATCTTGCCTAGTGGTATCTGAATGGTAATTCATCAAAGAAAATTTGAGGAACTGTGTAGAAATCAAGACAAGCCAAGAAAAACTGAACAACTAAAGGTACATCACTCATTTCCATTTGCTTAACTATATGAGAGCTGGAAAAGCTGATCAGAGACGAAGCAGGGATTTGGAGACTCACCAATTTTGAGCCAAAAAGAGATAGAAAGACTGGATTTATAGAATAGTGGGCCAGTTGAGTAAAGATTAAAGCCCAGTGTTTTTTAGTCCTTTTCCATTGGAGGAAACAAAGTCGTTGAAGGTATGTATGTATTGCTTTATTCTTTGTGTTTGTATCCCCAGTGCCTAGAATAATGCATACACTTAATAGATACTTTAAAAAATGCTTGTAATTTGACTGACTTTATTCAGCCAGGAGGTGTGACTAAACCTAAGAAGCTAAAAAATCTTTTTTTCTGACCACTTAGGTGACAGCTGAACTAAGAGACTCAGGAGAAAATAGAGTTAATGGAGTTAAAAAAAAAGTTCAGAGAATCAGTTAAGAGAAGAGTTCAAAGGGCAGAAATGATTTTATCCTAGGACTCTCTGTGCTTTTTGGTGTGTAGCCTGGCTGAGGAGAAGAGACTTTCATAGCCTTTGGCTGAGAAAAGAGTAAAAAGCTTCAGAGCTATCAGCTGAGAAGCTATCAAATGAAAAAGCATTTGACAGAGATTGGCTGAAGAATGCTGTGGATAGTTTTCTATGGCAGAGAGTTTTACCAATCAAAAACCTATCTCCCTGCTTGCTCTAGAACCCCAAGGTTGAAATATTTTGTGGAGGCCTGAGGTTAAAGTAGCCCTGAAGATAGCACCTGAGTTGAGGTTTAGAGGTAAGGAATGGGTATCAGAAGAGACTAAAAGAACTGCAGCTGATACCCTCCCCCTCAGTGGAGGAGAAGTTTTTTCACCCTAGAACCCTCCACTGGATGGCAAAGATGACTCAGAGTTCGGTGAAAGGGCTGTGACCATCATATCACATGGATAGTGGGTGATATATAGGGTATACGGGTGACCCAGAAAAGAGCTGGAACTTGTTACTATTTGAAATAGAGAAAAGTGCCTGGGAAAGAGGGGGAACACAGGAAAGTAATGCTGGGAGAATAGCATGCTCATCAGAGAGTGTCAGTAGGAGACATCTATAGATTTGTAGCATGGCAGCAGGAATGGTTCCCTCTTTCTCCCTCTCTTTCTTGTCTGCCTGGTCGTACATGTTCCCATTATGTGCATCTCTTCATGAAAGTCACTACATGAGTATGATATATTCTTCATGGATAGATACCTCACACATAAAAGAAAGTTCACTTTTCTAACTGAGTCCATTTATGTATGTGGGAGAATGAGATCAAGGTTTGTGAGAGGAATGACATATTACTTATAATTTCATTTAGATGCCTTTGTTATGAGCTAAATGTGTTCTATGGCTAACTGGTAAAAATAAAACACATTGATGGGGGCTTTCTATGCTATGGTTTGGAGAGTATTCATGCCTACATCATGCCTAGAAACTAGAATAAATAAATGAAGCCTGATCTCTCTCTCTCTCTCCCCCCCACCCGCATATAGCTCTAATTCGGAGTCTGAGTGGACCTGGATGAGAAGTATATTCCTATAGATAGAGTAATAAGCAGGTTATCGGAAAGACTGAGATTCCCACTAGATCTGAGAGCCATGCCAATCCAAAATTATGTCGAGGGAAAAGTTTGAGTATAAGTTAAGCATCTCTCTGACAAGGCTGGTATGAGGGAAGGAACTTGAAGGGCTAGTTAAGCTGTATCTGTGGCTAGATTTTAGTTTTGAATCAGCAAATTATAAAATTGTTTATTTCTGTGTTTTTATAAATGTGTTTTTTATATGTATATATGTATGTATGTGTGTGTCTATATGTATGTGTATGTGTGTTTTCTCTTAGTTTTTTAGAGTTCCTTGTTTCTCAAATTTCATGCTATTTTTAACCATACTAAGAGAAAAAGGGCTTTTTCCAAAACCTTGGCCAAAGTAAATAAGGGATTCTGTGTACACCTTCTAGAAAGGAAATAAGTATTAAGTGCTTACTCTATGCCGGGCATGGTGCTAAGCACTTTATAAATATCTCCTTTGATCCTCATATTAACCCTGGGAGGTAGGAGCTATTATTATCCTTGTTTTACAGTTGAGGAAACTGAGGCAGACAGAGGTTGTGACTTTCCTAAGGTCATATAGCTAATACATTTCTGAGTTCTGATTTGAATTTAGGTCTTTCCTTATTCTAGGCCCCACACTCTATCTACTGTACCACTTAGCTGCCTCTAGGCCACATTCAATAGGGCCAAATAGTTTCTAATCCCAGAAAGAGCTAGTAATGCTGGAGTTGGTAGAATGTAGAAACTCAGGAGTTTCATTGATGAATGGGGCCACTTGTGGAAGTTGCTCACTTCCTGAATTTACTATAACAACATGTATTTCAGGAAAGAAATGCTTAAACATTTTTAGGAGGTAAAGGAGAAAAAAATATTTTGTAGACACAGTTCATCTACATGATAGAATTACTTTAATACTTAGAGAGTTCTCTGATCCCACTAATGTGAGTTCTCTTTCTAGTAATGACGATCACAGTGAATCCATGCTTGTCTATCTTGTGTACTGTTGCCCATGTCCTACCATAAATCCGCTTCTGGGAATACATCCAATGTTCTGGGGAGCCTTTAGTTAGCTCTCTTGGCATTGCATGGATGTTAGAAGATCACAAATGCTGTCCATCTGCTATCCTTTCACTCTTTATGTGACTGATCTATATTTTCTTCCAGTCATACATTTTTCTATGATATCCTTTATACTATATACTATATAATATATTTTAGATAATATAATAGATCATATAAAATATATATAGCATAATGTATAGCATTATACTATATATTTTATACTATATATATACTACATATGCTATATTATATACTATATAATCCTATATACAATTCTTTGTTTGCAGCTTGTTGCTGCCTACTTATGCCCTTCATGCTCCATTACCCTTTGGGTAATCCTCCATTTTAGTTCTTTAGTGACTATAGTGTTCAGTGACTTTCATTTATATGTGGTGGTATTATTAAATGCATGCTATTGGGTAGCATGTTACTATGTGTAAAGACCATGCTGATCAGTTTGCTGAAAAATTAGAGTTAGGACATTAAAAACTGTGTATTTGGATTGTTTCCTTCTTACCCTTATAGTTTTGACCTGAACTAATGTGCATGTGTATGTATACATGCATGTATGTATATTTATATATGTATATATGTTAATACTTTATGAACTAGTATATGAATTTATGAAAACTTTTAATTATTCTCAGTAACCTTACTTAAAAACAAGTAGTCTTTGTATTTCTACAAAACAAAATGCAAGTAACAGCCTTTATTTACCTATTACACTTCTAACCACAGTGGTTTAGTCAGAGTTAGACTGTTATTAGGAGTGTTTGTAATGAAGATATGGAATACAAAATATCAGGTTAAATAGTTCTTAATAATAATTATGACAAACTCATTATGTTTCAAATTGATATTTTATTGTGCCATAAATCTTTCAACAATAAGTATTAAAGCATATATTTAAACTCTTTGCTGATGGGGCTTTCCATGTATGAAACTGCAGGAGGAAGTTACTCTCATCAATCAGGAATTTTTTTTTTAATGGAGAAAGCTACCCTTCTTGACAACTAATTTCCCCTGTTCTTGTTCCTCTGCAGTGTTCCATTTTCCCTGGGATCATTAAAATGTACATAGTTTTAATACTCTCAACAAATTAATTGGTAGGAAGGATAGTGGGCACCCTTAGGGAGACTACTGGGTGATACAGCAATGTCATGTCATTGCAGAGAATGCAAAGGCTGCATCTGGTATACGTTAACCACCCTTGATTTCAACTAGCCAACACATACTGGCCCAAATCACTTCTGTACCCTCTGTTCAGAGGCAAGACTGCTGAACTGTTAGTATTCAATTTAATTGTATTCATTTGACCCCATTTTTGTTTTGTTTTGTTTTTCTGAATTGGTGCATCCCTAGCAGCTGCCGTCTCTGCTTGATTCTGGTATCCCTGTGTTTCCCATTAAACTTGGGGTGAAATGATCATAGGATCATGGCTGGAAGGGGCCTTAGAGATCATCTGTGAGATGTGAAACTATTCTGAAAACTCTGAGAATAATTTTGATCGAATTATCAACATTGTCCATATCTATGGAGGCATAGTCAGAACAGATAGTGCTATTTTTTTTTGTCACTGTGGAATGAGTTTATTATATTAAAAGCACAACCAAAAACCAACTACCGAGCAGTTAACCAGAAAGTGGAAATTCAAATATTCTAGGGACTACCTTACCCTATCCACATTTGTGGATTTTCATCTTCAAAGAACTTCCGATTTAATTAGTGAGTCAAAAATCCTGATTTTTCTGGGGTCAGCCCAGGCACTCTCCTTTTTCATAAATTCTTCCCTGATTCTTCTCATTAATTTTCTCTCTTTACAAATGTATTTATTCATCTGTGCACACATTACAGCTTCCCCTCATCCCTCAATAGAATATAAGTTCCTTGAGGACAAGGAATGACACATTTTTGTGCCCAGGGCTTAGAACATCATTGTTCCCTATTTCATTGAATGAATTAAGAAAACAATTCAGTACTAAATTGTGTGGTATTCCTTGTCTCTTCAGTGAGGAGATAGATAACTGTAGATTTCATGAAGGCAGTAGGACTAAAGTCAGGTCTTTAATGAGGAGTGTACTTTTTCAGGCAGAGAGATGCAAGGGAAAGACATTTCTAACAGGAAGAATAGCACAGAGATGGGACTAAGAATTAAATTTCTTAAAAAACAAAGGACCGGAATATTATCTCACCTTGCATCTCTCTCTTTATTCTCAAGCCCCTCTCACAGCTATAAGAGCACCCTTCAGAACTGTTAAATGTCATAGACAAGAAAGCAAAATATTAAATACCATGGCTTTCTGAAAAACCAAATGTAAAGTGTATAAAGGCACCACTTGTCTTGCAGAAGTATAGCACTCAATAAGTCCATGTTCAATGAATTACTGTCTTTCTGACAGAATGGATGAAGCAGAGAGACACTATTAACAGCAATTGTAGACTACGAGGGATGAGACTTTCACAGCAGGGATTTGTCAAGCTAGTCTGGATTTCATTTAGGAAAACCATAAGCAGTTTCCTGAGCCTGTCTACATGGGCTGGCATAAACGTCTCTCACTATTGCCATGGGCTAGCATACAGGTATGGCCTTCCCTTTTAGCTGCTTCATACTGACTGTCAATTCATTATTGGCCAGATCTGATAAAAGCCCTGCCAAAGAATCTTCCTGTTCCATAGAATAAGGGAAGCAACTAGGTATGAAGCACTTAATCTCGAGAAAAAGGTGGTGAAATCTGGTTTCTTTTTTCCTCTTGGCAGCTTTAGTTGATATTGCCTTGGATTTTTATAAATGTGCTTTCTGCCATTGCCTTTTCCCTCTTTTCTTTTACTGTCGTATTGACAAGGGCCTGTGACCTTCTGGGTTGCACAATGTTGAAAGAGAAAGTCATTCATTTTGAAAGGGCTATTTTAAAGAATAATTGACTGGCAGAGATGGAACCTACCAGTGGGAGATTAAAAAAAAAGTCCTGCAGATGGCAAATGAATAGAGAACTGATAGTTATTAACATTAAAAAAAATTTCTGAGAGAAGCTGATGACAAGAAAGCTTTGATTTGCTAAATAACTGGGAAAAGCTCTAATGGAAGCAACTTTTCTCGATTTTCTCAAAGACTGTATCTACCAAAAAGACTCCAGATGACCTTAAGAAGTCGAGGGCACCATTTATTTGCAGGATATGTAATCTTACCATGGGGAGTTACTGTAATTAGTACTGTCACTTTTTTGTATGCTCATTACACACTTCTAAAGAAAAGAAGCAAAATCCCGCTAAAAAACACCTTGATGTTCCACAGATTCAGTTAATACCATACATTAAATTGTATTCTTTGTGTACATATAATAATACATTGAGATCTCTACAACTATATACTATGGAAAGTCTAAAATGCAATATTATTTCTATATCTCAATCCCAGGGTTCTTCTGTGTGTTGAAGATTGCAAGATCAATTTTAAAAGGCAGAAAGCAACATCTATTTCAAAGCAATATTCCAGAACTATTAGCAAGCTTTTCTTTTAAAGAGAACCATTTTCAGGAAGTAATTTTAGCAATGGACTTTTAGGATTGCATTAAACGTAAATGATAAGGACTTAAAAATAAACAAATAAAAACACAACACTTTTCTTGAGTCAGGGTCATAACTTGGAAATATGCTGTTATTTCATTCCTGGTATAGTCAATTGTGGCTCACAGTTTTAAGGAATAATGAAGCAATTGTTAAATATAAAATTGAGAATATGCCAACCCTGCTGGACCAAATAAAACAATACAGATAGAAATGTTAGAGATCTGCAAATAGTCACAAAATGAAATGCTTAGCACGTTACTACGAAAGGAGGGAAAACTTGCTATAAAGTACTGCACACTAGGCAGGTGATATTGCCTTTGTTATATACCTTCCTGACCCTCCTTCCCCCCCCTTTTTTAAATTTAGTAATGTGAATACACATTTAGGAAACCAGGCATTGTGGAAGGTTTGTGTTGCTTATGATGTGAAGCAAGAACTATAATGTCTTTCCCAAGGATAGAGGGGTTTTATTGTGAAATCTTTATTCTTCTTTATGTGCTTCTAAAGGTGTCAAATCAGTTTATAGAATTATCTTCCTAGTGGAGTCACTTAGTACAGGGAAGCAGTTGATGGTAGAACCTAGTTCCTAGGAGGGCATGTCAGTCTAAGATGTCATTTTGCTTGTAAGGCTTAGGGGGATAAAACAGGGTTGGTATACATCTGAGAGGTTATGGTGTATAGAGGACAGAAAGTTGGATTCAGAGTCAGGAAGACTTGGGGTCAGATCTTGCCTCCGTTACTTATTAGCAGTGTGACCATGCACCAGTCACCACCTCATGGAGCCTCAGGCAGCTCTCTAAGATCATAAGTTGTAATATCTCTTATCAGTGTGGATTAAAATCACAGGTATTTTTTTTTAATGAATTCACTTATCTAGAGCTTGGAATCATCTCTCTCTGTGGAATGAAAGGCTTTGTTCTTGTTAAGAATTTCAGTGGTCAGGTCGAGGTGCTAATTTTGGTGGCGGGATAAAATGGAGTTTTTAGCCCCACATAAATCACATCTCATAGTTGCTCATCTGTTCGTGCCACCAGCAAATGATTAGTTTATGGTTGGATTATTTAGTAAGTAAAAGTAAAAAAAAAATCAACTGGAGAAAAATATAGCTTTCCACAATGTACCCCGGAGTCAAAGATGTTCCAAACAAAGGTCAGAGTTTACCTAAGAAAAAAACCAAAGCAATTTCTAAAATGGCAGGCCATCAGACAGTTTTTAGAGGGCTTTAGATAACTGTTGTTTCTTCACCATCCTGGAATAATGCCTGCAATTTTACCAATTCATTTGTACTTATTACTTGTCCTTTCAAACTGGTAGTAGTCTTATGGCTCAGTGATAGAAAACAATGGAATCTATGTTGTAATGAAATATATCCTTGATATAAGAAAACATTTCTTGACAGTTAAAACTCATCATAGAATAGGTTCCCTCTGAGGTTAATGAGAGCTTGCTTGTTGAAAGTGTTTGAGTAAAGGATAAATGACCATTTCTTGCCTGTGTTCTTGTTCCAGTATAGATTGAGCCAAATGACTACTGAGGTCACATCCAATTCTAACATTGCAGGCTGTATATTGGGGTACACACACAGTGTCAGGATGTCCCTTTTGCAGATGTGGAAGACATGAACCTAAGAGACATATTGTATGAAAAGTTGTCAATGGGTGTCATCTGTGCCTTTGGAAGGTATTGAGCAGATAAGAGATCCACTGAAGTATGGAAGTATCAAAGAAGTTCTGGTGAGAAACCATTCATTCCCAGGAAAAGAAAAGAAAATCATCTGTATGTGCATTGTATACGCTACTCTGGTTCCCATAATTTTAACTTAGAAATGACTATGTAAGTAGCATTAGAGTTGTTTAGTGTAAATTTTAAAGAGTGCCTGAATTACATATGGGTGTTGTCCTATGAGTTTTCATTAACTCGCTGCCACTAAAAGAAACTTCATAATCATGATGAAATTGAGTTTGTGGCAGGAACTTATGGATACTTTTTAGTTTTTAAACACACTTTGAATGAATCTCACTTTTTAAAAATCGTAGAGTAGCTTGAAAATTCTATTTTTAAATTGACGGGAGTCATGATAGAGTAAGGCAATGGATTATGCAAATACATATTTAAGAATGAACTAAATACATAATTAACAATTATAGTATTATATTATAGATAACATCTGCCTACCCATTCTCTGAATAAACTCTATGGCTTTATTATCTTCAGTTTCATTTTGTGGTGTTTGGTGATGTTATTAAAGTTGATGTTTAATCGAATCAAATGCATGACAACTTTGCTATCAAATTTTGTTGTAAGTTGTATCTCTTATTAGGAAATGTGGATTAGATATTTAAAGGAACCATGAAATTCAGGCTTTTTAGACTACCAATCATGATGAATTTACTCTTTTGAGTTAATTTTATTTTGTAGATTGCCCATGCTTGCTATGAATTCTTGATTATAATGCTCATTTAAAAAAATGGCATTTGAGGTTTTTCCAATTCATCCTTGACAGATACTTTGTTCTGTACTAGAATTAGCCTGTGTCATTCTTGGGGCATTTCTTATGCCCCAAGAGTACATCATCTTATTAATTCCCTTAAAAAGCTCTTTTGCACTGTGATAACTTCATGTCCACATGATTTCCTGAAGGCTTTGCATCAAAGCCTGAATGTCCAATTTTTTTTTCACACTTTCTGGTACTATTTTTTTTTTCACATTTACATCAGAGATTTTAATTTTCTTTTCATTCTTTGCTCTTAAGTTCAAATATTTGAAGAGAGGTTTGATCTTGATTTTCTAAACCACTGAAGAAAGGTCAAACTATAAACTTCATACTTCCCAATGTAATTCTTTTTCCCATACTTCTCACCTCTCATGGGAGGCAGTGAGGTACAATGGAAAGAATCCTGAATCTGGAGTCATAGTATCTGCACTCAGATCCCAGCTTTGAGAGCTATCGTGCCCAGGTAACCTGGGGCATGTCCTGTAACCTCCCCGGGTCTCAGTTTCTTCATCTGTAAAATGAGGGGGTTGGGTTAGATGGACTTTGAAGTCCCTTCTTGTTCTACATATCTGAATCTATGATCCTATTATTAATATATACAGGGTCAATAGAGTAAGTTGGTGGTTATCATAACTAAACACTTGGGCGATGACAAATGGGTAAAATGGGTCAGACACTGAAAAGTAAGGGCTGGGAGCCTAGCCAGATCTAAAGACTCTAGCTTCAAATCCAACCTTTGACCCTTAACCACCTCTCTGACCTTACACTAGAAGACTTCAGAGGTTGCTTCTAGCTCTGCATCTATGATCCTATGATCCTTATGATCAGTCAGAGACCAGGGCTGTGAACATGAAACCAAGACCAGAGATTGATTTTTTTTTTCCATGTTGAAGTAGAAAGAATGGTTACCTAGGAATCAGGAGAATTGGGTTCTAATCCTGTTTGTATCACCAACTGTCTGGACAACTTGGGCCAAGTTATTTAACCTAACTAATCTCATTCAGTTTCCTCTAAGTGATCTCTAAAGTCTCCTCCCTATCTTTCATGTAAGAGAAACTCAGTAAATAGTAATTTTATCCTGCTTTGTTTTTCTCTATTTGCTGAACAAATTGGCTTATATAGGATTAAACTGAGGATCATGACTTCATTCATTCATGTTGTAAACAACTCAATCAGTTGTAGACTTGGTTGTGTGTGTCCTTCTGTTTTAAGTATGTTTCTTGTTAAAAATATATAATTAGATTCTGGTTTCTCATCTAATTCTGCTATATACTTCCATTTTATGGGTGAATTTATCTGATTCACATTCACAGTTATGATTACTAACTATGTATTTCCCTCCATCTGATTTTCTTCTGTTTTATCCTTCTCTCTCTCTCTTTATTTTGTCCCTCCTCAAAAAACCATTTGGCTTCTGACTATTGCCTCCTTTAATTCATTTTCACTTTTTTTCATACCACTCCACTTCCACCCCCATGTCTCTTATCACATTCTCCTCTTATTTCTTTGTTAGATAAGACAGATTTCTGACTATATATGTGTGTGCATACACATACCTATGTGTGTAGGTATTTCTTCCCTCTTTGAACCAATACCAGTGAGAGTGAGGTTCAAGAATTGCTCAGCCCTACTTTTCCATTTTACTGTTTTTAACTCTTTAAAAGTTCTTAACCCTTCCTTGCACATATCTTTTATGAGACAGTTTCCCCCATTCTTGCTTTCTCTTCCATCTTCTTCCATTTTAATTAACCATTCCATTTTTTTTGTGATCATCCCAATGTAATCAACTCCCTCCTGTGTTGTCTATTTAGAGTCCTAACTGAGTTAATAATAATAAAGTCCCTCGGAGTTACATATGTCACCTTTCCACATAAGAATGTAAACAGTTTAACCTATTGAGCCTCTTATGATTTCTTTCATGTTTACCTTTTTAGGCTTCTCTTGAATCTTGCATTTGGAAGTCAAAATTTCTATTCATCTCTGTTATTTTTATCAAGAATGCTTGAAAGTCCTATTTAATTAAATGTCTATTTCTCTCTACCCTGAAGGAATATATTCAGTTTTGTTGGGTAAATTATTCTTGGTTGTAATACTAGTTCCTTGACTTCTTGAATATTATATTCTAAGACCTCCACTCCTTTAATGTGGTAGCTGCTAAATATTATGCGATCCTGACTGTGGCTCCACAATATTTGAATGGTTTTGAATGGCTGCTTGAAGTATTTTCTCTTTGATCTGGGAGCTCTTGCATTTGGCTCTAATATTTCTGGCAGTTTTCCTTTGGGAATTTCTTTCAGTAGATGACTGCTGGAGTCTTTCAATTTCTATACCCTTTGGTTCTAGGACAGATAACTTTCAACTTTCCTTCATAATTTTTTTGAAATATGATGTCTAGCCTCTTTTGTTTTTGAACATAGCTTTCAGGCATTCTAATACATCTTAAATTATCTCTCTTTGATCTAGTTTCTAGATCAGTTGTTTTTCTATTTCAATTTTTATTCTGTTTCTTCATTCTTTTAACTTTGATTTATTGTTTCTTGAGATCTCATGGACTCATTATCTTCCAGTTACCCAGTTTTAATTTTTAAGGCATTATTTTTTTTTCAATGAGCTTTTGTACCTCTTTTTCCATTTGGCCAATTCTGGATTTTTTAGGTGTTTTTTTTTTTTCAGTATTTTTGTGTGCCTCTTTTACTAAGCTGTGAATTGTCTTTTCATAATTTTTTTCCTGTATCACTCTCTTTTCTTGCCTCATTTTTTCCTCTGCCATGCTTATTTGATTTTGAAAATAGTTTTTTAAAAAATTATTTATTTATTGTTTAGCTTTCCTAGGTATTCTTATAGGTGTTGTATTAAATTTACATTTTTCTTTGAGGCTTTGCTTGTAGCTGTTTTGACATTGTTCTCTTTCTCAGAATTTGTGTTTAGATCTTCCTTGTCACCATGGCAGTTTTGTTTTTGTTTTTGTTTTTTAATATATAATTGGATTCTGTATTTGTTGTTTGCTTATTTTTCCAGCCTATATCTTGGATTTGAATAGATGTTAAAATTGGTCTCTTTTCCTGGTATTAGAGTAGGGGACATTGTCCCAGTCTTCAGGATTTTTTTGTACTCTTGTTTTCAGAGTTAGTTTTGGAGCTTTGGAAGTTTTCAGTGTTTCCACAGTGATGTGATCTGGGGAGAGATGTGGAAGCAATACTGCTTCTCTGGTCTTCTGCTGCTTTGGACCAAAAGCAATACTACTCCTTAGGGCCCCTGTTCCCTTGGGACAGTGAGCACTCCTGTCTGTTCCGGACTTGTGACCCATAAGTGGTTTTGGGCAATGGAGTTTTTAAATAGTGCCCTGTCCTGTGCCTAGTGCTAGTACAGAGGCCCCCTGTCTTCTCTTTTGTCCACTTGTCCAATCCCCTTACTATCTCTGGCTTGAGAGTTCCTGAACTTTCTGAGCAACTGTTGCTGCTGTTGCCACCTCCAAAGCTTACCACTGGTGTTACCACCATTTGGGCTCCAGGCCAGCCCTCACCCCAGTGTCATTGACCTCTCCTTCTGACCTCCTAAGCTGTCTTGGACTGGGGAAAAAAGAATCTCAACCTGACCTTTTGTTGGCTTTGCCACTCCAGAATTTGATTTGAGGCAGTATTTTGAAATTGGTTGGAGGGCAATGTTGGGAGAATTTGGGTTCTTTGTCTACTCCACCATGTTGGCTCCGATTCAGGAAGTCCTGAAGTTAAGCTCTTTCAAATTGAAAAACCTGAGGGAAAAAAAAAAAAGGACGGGTGAGGACGGGTGAGTAGACATAAAGGTCAGTAATTACTAACATTCTCTAGATCGTTTTTTTTTTTCAGTATAAACATAGTCTGAAATTTTATTTTTTCTATGCTTTTGTCATTTTTACCTCCTTCAAGTACTTTGTATATCAATCCTTCAGTACCCTCATATGTATGTCATTTCCATTACAGATGCCTCTATATATGCTTGGCATAATGTAGCTGCTATTCCTGTCTTTGTCCTCTTCAGTGCCATTTCTAGCTTCTCTGGATGCAAATCTAAGACTGTGATACTACGGTTCAAGTGTGGTTCCACTATCCTTGGTGGAGAAAGCAATTTGTTATAATAATTTTTACACATTTTTCATTTTGTTTTCTTTTTGTTGGGTCAAGGAAGTGACATAGGGTATAGATCTCTGGACCTGATACTTATTAAATTTTTTAACTGGATAAATCACTTGGCCTCTTTGAAACTCAGTTTTCTATCTGTAAAATAGTGATAATAAGAGTATCTACCTCAGGCCTCTGAGGATCAATGGAGATAATAAGCACCTTAAACACTATATAAATGTTAGCCATTTTAGCGGATTATTATTCTCTTTCCATTTTTCCCTGATGTTTTTTAAATGATTTTGATTAGTTGGATGTCTTGCCAACCCTTCTTTAATTTGGTTTTATCCTCCACTGCTTCTCTTTGCTTTATGAGATGATACTACTCAAAATTATTCATCATCTTCCTTTGTAATAATCATAATAGCTAACATTTACATAGCACTTTAAGTTTTGCAAAGTACTTTGAATATTTTAATTCGTCTGTTCCTCACAGCAATGCTAAGAAGTAGATGTTATTATCTCAGTTTTGAGGAAACTGAGGCTGAGAGAGCTTAAATGCCTTGCCCAGAGTAATAAAGCTCTTAAGAGTCTGAGGCAATATTTTAACACAGATATTCCTAACTCTAAATTCAGCACGCTACCCAATGTGCCACCCATTTGCATGTTTATATTTTAAAAAACACTTTCAAGGCCATCTTTCTCTATTTTGCATGTAAGTCAACATTCGCTGACTAAGTTACTTTCTGGAGTCTTGATTGTAGCAATTAATTTATATTGATTAAACTTCTTTATAAAATTATTATAATTGGTGTTGATATCTTTCTGTCATCTGTTGCCTATGCGTAATTTTCAATTACTTATTTTAATAATTCAGGATTGAGTTTTCTCAATTGTATACTGTATATTTTTCTCATTATGATTCTTTCTTCTTGCTTTTTATTAAATTGGATCTTAGCCCTGAAAAATGAATAGTTAAGTTGATTCAAGAGTAATTCCCAAATCAGTAATAAACCTTTTCCTTTTTGTTAAATTCTTTTCATTTTGTTAAATTATACTATTTTTTCAGTTTTTATAGTATTATTTGGTGATTGTCATGTTTAGTCCCTAACTACCCTTTTCTTTCATTTTTTGACATTAATTTTATTTTATTTTCAGCTCTGAATTCTCCCTGCCACCAACCCAAAACCAATTTATTGAGAAAGCAAAAGAAATAAAATTCATTACAAACATTTATAGTAAAGCAAACCAAATTCCCATATTAGCAATGTCAGGAAAAAAAAAAGCCTCAATCTGTGCTCTCTATCCGAAGGAGTCTTCCCACCAACTGTTCTCCTGACTTCACTTAGCGTTAGTTTTTAGAGGTTTCTCCAAAAACCTCACCTTCATTATTTCTTAGGACAAAGTAGTATTCCACCATGTTCATATACCCTGACTTCTTTAGCTGTTCCTCAAATCATAGACATTCCCTAAGTTTCCAATTATTTGCCATCACAAAAAGAGCGTCTATAAATATTTTTGTAAATATATGTCCTTTTTCTTTCATTATTCTCTTTGGACTATAGATCTAGTAGTAAAATCACTGGGAAAAATGGGTCTATACAGTTAAATAGCTTTTGGAGCATAGTTCCACAGTGAATTAATGTACCTGTTTTCCCACAATCTCTCCAGGATTTGTTACTTTCCTACTTTGTCAACTTTGTCATTCTGATGAGTATTAGGTAGTACCTCAGGGTTGTTTAAATTTGCATTTGTCTGATTATTGGTGACTGTGTGAGATGATATCTGAGGATTTCTCAGGAGTGAAGCCTCCTCAAAGAGTTAATCGTTTGACCTTGTAAAGAAACATGCTTTTCAACACATCTTGTACTTTACCAGACCCCTCCCCCTTCCCAAACTTATTTTTAGGCACCTAGCTGGGAAGAATAACCCCACCTTCTAAAACTGTTTCCCACCCCCTTTTTTTTTTCTTGTCTCTCTGCAACTGTTTTTTGCTTTGTTTGCTCTCTGTTGCTGGGGTAGACTTTCCGAGAATAGATTGCACCCTCAAGGCTTGCACCAATGAGCTGAGGGGAAGGTGGTTAGGGAGGAGGAGTTGTGGTTAATAATCTATATAATCTTTCTTTGCTGAGCACACCCTTGCACTCTCCCAGCAGAGCCATGTTAGGCAGTCGGAGGGTGCCCTTTCTCGAGAAAGCTAATAAAGAAAACTTTATTTTTGCCAATATCTCTGAGTCTCCAATTTATTGGTAGGGTCTCTGTACCCCACACAGTGACAAACCTTTTTTTAAATATGGCTGTTAATAGTTTCAGTTTTGTTCTTTGAAAACTTCCTGTTCGTGTCCTTTGACAACTTATTAATTGGGAAATGACTTTTATTCTTAAAAATTTGACTCTTTTCCCTAGGTATAATAGAAATGTGACCTTTGTCAGAGAAATTTGCTCCAAAAATGCTTTCTCAATTTCCTGCTTCTCTTCCAATTTTGGTTGTGTTGATTTTTTTTTGTGTGTGTAAAAATTTTAACATTTTATGTAATCAAAATTATGTATTTTATTTCCTGTGAATCTCTCTTTCTCTCTCTCTTTCTTTTGTTTTGTCATAAAATCTTTCCCCGTCCACAGATATGACAGGTAATTTCTTCTATGTTCCTGTAGTTGATAGTGCTAATCTTAGTGTCTAATTCACATATACATTCAGAGCTTATCTTGGTATACAGAGTAAGATATTGGTCCATATCTAGTTTTTGACAGACTGTTTTCCAGTTTTCTCAACAGTTTTTGTTAAAGAATGCATTCTTGCACCAGTAGCTGGGATCTTTGGGTTATCAAACACTAGATTACTGTTTTTATTTGCTTTTATGTATTGTATAAATAATCAACCTCTCTATTTCTTACCTAATCAGCTTCTCTATTTCTTACCTAGTACCAAATTATTTTGATGATTACATCTGTGTTGTATAGTTTGAGCTCTAGTACTGCTAGGTCCCATTCTATCTCATTTTTTTTCATGAATTCTCTTGATATGCTTGACCTTTTGTTTCTCCAGATGAATTCAGCTATCATTTTTATAGAAATATAAAGTAATCTTTGTGATGTTTCTATAGTTTACATGATAATATTTTATTTAAAAATTTGCATCAATATTTAGTTGGGATGTTGTTCTGTAGTTTTATTTCTCTGTTTTAACTCTGGTCTAGGTGTCAAGACCATATTTGTGACTTAGTAGTAATTTGATCGGATCCCTTCTTCTCCTATTTTCCCCAGCAGTTTATGTAATATTGGAATGAATTGTTCTTTAAGTGTTTGGAAGAATTTGTTTGTAAATCCACCTGGTTTTATTTTTTTTTTCTGTTTATATGTTTGTTTTTCTTTTTTGAGTTCATTTATGGCTTGATCAGTTTATTTTTATAAGATGAGGTTATTTAACTCAATTTCCTCTTCTTTACCTGTTCTTTTCTAGAAGACATAAAAACACAGGGCTTCTTTGTAGTATACTAGTCTTTGGCAAGTCTCATGCCTTCTTCCTGAACCTTAGTTTCCCAAATATTTCCTCCTTTTTTAAAATTTTACATTTTCTCACATTTTCAATGAAGGTGTGAAATTTCAAAGGGTATATTGATGTAATTTTTTTCATTATTGAATATTTTATTTTTTCCCAATTACATGTAAAAACAATTTTAACATTCTCTTTTTTTTCTTCAAATTTGCAGTTCCAGATTCTCTTCCTCCTGCCCTCCTCCCAATTAAAAAGGTGAGCAATTTGACATAGGTTATACATGTGTAGCATGCAAACCACATTTCCATGTAAGTCATTCTGTGAAAGAAAACACAGACAAAAAATACAAGAAAAATAAAGAAAAGGTATCTTTCATCTGCATTCAGGCTTTACCAGTTCTTTCTCTGGAGATGGACAGAATCTTTTAGATTAAATCCTAGAGAATTGTCTTGGATCATTTTATTGCTGAGAATAGCTAAGTTATTCATAGTATTGTTTTTATGTACAGTGTTCTCTTGGTTCTGCTTATTTTACTTTGCATAATTTATATAAGCCTTTCCATATTTTTTCTGAGAGCATCTTGCTCATCATTTCTTAAAGCACAATAGTATTCATTCCATCATAATCATTTACAAGAACTTACTCAGCCATTCCCCAATTAATTGGCAGCCCCTCAATTTCCAATTCTTTGCCACCACTAAAAGAGCTTCTATAAACATTTTTGTACATGTAGGTACTTTTCCTTTTTGTTTTTTATCTCTTTGGGATATAGGCCTAGTGGTGATATTACTTGGTCAAAAGGTATGCATGATTTTATAGCCCTTTGGACATAGTTCCAAATTGCTCTCCAGCATGGCTAAATCAGTATACAATTTCTCCAACAATGCATTAGTGTTTTACTTTTCCCACATCTCCTCCAACATTTGTCATTTTCCTTTTCTGTCATATTAGCCAATCTGACAGGTGTGAGGTAATAACTCAGAGTTGTTTTAATTTGCATTTCTCTCATCAATAGTGATTTAAAGCATTTTAAGAAATATGACTATTGATAGCTTTTATTACTTTGTCTGAAAATTGACTGTTCATATCTTTGACCATTTATCAATTGAGGAATGGCTCTTGTTTCTCTCAATTTGACTCAGTTTCCTATATATTTGAGAAATGAAGTTTTTGTCAGAGAAACTCACTGTAATTTTCCCCCCAGTAATGATTACCAGCTATATATTTCGCTCCATCATATTTCCCCTTGCTTATTCTACTGTCTTTTTCCTTTTACCTTGTCCATTCTCAGAAATGTTTTGCTTCTAAATTTTACCTCCCCCAAACTGCCCTCCCTTCTATCAGCACCCCCCCCGCACTTCTCTTATCCCTTTCCCTTCCTATTTTTCCTGTATAGTAGGATAGATTTCTACAGCCAACTAAGTGTGTATATTATTGCCTCTTTGAGCCAATTCCAAGGAGAGTAAGGTTCATGTGTTCCCCTCCCTGCTTCCCCCATTTCCCCTCCACTGTAAAATCTCTTTCAGGTCTCTTTTATGTCAGATAATTTATCCCATTCTACCTTTCCCTTTTCCCTTCTTCCAGTGCATTCTTCTTTCTCATTACTAAATTTTATTTTCTTAGATAATCATATCATCACATTCAGCTCACACTTTTGCTTTCTATGTGTACTCCTTTATTCTTTATTTATTTTTAGTTTTTAAAATAATTTATTTTTAGTTTTCAACATTTACTCCCATAAGATTTTGAGTTTTAAATTTTCTTCCCTTCCTCTTCTCCCCCCTTGCCAGGACAGCTTGCAATCTGATATAGGCTGTACTAATACATTCATATTAAGTGTATTTTCCCGTTAGTTATGATGTAAAGAAGAATTAGTGCTTATGGGAGGAACCACGAGAATGAAGCTATAAAACAAAACAACAAAAGAAAAGGAGAGCAAACAGTATGCTTCCATATGCATTCAGACTCCATAGTTCCTTCTCTGGATGTTGGATAGCATTTTCTTTTGTGAGTCTTTTAGAGTTGTCTTAGATCCTTGCATTACTGAGAAGAGCCAAGTATCAAAGTCAGTCATTGCACAATGTGGCTGTTACTGTGTATAATGTTCTCCTGGTTCTTCTCATTTCACTCAGCATCAGTTCATATAAGTCTTTCCAGGTTTTTCTGAAGTCCATCTGCTCATCATTTCTTATAGCACAATAGTATTCCATTACATTCATATACCACAACTTGTTCAGCCATTACCCAATTGATGGGCATCCCCTCAATTTCCAATTCTTTGCTACCACGAAAAGAGCTGTTATAAATATATTTGTACATGTGGGTCCTTTCCCCATTTTTATGATCTCTTTGAGATACAGACCTAGAAGGGATATTTCTGGGTCAAAAGATATGCACAATTTTATAGCCCTTTGAAATATCATTTTCCTGTGCAAGAATATAAACAGTTCAATGCTATCAAAAGGTCTTATGAATTCCAAATATCAACTTCCCATGTAGGAATGTAAACAGTTTAACCTTATTAAATGCCTTTTGATTTCCCTTTTCTGTTTACCTTTTTATGCTTCTCTTGAGTCCTTTATTTGAAAGCCGATTTTCTAATCATCTCTGGTCTTTTCATCAAGAAAACTTGGAAGTCCTCTGTTTCATTGAATTTCCATTTTTTACCCTGAAGGATTATACTCAGTTTTGCTGGGTAGGTGAGTCTTGGTTTTAATCCTAGCTCCTTTGCCCTCTGAAATATTATATTCCAAGCCCTCTGATCTTTTAACATAGAAGCTGATAAATTTTGTGTTATCCTGATTGTGGCTCCCAGTACTTGAATTGTTTCTTTCTAGCTGCTTGTAATATTTCCTCCCTGACCTGGGAACTCTGGAATTTGGCAATAATATTCCTGGCAGTTTTTATTTGGGGATCTCTTTCAAGAGGTGATCAGTGAATTCTTTCAATTTCTATTTTACCATTTGGTTCTAGAATAACAGGGCAGTTTTCCTTGATAATGTCGACTCTTTTTTTTAATCATCACTTTCAGGTAGTCCTGGATCTATTTTCCAGGTCAGTTGTTTTTTCCAGTGAGATATTTCACACTGTCTTCTATTTTTTTCATTCTTTTGGTTTTGTTTTATCATTTCTTGATTTCTCATGAAGTCATTAGCTTCCATTTGCTCAATTCTAATTTTTAAGGAATTATTTTCTTTAGTGAGCTTTTGGACCTCCTTTTCCATTTGGCCAATTTTGCTTTTTAAGAACTTCTTCTCTTCATTGGATTTTTGTACCTCTTTACCATTTGGCTTATTCTGATTTTT
The DNA here is from genome assembly GCF_900497805.2 of Vombatus ursinus. Lineage (NCBI taxonomy): Eukaryota > Metazoa > Chordata > Mammalia > Diprotodontia > Vombatidae > Vombatus > Vombatus ursinus. Next base: position 67,435,082 of record NW_020954596.1, read on the forward strand.
AAAGTGTTATTTTCTTCAGTATTTTTTTTTGTGCCTCCTTTACCAAGCTGTTGACTCTTTTGTTTTCATGATTTCCTTGCGTCAGTCTCATTTATTTTCCCAATTTTTCCTGCACCTCTTATTTGATTTTTAAAATCCTTCTTTGTATCTTCCATGACTTGAAAATGATTCATATTTTTTTCTGTGAGACTTTGGATGCAGAATTTTGACTTTGTTGCCTTCTTCTGAGTGTATTTTTTGTTCTTCCTTGTCACCATACTAGCTTTCTGTGGTCAGAATTTTTTTTCCTGTTGTTTTCTCATTTTCCAGCCTACTTCTTGGCTGTTAATTTTATTCTAAAGTTGGGCTTTGTTTCCCAAATGACAGGGGCATAGTCTCAAATTTCAGGGTTTTTTATGTGGCCCTTTTCAGTGGTAATTCTGGGGACCTGTAATTTTTGGCTTTTCCAAGATGGTATGATTTAGGGAGGTATGTGTTTACTACTGTCCTGTATTGTGCACTGGTTTGTGAGTGACCACAAGCACTCTTTTCAACCTTGGAACTGTGACCATGGTTTCTGCTTCCCTGCAGCTGCAAGTTCTCCTGTGCTGGTGTTTCTCCCCGCACTGGAGCTAAGACCCAGGACTAGGACCCAGATCTTTATATATGCAATGCAAAAGAGTCCTTCCCCTGGTGCCAGCAAAAGGGCCACTGAAAATCTTCTGACCCATTGTCTCATCCCCTTATCATCTGTGGCCCGAAAGGCCTGGAAACTGCCATTGCTGCCACTAATTCAGTTACTGTAAGACCTGCTCCTGGTTTGCTGGGACAGGATTTGCAATGGTGGGGCCCATGCTGGACTGCACTCGTCTCTCACCTTGTTCAACAAACCTTTTCCTGTTGGCCTTCTAAATTGTCTTGGCCTGCAAATTTGTTTCACTCTGTGTTTTTGTGGGTTCTGCCACTCTAGAATTTGTTTAGAGTCATCATTTAAAGGTATTTGGAGCAAAGGTTAAACATTAACATTAGATTAAAAAAGAAGCTAAAAGTGAGAATAATATATAATCCCTCCAATTTCTTTCTGACCAATTTAAATGATCTATCAATCTCTCTCTCCCCTCATCCCCTATCATCCTGCAATGGGAGATTGAATTAGGGAAAGATATTTCCAATGTTTTTCTTCGTTTCCTGCAAAAGTTTAACCAATGTAAAACAGTTGCTACAACAAAGAAACCTCCTCCTACCAATGCTTTCCCTCCATACCAGCCCAGTAACTGCTTTGATTGGCATTTTTTTTTCTTCTTCACAAGCAGAGAGCCATGGAATTCAGGGATAGAATCAGTTTAGAATAAAAATCACTTGTAAAACACTGTGACAGAACATGGTACAAAATTATGAGCATTATTATGTCACATAAAATAGTAAAAAGCAGTGGAAGCAAAGCTAAATATACAGAAAGCTCAGTGTGACACCCAACTGATCCATATCCTCTCAAGAACCCTAATAGATGAAATTGAAGAGAAGGGAACTAATCTAAAATGAAACACATTTATCAATACATCTGTGATAATCTATTTTCATCATTAGTAATAAACACAGAATCACATTTGTACCTTTGACAATCTTTTCCTTGATGTGTTATATGAAGGAGTAGAAAAAGAAATTCAAAAGATGAAATCAGAAAGAACATTTGGGCCAACTCACAAACATACCTCACAATGGAAATCCATTGTGGTGGCAACACAATTTTGAAAACATTGAGGAATTAGTACCCCCCAAAAGAGATGGGAACATTCATAACTACTGTGTCATATGCCAACTTTTTCACCTTATAAAATCTTTCTTTGATGTAGCTATGCAAATGAGAATGTGTATCATTAGTACCTTTGTTAAGGGAATTAGAAATATTTTTCAAATGATTTTATGTAGCAGACCACATCTATAGAGTTACAGAGAATTATGATTATGTTGTGTTTGTTATTTATTAGTAGAAAAACATGTCTTGGTAGAACAAAAAGGCCTTAAAGATTCATCTTTAATAAAGAGTCATATTATTTCTACAAGTAAGTTATAGTGAGATTATAAAAGGCTTCCTCTTGATAAGTAAAAACCCAAAGATAACTGTTGAATGAGTCTCTGATTATTAATATTAGATAACACATAAACTAGGGATATGTATCCTTAAGAAAGGTGTTTGCTATGATCATAGAAGATGTTTTCCATAAAGTCCAAATGGAAGAAGGATTTCCCCACTGACATTGAAGTCCAGTTTGTAATGATTGCATCAAGAAAGCACCCACTGAAGTGTCTTTTCAATGAAATCTTAATTATTGGAAAGAAATCAATATGACAATTCACATAGGAAAAATAACATTGATTAAAATGCCTGTTTTCCAAACTATGACATGCAAGTGGACAGCAGTTGAATGAATTAGTGTATCATTACTTTTATTTTGGGCAGGCTCTGAAAATAGAAAATAAGCTGAGTTGGATCAAATTGGATAAAAAAAAGAGAACAGTTAGGGTTTCATTTGCAGAATTATGTTTCTCTGTTAATAATCCCAAATTGATCTCTTGAAAAAAAGAACACATTTTTTAAAAATATATTTTTTCTGGTGTTATATAGTTGTGAATTTTGGAATATCATTATTTCTGTGGAATCAAAGTTGCTGAGGTAACAAAAATACTGGATGGAGCAGACAGGGTTATAAGGTTTTCCCATTGGTGACCTATATGAAAGCCAGTGCCACAGAAATATCTTTGAAGAAATGCATTTTGGGACAAGGAGGTAGGTTGGTCTTGTGTCAAGTGAGAGTTAACATATGGACAAATTTTATGCTCCCCTGGTACATTAGATCCTCTGTGGAGGATCTATGGAAGAAGATGGAAAAGAATTGCACAAGGCAAAAAGCATGGATAGGTTACAATATGATCAGCCCTGTTGAACTCACACCAAGATTATTAGCAATATAAGCATGGTTGAACAGGATTTATATTTGCAATCTGTTTAAAACACTGGCTATTCTTTTTTTTTTTTTTAAAGGAGCATGCCTCCACCAGTCATCATCCTATAATACTTTGGGTTACCAGTATTTTTTAAATTATGAATCAAGGTCTTAAGGTCTGGCAGATCAATTCAGCATCATTTGTCCTGGTGTTCATATAAAAGAGTAAAGTATACAAACTTGTTCAGCTATTTTTATAACCTCTCAAGTTTGGTTACTATGTTCCTCCCAGCAGTGTATTTCAGCTTAATACACTTTATTGCTTTTCTGCCATCAAAGAGATTTCTACAGTTCTCAAGATTCTATTTATTCCTAAAGTGCCTATTGTGAATACATTTTATTTCCACAACTATAAAATGTCTGTTAGCTACTTTAAAATGGTTATATTTTGGAAAAGAAAACCATATCTTGATCAGATTGGATATGCAAGAATCTTTAAATGTTCTCGCCAAATTTGAACCTTAGTAGAGTGATTAATCTTGGAAAGACTCAATTATGATTAATACTGTCAAACCCCAAAGAAGTCTTCTTTTTGCAAATGCATAGTGGAACTATTTCTTTGAATTGTGTTAATATGCCCTAAGTAATAGGAAATATCAATACCATGGAGCAGAAACAGAAATTGATTTAATGATAATTACTCTCTTGTACTTGAATTGTAATCATCATTCATGGAAATAATGAGCCATCCTGTATCACTCTTGATTATTTTCAAATTCTCTAGACTATATTCAAGGGATTGCTTCTTTTATGCTCAAGGGAGAAACAAAGTTTGATAGGATTTTGCTTGAGTCAAACAAATGGAACTTTCCTGACTTCACTTAAGGATAATTGATGAAGAGAATTGGTTGCTTTTCTAGAAATAGTTCTTTTTTGAGCTTTTGGAAACAAGTTTTCTCTCTCCAAATAGCAGAATGCCTGGCTAAAGTGAATAATTTGCTTATGACTTTCTCAGTATCAGAAAAGTAGCAAATATTTTTATTCCAAGCACATACTGTCTACATTTATAGAACTCCAAATGGAAATGGAAATGGAAAATTCAGTAACTAACTAAATATTTACCAATTTTAGGTTTGTTTGTCTTTTTCTTTTTTGTCATTGTGTAGAAAATACTCTAGTTCCATGGATAGTCAGTGGAAAGGCTTTTGGTGGGTATGAACATGTGGCTTCACATTACAAATAGGATTAAGAAGGAGAAGCAGTGCAAAGGTTATAATCAAGGAAATAAATGCATGATTGGAAAAGAAGATGGGTGGATCATATGGTGGAATCTGTAGATAACTGATGGACAGCCTGTTCACTTCATTCATTATACTTAAAACATCTAAATATCTTCTAGAAATGTGTTAGGTGAAATCTCTGTGATTAATTTCTTGGGGGTACATGAACAAGATTCTATAGGATGAGCAAAAATGAAGTGATTCATGATCTGCATTTTTAAAGAGAAGACCCACAATGATAAGGTACATTAACATGTGTCAGCATAGAAAATATTTGCAGAATTTATTTGGAATTTTCATGTTCATTATTTTTTTTTTCATTATTAGACACAGTAGTCAAGTCTTTATTCCTTCTTTCCTCCTTTTTAGTTCAACAGTTTCCACATGACTCACCAATAATTTTTTTGGTGGCAGATATTAAACATTTTACATGTTTCCCTCACACCTTTTTTAAAGATTCTACAAAAATTCTGCTCTAACATTTCACTGGAGCATAGAGGTGACCCTTGAGTCCTTGAAGGTTATTCCTGTAGAGAATAAACTGCCTGGTTACATTGACCTAGAAGGATTTTGAGCATAGTGCAGTGATAGTCTCTGTGGCTAGCCAAGTCTGAAGCAGCTTACTGCTAGAGCTATGGAATGATAGAATACTGAGCTACAAAACTCTTGAAGACCATCTACTAAAGCATGGGGAATAGAGGAATCCTGTGGTCTTCTTCAGTGAAGACTACACCCACATGGAAAAAATGACAGATTTTGGAATATTCCAGTATTGAAATCTCACTTGTACATAATTATGCATTTATGTATATAACCTTCATCTTGTGGAAGCAGCAGAACATAGTTAGGGTTGCAGTCATGGTATCAGGAAGACCTGGTTTTACATCTTGCCTCTGACACTGTGTGATCCCAGGTGAGTGCCTTAACATGTATCAGAACACTTCTTAGTCTACTAAGTCATAGATGGGTTAAAACATGCATTGTTGAAGAGAGTTTCCACACTGGGAGTCTCCCACCCTAATGAAATCAAAGATGCCTCGAGGGTTTAAATAATTCCATCGTATCAGAATGGGTAAATTACAGTCTTTTGAAAGACTGAGTCTTTTCATTTCCTTCTATTGCTTAATCTTGACTTGGATGCATTATTATTGTAGCTAGTAGTTATTATCACCTTTCAGGGAATTAAAATTAAGCTAAAATAAGGCAGTTAGCTACAGACCTTTGCAATAGCATTGAGCAGAAGACATGAAATAATTTGGAGTAGTGGGATGAACTGAAACTATTGTCTAATGGGTTTTTGATGAGGCTGCTAACTACGTAAAGCTTTTCCCTATTGATATGATGAACTTTGAGAATAAAGAACCAAGAGAAATGACTAAGAAATGGTAGAATGAAATATTCTCTGAGGGCATACTCCTTCCCATCTTATAAAAATTATATTTCATAGTGGCGGATCAGTGGAATAGGTTAGGTGCATAAGACACAGTAGTCAATGACTATATTAATCTACTATTTGATAAACCCAAAGATGCCAGCTTCTGGGATAAGAACTCACTATTTGACAAAAACTACTGGGAACACTGGAAAAGTGTGTGGCAGAAACTAGGCATAGGCCAAAATCCCCACACCATATACCAAAACAAAATCAAAATTGGTTCATGATTTAGATAAAAGGCTGATGCTATAAGTAGACTGGGAGAGCAAGGAATAGTTTTCCTGTCAGATTTATGGAGAACAGAAGAATCCATGACCAAACAGGAGATAGAGGACATTATGAAATGCAAAATGGATAATTTTGATTACATTAAATTGAAAAGTTTTTGCACAAACAAAGCCAATGCAACTAAGATTAGGAGGGAAGTAGAAAACTGGGAAAGAATTTTTACAACTAGTGCCTCTGATAAGGGCGTCATTCTAAAATATTTAGGAATTAAATCAAATTTATAAGAATATAAGTCATTCCCCAATTGATAAATGATCAAAGGATATGAACAGGCAGTTCTCAGATGAAGAAATTAAACCCATCTATAGTCATATGAAAAGGTGCTTTAAATCACTGTTGATTAGAGAAATGCAAATCAAAACAACTCTGAGGGACCACATCATACCTATCAGATTGGTCAAGATGACAAAACAAGAAAATGATAAATGTTGGAGCAAATGTGGAAAAATTGGAACACTAATGCATTGTTGGTGGAGTTGTGTAATGATCCAACCATTTTGGAGAGCAATTTGGAACTATGACCAAAGGGCTATAAAAATGTGCATACCCTTTGACCCAGCAATAGCACTTCTAGGGCTGTATCCCAAAGAGATCATAAAAATGGGAAAAGGACCACATGTACAAAAATATGTATAGCAGCTCTTTTTGTGGTGGCAAAGAATTAGACATTGAGGGGATGCCCATCAATTGGGGAATTACTGAACAAGTTTTAGTATATGAATGTAATGGAATACTATTATGCTATAAGAAATGATGAGCAAGTGGCTTTCAGAAAAACCTGGAAAGACCTGTATGGACTGATGCTGAGTGACGTGAGCAGAACCAGGAGAACATTGTACACAGTGACAGCCATGTTGTGCGATGATTAATGTTGATAGACTTAGCCCTTCTCAGCAATGCAAGGATCTAAGACATCTCCAAAGGTCTCATGATGGAAAATGCTATCCACATTCAAAGAAATAACTATGCAGTTTAAATGCAGATTGAAGCATACTATGCTATTATTTTATTCTGTTTTGTTTTGTTTCCTCTTTCTGGTGGTTCCTCCTGTTGGTTTAATTCTTCCTTACAATATCACTCATGTGAAAAATATGTTTAATAGGAATGTTTATGTATAGCCTATATCAGATTTTGTGCTGTCTTGGAGAGGGAGGTAGGAAGGGAGGGAGAGAAAAATTTACAACTCAAAAGCTTATGGAAGTGATTGTTGATAAATCAAAATAAATTAATAAAAATAATAAAAAATCATATTTCCATAGACATAACTTATAAATGAATGGGAAAATTGGGAGAGGGAGAATTAAACTCTTCAGAAAATGAGTTTTTGGTGTTCAGATATCTGAGTTGCATTCTGACTGACATAAGTAGAGTGGAATTTTCTATTTTTATTATGTTATTTATTTATTCAGAAAATACAGTGTTCAAATAGTATGAAAGAGAAAAAATATTCCTAGAATTATATTCTGTCTTCTAACCATCAAGCCTTTTTTCTGTACACCAAAAAACATTGTCCCCAAATTCCAAGATCCCAGGCAAATTCAACCGTAAGGTTGCAAGAGTGAAGCAAATTAAAAGCCTAAAACATACACCAACCTGACTGAACTTTGGAATTGTTGCAGTACAAATTTTATTTATTTTCCTTATTGAAAAGTTTCATTCCTTTTAAGCCTCTTAAGAAACTCTTTTTCTTTCTTTCTTTTTTTTTCTTGTGTGATAATGGGAGGGGAATAGCAATCATATAATCACAGCCTGACAGATATTGCTAGCATCTAAATGGTGTTACCCAGCACCCTTGGTCTAATACAGCAGACAATTCAGTAGATACCACTAATCAATCAACATTTTAGTTCCTTTTATACTGACAAGACTACCTAATACAAGCCATCAAAAGTAGTTTAAAACTTGATAATATGGTTGCCTGTTTTTAATAGAACAGGTAACATATCCCAGCTGCCGTCATTTGCTTTATTGAAAAACTGACAAAGCATTACAAAATACATCTGCCTTAAACATTTGAGGCAGACAATAAAATATCAAGATCTATGGTAATAAATGCATCAGTGATGTTGTGACATAAAAAGAAATATGCATAAAACCTGTCAAATTCCAAACAAAAAAAAAAAAAAAAAGACAAGTTAGATTCTAGATTGGGATTAGCAAAATGAATTATGTAAATAAAGCTAAGAACCTTGATGGAAAGAGCACTGAACTGTGGGAAGAATTGAATGGTAGTCTTAGCTTCACAACTGTGTGACTTGGGGATGAGAGCGATCTTTCCCGACCAAATTCCTTTGTGTGTTGTTCATAAGTAAGAGAATCATGGGCAAGGAACAGTCTAAGTTAGCAAATCAGAAACTGCCCTTTGATATTGTGGAAGATAGCCCCTTAAGTGCTCGGTTTAGCAATTGGGATGAATTACTGAAAATATAGGGAACAGATTGAGTAATTGAGTGCATTATCAAAACATAAAAGGACAAGAAAACATAAACAGGATTTGTTTCGTGACTTTATTTCTGTCCGTATTGGTGTCTGTGTGGTGTGAGTGAGTGTCTGTGTGTAATCTGACACCCTTTGCAGCCAGATACCAAGGGTAGCTTCTAAGAGCTGCAGCTGGATTAATTGCTTGGAAAAATGTTTTCTTTCTTTCTCTCCCCCTCTCCCTCCCTAATTATAGCAGCCTCAGAGGAGCGGTTGGATGGGAGAGAGAAAGAGAGACAAATACTTTATTATTCAGGTTATATGATTGGTAAAAGGCAAGTTGAGAAGGATCTTTGAAGTGTCACATCAGACTTAGAAAGAAATAAGATATGTGCAGTTTTAAAGAGACTTTAATGAAAGTTCATCAGAAGGAAAGGCAAGAGGGTTTAAGCATGTAGGAATGAGAGAAGTACAGGTAAAAAGAAAAGCATAACAAGCAAGTTGAGAAGGTATGAGAAAGCGGTCTGTTTTAAGTGGAAGGATGGAAAAATGAAAAATTTTTTTTAGCTTAATTTGAAAAGCAATAAAGTGATAGAGGGTTATGCCTGGTTCAAATTGCTGAAGCCTGAGATTTTCAGGAGAGTGGCTCCATCTGATAAGCCTCTAAGAAGCAGAGGGGACTTTTTCTTAGTTCCCTTAAGGAAGCAGGAAAGAAAAGGAGAATTTAGAGCAGGAATTGTCACCACATATCTTTTTAAAGGAGTATATAAATTTGTGGAGAATATTTCCTTTTAAAAGGGCCAAGAGTATTAGATTTAAAACAAAATTTTTTTAAATGTTTATCATTAGCGATTATAAATTCGGATATGATTGGATTTAAGTTTACTGTTCTATAAAGGAAAAAAGTAATAATGGTTGTTATGAGATGTGGCATTATTAGTTAATGTTAAAAGTTAAAAGTGTAATAAGAGTGATCATTTCTATATGTGATAATATGGAAAAGCAATTGATGTTATCTGAAGTTTATTGTTTAAGTTATTATTGTATTTCTAAATTGTATTGTATTTCTAAAACTCTTAGATTGTAAAATCTGAGGGATCATTATGAGGTGGAAATGGTGTTAAGGTAACTCTTGACCTGCAGTGGGTCTTTCAGTGATAAAGATGAGATAATTTGAAAACTGTTAAATACCTAGTGTGGTATATTTGGTTATAAGACTATGATAGCAGATTTTCATTTAAAATCTTGACTATTATAAAAATGTGTGGTGGTTTAAAGTTATAGTTTCAACATACTAATGATGAGATGAATTGATGCTCTGTGCAAAGTGATTTAGGAGTGCATTCAAGTAAATTGATAATGGGTTGTTTCAAAGTTTATTAAAATTGTATAAATAATTCTATAATGTATGCCCTGTGGTACAAACATATTTTATTGCAAAAAACTTATTGATATGTATTGATTTGGAATTAATGAAATATTGTCTTATATATCAGGGCCTCAATTTGCTTCCAAAAAAATGTTTTGATAAAATCTTTGATATTCTTTTAGAGAGCCTACTAAATTTCTGCTTTCAAGAAAATCATGTCCAAACCTACTACGAACTTAGAGTTTCATTCCTGGGTTTGTTGTGTCTTTGGACTGGACTTAACTGGGTGCTTTTAGAGAAATAATCTCAATGGAAGCAGCATCAGAGATCTAAGCCTAGTGATTAATACTAAAGCATGTAAGCTGTAAGTAGGAAAGATCTTACTGTTTTGATTTGAATTCATTCCACGACCTAGTAAGAGTTAAAATTACTGTTCGAACTTATCATGTGTATAGGATTCAAGTCCTGAAAGTGTCTCATTCTTTCAGATTTAGAATGGTTGGAAAGGAATAAATAAGCTTGAGAAACAGAGAGGGAAATTTATTTAGAATAGCAACTTATGATCTTAATGGAAACTTTGTTTTACTCAGGATGTTATTAGGAATCAGAACATGTGTAAGAAGTTACGCAAACTACTTACAGCTCACTTTGGAGATGTTCCTGAATTAAACTATATTCCCACCTGAAAACACTGATAAGGGGACTGTTAATGAACTATTATTCTGAGTTTAACTCTAGGTACGGTTAACAAGGAACTGATTGAGCTACTGACCCATGACGTCAGCAACCTGCAAAGAGCTTTGTGAGCTGCATCTATGAGCTGCAAGAGGGTGTTCTCATGGGGAGGTGGGGAGAACGACTTTTCTGCATGGCTGAGGTAGGATTCTTCTGACTCAATTTCCCCACTATGACACCTGGCAGACTTTAAGCCTGGCTCAATGCAGTTGGTCATATATATGTAACTTCTACCTGGAGTTGACATGACTCTAGGGAAGCATTGTTCTCTTACTTTAGTTATGTTCTTTCATGGCAAATTCCTACAATCATAAGTTTGTAAGCATAAATATTGAATCTATTAAACAATAGATTGATGCAGGAACATCTGAGGCTATAGGAAGATGTAAGTATAAGATTGAGTTATTTGGCATAGAATTTCAGAATTAAGTATTTAGTCTTGACATCTGTTACTAGTATATTCCTGTATAAGTCAGGATCCTTTAATTTCTCATATTGGTTATGATAAGGTCTAGAAGTTTGGGGGTGATGGGACTCCAAGGTCACAACACGAGGGTCCTGCCTGAAGGAGTTCAGCCCAGGTCTTCTTTTGACCAGGGGGGAAGTTTGTTGGAGATAAACCATATAGGCCAGTTAAGTGAAGTATAAGGGTTTTCTGGGGCCCATAGACAAATGGGAGCCAGATTCTCTCTGGGGCCAGGGGCAAAGGTCTTGGCTTGGATCCATACCCCATCATTAGGGGATAATTAGCCAAGAGACTGTGGAAGTAGGATATTATTCTGTTACTTAGTTAATACTTAGTTCATGTTAAAGTTGTCTCAATTTGTTACAAATAAATGTTAAAAGAGGAATAGCTTGTGACTTATCTCGTAAATGCCTTGAAAGAAGCATCCATTTTAATTAAGGATTATTTGTTTGTGCATGACCAGAAGTTGGGACTGTTTTAGTATTTGATATGTACTGGTTTTAAATTAACTACTACGTATTGGAGTGTGTTAGTAATTCCTTAGTGGAATCTCATCCTCCTGATGGGGAATATGAATAGGAATGAATAATGAACTAAAGCAAGGTATGAAACTAGAAGTAATTCAGAGTGTAAGGCTAGGTTCTAGTTTTTCTCATTCGAGTTTCTTAAAATATGACAATTGGCCAAAGTTCCAATTTTGGCCTTGTAATAGTGGAGACATGGGGGGTTGAGTTAACTTTCATTATTTGCCCTAGTTATTGGCAAGATAATTTAAAATTGTGTTAAGATCAATCTTGTAGGAGAGTGGACACAAGAAGGAGGATCTCTGCAGGAGGGGAGTCTGCTGGACACTGTTTGAACAGCACTCGGACCAGAGGACTTTACCAGATGATGTCCAGAATGTCAGACAGCTGTATGAGAAGAGACTTCTGAAGCTTCAAACAGACAATTTATTGTTACTTTTGGGTCTCTGTATCTGTACATAATAAGGGGACTGCCCCCTTTTTAATTTGTCAATGCCTCGTTCACTTTCTGTCATATTATTTTAAGTCCCCAAAATCCCCTGATGAAATGTTGCCCAGTAGCACAGCCCCAGATAGAACCATCACTAAGGCATTGCAAAGTTTAACCGCTTTTAGCTGAGGAGTTGGCAGAGAATTCTGAGATAGATAATTAATTAAAGGGATGGTTAGAATATTAACTGCTGTAGGATGTTGTGTAGTTCCATGCAATAAAGGACCAGTACAACAATTGATAATCTCACTAAAGATTATCCCAGTAGAACCCACAGTGGGAGTTCAGAGGGCAGGCTCTGGCAATATAAAGATGATGATTGAAAGTACCAATGAGACTTTCCACAGTGATGTGGCTTATTCTGAATCTGTTAAATTAAGGGTTTTAAGGGAGCAGGTTTCAGCAAATTTGGGGAATAATGATAGGGAAACAAGGACTATGAAAATGGGGGTGTGGTATGATAGTATAAAAGAAGACGACGAGTTGGTTGATGAACTACATCGACAATGGTGTGAGAAGTCTTCAGACAGTATGAAAATAAGAAGAGGGATTGAGTGGGGTATAGCCTTTGTGAAGACTTCTCAGGGTGGTGATAAAGAGACTGTCTCAAAACTGGAGGCAGGCTCTAAAAAAAACCACCAGGCCTAAGTTTCGGTTTCCTGAAAATTACTCAACCTGTGAAATCCGGCCCTCCCCTTGACTGCCATACCACTGCCACATCAGCACTGTTTGCCAAATAAGGACATATACATTTTGACTAACTATACCCTGTTTCTTTGTTCTTTGTTTCTGGGGAAGATTTTCACACCTAGAATGTAAGCCCTGCCTCCCAGCCAATGGGATTAAGGGACAGTGGTGGGTGGGAGGGTTTTGTTTGCGCTAGGGTATATAACTTTGCTTTGTTCTTTGTGCCTTGCCTCTCTCCTTGCTGGTAGTATACTGGAGGAGTAAATAACCCTTCTCGTGAGATTGTAATAAAAGAGCAACTTTTGCTTCCACTAGAGAAGTCTCTGAGTTTCACTGAGTTAGGGTTGCTTTCCCACACATACATATTAGCTCTTTGACCATGGGCAAATCAGTTAAACTCTCCAGGAAACTTTTTTTTTTTGCGCAATTGGGGTTAAGTGACTTGCCCAGGGTCACACGGCTAGTAAGTGTCAAGTGTTTGGTCTGAGGCTGGATTTGAACTCAGGTCCTCCTGACTTCAAGACATGTACTCGATCCACTGCCCCTCCAGCTAACTCTTTAAGACTGCAAGTGGTAGAGCAGTTTAGATCCAGATTGGTAGAGGGAATTAATTCCAGAACTTTACTTATACTAATTAAATTGCAGGTCTGGAAAAAAGTATGCTTAAGAATGATTCTGCTATATGGCAAGTTTTCTACACTAGCTTTCTCAATAGAAGGTTTTATTCCTGGGTTGTTAATTTTGTTTTCAGTATTTAACACCTTCTGTATCACTGGTCCAACAAGTAAACATTGAGACCTAGCACATAACATGCTACTAACAGATTCTTGCCAACAGATTGTGCTTCTAATCTATTTGTTATTCTTGTGCTTTTCAGTGGAAATAGTCACCTGATCAAAAGCACTGCCCCTAAACAGCTTCTTCCCCACCTTTGGTGGTTAGGTTAGCTTTGTCTCTGTGGACAATACTGAAAGAGAAGTTTCGTGCTAAATGAGAACTATAATGATTCACGTTTATACCATGATTTTGGCTTACAGACCCTCTGATTATGAGAAATGACATTTCTTATATGTGTGTGTATTTGTGTGTATGTACTGTGTTTGTGACTACAAAATATATAATGAAATATAATTGTTTTGGAGCTCTATTTATTAGAATGTAGCAAGGAATAGGCCATCATTCGTACAAAATTGGGTAGCTTTGGATTTGGGCACCATTACATTTTCTGCCCAAATCATTATTACCTTGTGAACTCTTTGTCCTTTTTATCTAATTCCTTTGTGTTTTCTCTTGGTTTGCTATTGTGCAAGTTTCTTCGTAGGCCTCTGAGTTGCTATGTTTTCCCAGTAAAATCAATAACACCCTTTAATTCACAAAAGAATTGAATTGCAGTGTTACTAATGAATGGTTATTGCTGGGAGCGGGGAAGGGAAAATAATTAAAGGGTGGAAATATCTCAAGAAACTTTCACATACCAATTTTAAATGTAATCCATTTATGTAAATGATCAACTTACGCTGCATACTACCTTTCATCTAAATGGATCATGGTGCTTGTTAAAAACGTGAGTGCCCTACTCTCCACGCAAATAGAACATGACAACCATTTTCCCCTCCTCTGAAGTGGCTTTAGTGATAAAATGTTAGAATTGCTTAACGGACTATGACACCAAGTATTTAGAAATGCAAGAAAATGAAATATATGTTTGAAATGATAAGGTTAGAGGCAATTAAATTAAGCTGAAAGAGTATATCAGAGGCATTGTGTATAGTGATGAATAAATAATATCTTGGAATCAGGAATGTGTGTTCAAATTCCATCTCTGATACTAGCTGCATGAGGCTGGACAAATCACTATATAACAAAGACCCTTTATTAGGCATTGCAGATATGTAAGGGTTGTCATTTGTGATAATCTGCCACTGTCTTAGGAACCCTCATCCTGAGACTATTAATGCTGATTTACACAGTAAATTCCCTGTTCTTACTTTTCCTACCTTGGACTCTTTCAAGTTCTTCAAGCTTGCCCCTCAAATTCCTTTCCCCTTAGATCCTATTTTAGTAAAATAGCACACACTGCTTTCCCATGTACTTCTACCTTTACTGCCAACCAGATCCATTTAAGCCCTGCCCATCTCTGGCCCCTAGTCACCTCTTCTTGCTCTCCTTTGTTATTAATAAATATCCATCTTTCATCTTAATTTCTCATTCTTCCTGTTTCTTCACATTAACTGAAATGTGAGAATACCACATAATGTGAATATATTTTGGCATTAAAATAGCTCTCTGTTTCTAAGTTTTGGGTCAGCAGTAAAATAATTATATATATGAATTCAGAACAGCTCTACATCTATTATACATCTTCCGTCAGAATCTAGATTCCTTGATGGCACTGTTTCATTCTTTGTATCTAAATCCCCAGTGCCTAAAGGTACAGTGCTTGGTACAGAGTAGGCTCTTGTTGATTGATTCCAGACTTAAACTAACAAGTTTCTTCTGTATCAAGATAGTGTTTTCCCTTAAAAATATAGTTTCAAGTGATAAATCCACAACTATGATGGTATTTATAAACTTAACTAATTACCCTTTACTACATCCCTTTCTGTTAGGAAGATATAGGTCCCTGCTATAACTCAGAGAGAAAATTCAAAGAGGTTAAAATGCAAAAATGAACCTTTAGTTTTAGTGCCTTTTATATTGTATCACTCCTAACTCGGTGGCGTGATAGTTGAGAAGCCCTGTTCGCTGGTCCTTCAGTATTATACTGTTAGTCTGGGGCACACTTTTATCTTGTGAGACTTGGGGCAAATCACTTAACCTCAGTTAAATGGGCCTCAGCTTCCTCATTTTTAAAATGAGTGCTTGAATTAGATACCTTCAGATTTCCCTCTAAGCTTTAGATCTATGGATCTGTGATCCTATAAGTACTGTTCCTGTTGTTGCCAAGATTGTTTCTATGTGTAGTGTCAACACTGATCACAAAAAGGTTCTTTAAAACCACTACTCATGTTCCATGGGAGGACAAAGAATCATAAAATCACTGGAGTCTCTTCCAACTATAAATTTCTTTTATTCCATTCGTTTCACTTTTCAACATTTTAGCTCCAGTTAAGATTACTTTTTATTGTTGGTTGTTTGTTCAGTTATGCCCAACTCTTTGTGACCCTATGGACCATAGCTGGGTAGGGCGTTTTGTCCTTCACTATCTCCTGAAGTCTGTCCAAGCTCATATTTGTCACTTCCATGACACTAATTATACATCTCATCTGCTATTGTCCCTTTCTGTTGCCTTCAATCTTTCCCAATATCAGGGTCTTTTCCAATGAGTCCTGTCTTCTCATTATATGGACAAAGTATATAAGTTCCAGCTTCAGTACTTGTCCTATTATTCTGATTTATTTTATATTGACAAACAGAATAGTAAAAATACATAAGGAATAGCATCAAAGAAGAAGAAGAAGAAAGAGAAGAAAAAGAAGAAAAAGAGGAGGAGGAGGAGAGGAAGAGGGGGAGGGAGGGAAGAGAAGAAAAAGAGAGAGAGATTTAGAAAGCAAAATTAAATTTCAGAAACCCTGGCAGAAGAGAAGTAAATGTCAATAATATCAAAGAATCACATGAACTTGACACAAGCCAAAGATACTGACCTTGAAGACAAAATATGCAAATAAAACTTAAAGATCATAGGTTTCCCAGAAGAACATGAAAAATAAAAGAAAAACTGAAATACCTGAAGGCAGAAAGTAATAAGAAGAACCACTTAGAGATTCTGAATACAGAACAAAACCATTCATCAAGAGAACCCACAGATAATTACCAGAGAAAGAAAAAAAAACTAACCTGTATTAAACTTAATAATTCTTCAGTAGCACAAATTTTGCAAGGCAGCCAGGAAAAATACCTTCAGTGTGAAATAAAGTCAATTTGAATAACACAAGATTTTTCCATATTCCTGAGAAATTACAGGAGAGAATGACATAGTATAGTGGGTGTTCCAAAAGTGTTAGTGCTGTTTTAAGCTTTAAAAACTTAGAAGTGTGAGAATGTATGAGAATTTCAAACTTAGATGTATGAGAATTTCAAGTTTTAAGCTTTAAGAGCTTAGAATGGTACTCAAGATTTTTGGAAAACTGTATTTCCAAAGAGAAGGGAACTCAACTGTTAGTGCCCTACCTCCCCAAAAACCTTGTATTTATGTTTAGCTACAACAAGTGGAGCAGTGAATGAAGCTTGGGGCCTAGAATCAAATAGACCTGAGTTCAAATGTAGCCTCAAACACTTATCAGCTGTGTGATCCTGAACAAATTGTTTAATCTCTGTCTGCCTCAGTTTCCTCATCTATAAAATAGGGATGATAATAGCATCTACCTCCCGGAATTGTTATGACAGTCAAATGAGATAATATTTGTAAAGTGCTTAACACATTACTTAGCCCAGAGTTGTTCATCCTTTTTTTTTCTTTTTTTTGTGTTTTTTTTTGTTGTGAGGCAATTGGGGTTAAGTGACTTGCCCAGAGTCACACAGCTAGTGAGTGTTATGTGTCTGTGACCATCCTTTGTTTTTGAAGAGGACCAATGACATTATAGGGTAATTATTTGCTGTGAACTGGATTTAAGTGAGGCAGAGTTGCACAAAGTTGTCAGCCTCACTTTTTCTTCTAGAGTCATCAAAGTCCAATGGCAAGACAAAAGTCAGTATAAGTAGCAATGGCTGGGAATGCAGGTGGTGTCTTCAATGTCTGACAAAGCTCTAAACACTCCCAATACTGCTTCTGCTGCTTTCATGGCCCATGGAACAAATTGTTCTCATCTGCCCATTCTGTCAGCAGAATTCTTCATATGCTTGGAGTAGACGTTTCCCTAACTCACTGATGGGTTTGAGGCCTTTCAGTCATGCTCAACCTGATTTAGCTTGTTTGCCCAGATGGTTTTACTGGGGTATGGCCCTTGTGCATGCTGCAGCTTCTTGGAGCCACAGGTGAGAAGGTGGTGAAAGGTGGACACCAAAGGTGGATGAGCAGCCCTGAAAAGGGCTCAGCAGGCCCTCACATTAGAGGTGCTAGTCCTCCCTGAAGACCCGTGGCACTAAGTATGTGTTTAATAATGCTTATTTCCTTCTTTTCTTGTCTATATTTATTCTCTATGCACTTTTGTAGATATTTGCTCCTTCCCTTGATGGAATACAAGTTCCTTGAGAGCAAGGATTGTTTAATTAATTTTCTTTTCTATTTGCAGATCCTAGCACAGGACTGTTACATAGTAAGCACCCATTGAAGACTTGCTGATTGACTGATAAATAGACTAAGTCTTCTGACCTCCTCTAAGTGAATGATATTTTATGATCAGGTCCAACATTGAAAGTTATCTCTTTTTACATATACATGAATGGGGAAGGAGAGGTAAGAGAGGGATGAGGAGGAGTAGATGATATACAAGTCCTTAAATAAATAGTGAAAGGATTATATTTCTTTGATTATCTCAAGAATGGAAGAAATCGGCCTCCAGGAGAGTAACCTAAAAGCAATGCTAGGGAAAAATTGGGTTGGGAGAATTAGAAATGGGGAAGGGGTAGTACTTGCCCTTGAAGGAGAAAGGAAAGGGTATGACTAAAGAACATTTCTATGGGAAAGGAGATGTATGTCTATAGTAAGAAATAAGGGACTGTTTAATGTTTGTTTTTCTGAGAGAATTTTATGCATTAGGAGACATAGTCTTTTCTGAAATCAGGATGTATCCTGATTTGTGATCCCACTACAGAAGAAGGTGATATATAAGTTCCTAAAGGCAACCACCAACTCAAACTGGTGTTAGGGAAGATAGAGAACCAGAGGTAGCATAATATAGCCTTAGAAATGGAGTATTATCATGAAAAGGCAGAGGGTGAGATTGGCTTGAATGATACATGATGGAGAATGACTCCTACTATGCAACATTCATTTCATCTGACATTATTTTCCCCATAGATATTTTCAAGACTGGTTAGATCTATAAAGTCAATAGCATAAAGATTGGATAGGAAAGTACTCTACAAATACCTTATATAGACTTTGCACTCTAAAGAGACGTGAAGAAAATACAGAAGGAACAAATAAGGGTGTGTGTCAGAAACATGAGTCAGAAAATAAAATTCAGAATAGTCTAGAAGAGAAGAAAAATAATGTGGAAAACTTTTGAAAGGAGTATAATAGCATAGTTGGGTTTAAGGGTACACAATATTTAGTAACATTTTGTTGGTAATTCCAAATTGATTTCCAGAATGATTGTATCCATTCACATGTCCACTAAAAGTACATCAGTATACCTATTTTCTTATAGTCCTTCTGATGTTTATTGTTTTCCTTTTTTTGTCATCTTTGCTACTCTGATACATGTGAGGAATCTCAGAATTGCTTTAATTTGCTTTTCGCTAATTAGTAGGGATGTTGAACATTTTTTCTTATCCCTTTAAATAGCCTGGATTTTTTCCCTTAAGAATTTATTGTTCATATCTTTAATCAGTCAATAAGCATTTATTAACTACCTACTATATGTCAGGTACTGTACTAAGTGTCCTGGATTCAAATACAAAGTCTGTTCCCTCAAGGGGCTTACAATCTAATGGGGGAGGATAACCCACAAAAGAAAGTTAAAAAATGAGGGGAGGTGGAGGAGGAAAAAATTACCCAGCATGGGGGCATGATGGAGAATTCCAAAGAAGGCCAAAAGAATACAGTCAGATGGGAAATGAAGAGATGGCTAGGCTGGCCTGGGACCCCTCCTTGAATCTTTAGGCCATTTATAAATTGGAGGATAGCTCCTTTTCTTATATATTTGCTCTTTGAACTAATTGTACCACTGTTGGGCCTATCTCCCAGAAGAGATCAAAGGAAGAATTAAAGGACTTTCATATACAGGAAAATATTTATAGTAGCTTTTTCTGGTGGCAAAAAATTGAAAACTAACAGGATGTTCGTCAATCAAAGAATGACTGAATAATTTGTGTCTTATGAATGTGATGGAGTACTATTGTTATATAAGAAATGAGGAAATAGATGATTTCAAAAAGGCATGGAAAGCCTCGTATGAAATAATATTTTATGAAGTAAGCAGAATCTATATAACAATAATAACATCAATATTATAAAATGAATAATTCTGAAGATTTCTATAAACTGATGAAAAATGAAATAAGCAGATACAAGAGAACAATTTATACAATGAAAACAACACTTTAAAAAATCAGACTTTGAAAGTTTACAATCAATACAATGACCATTTATGATTTCAGAGGAACAATGTGAAATATATGATCTATTATACAAAGTGATGATTTAGGGCATAGAATGAAACCATATATATATTTTTATATGTATCCAATGAGGGAATTTGCTCTGCTTGACTGTGCATTTTGGTTATCAGACATTTTTTCTTTATTTTTTCCCTTAATGGAATGGGGTGGGGGGAGGGTGGAACAGAAGGGAGAAAATTAGGAGTGGATGCTACTACAGATGTAAAATTTTGTTAGTGCTTTCAGATAATGTCACTATATTATTCATTTACTTAACTATTTTATTTTGTTATGTGACCTCTCAGTAGCTGGAGCTAATTTGTAAATGATTATAATGTAAAATAAAACATCAATTAAGCTTAAAGAAAAAGGAAAAGGGCACAGTAGAAGAAAGTCCTTTTTAAAAAATGGAGGATAGAAAAGGAAAGAAGAATTTGAATCACTTGCTTAGTTAATTAAGCATGTAAAGAAAACAAAGAAAACAATGAGGAAAGAGAGAGAAATTAACAATTTAAGTACATTCAACGACCTTGACACAGGCTAGATAAATGAGAGGCAGCAGTGGAAATTGAGGAGAGAGCCTATGAGAATAGATTAGCATCAAAGTTGCATTGTTGTTATTTAGTCATGTCCAACTCTCCGTGACCCCAATTTGGGGTTTTCTTGGCAAAAATACTGGAGTGCTTTACGATTTCCTTCTCCAATTCATTTTACAAATGAGGAAATGAGACAAATAGCATTAAGTGACTTGCCCAGATCACAGAACTATTAAGGGTCTGAGGCAAGATTTGAACTCAGGAAGAGGAATCTTTCTGATTCCCAGTCCACTGCACCACCCGGCTGCCCTCAAAATAGTGTAAGCAAAACTAATTTCAGGAGCAAAATATTGTTTTAAAAGAGGAAAGGAATAAAAATCAATACAAAAAGAATAAATAGTCAGTGTTAATCCAACAATCATTGCTTAAAATTCAAGTGAATTAAACACTCCAATTAAAAAAATACAGAACAGATAAAAATCGAATTTCCAAAATCTATATTATGCAAGAAACATCTAAAATAGACATATAAAGCATGAAAATGAGAACAAAATTTAATAATTCAATTGTATCCAAAAAAAGCAGGAATTTTTCACTATATCTAGAGAGATAAACAGGGAAGTTGTTCTTAAGGGACAAAAGACAACGAACCAATATTAATACTAAACATATTTGCAACAAATGGTGCATCTAAATTCATATAGGGAAAACATCAAAGGTAAACACAAGAGCAAAGTACTTGTAAAGAGACTTTAATGTTCTTCTCTTTGTGCTAGATAATCTAAACAATGTATAATTTAACAAACTGCTGGGGAATCTTGAGCTAAAAGATACAGGGCACTGCCTGAATGGAAACATTAGAGAAAATGCATAATTTTCAGCATTGGAAGTTACCATCAGAAGAACATTTTTTTTTATTTGAGTTCAAAATTCTTTCCGTCTCTCCCACCTTTCTCTCTTCCCCATTCATGCATTTTGCTGTAGATTATACATGTACAATAATGCAAAACATATTTCCATATTATCAATGTTGCAGAAGAAACAGAAGAAAAAGGAAAAGAAAGGAAGTAAAGAAGAAGAAATTATTTGATCTGCATTCATACTCCATCAGTTCTTTCTTTGGTGGTGGATAACATTTTTCATCATGAGTTCTTTGGAATTTTCTTGGATTATTTTATTGCTAAAAATAGCTTAGTAATTCACGGTTGAGCCAGTGGAGCTAAGATGGCAGAGTGAAAGCAGAGACTAGCCTGAGCTCTCCCCCAAATCTCTTCAAATACCTCTAAAAAGTGACTCTGAAAAAATTCTAGAGTGGCAGAACCCACAAAGAGACAGAGTGAGGCAGATTTTCAGCCCAAGACAACCTGGAAGGTCGATAGGAAAGATCTGTTGCTCAGATTTCCTGAGAGAGGAGTGTCCAATGTACAGGGCACAGTGTAGACCTGGCCTAAGCAAAGCTGGGGCAGGCTTTGGGGGACAGAATGACAAGCAGCAGTGGCAGGTTCCAGTCTTCTCAGTCCACAGGTGCCACAGAAAATGTAAAAGGTCAGTGAAAGGAGTCTCTTGGAACAGGGCGAGAGAAAAGCACAGTCCAACACAGAGCTGCAGGGCATGCCAGTACAGCCCCTGTACCAGCAAACCAGGAATAGGCCTTGGGAGTGACTGAATCAGCAGCACTACTCCTAGAGCTATTAGCCCACAAACTGAATGTTTGGAAGTCACCTATTTTGAATTCTGGGAGCCAAGGTGGTGGAGTAAACAGTAAGTAGCTCTCTCCCTCCCTTATTGACCTCGAAAAACCCAGAGAATATTGCCCCAGGAAAAATCCTGAAATAGTAGAGTCAGCAGAAAGACTAGATACAACAATCTTGTAAGGCTAGGGGGATTCACGGGAAACGTTCCACTTGCTGTGGCTGAAGGGGACCAGTACAGGAAGGGAAGTGTCCCAGCAAAGCCAGTGGCAAGCCCCACCTCGGCAAACCAGTAACCAGGACCCTAGCCCTTAGCACAAGAAGCCTGGGACAGTGCCTGCTGTGCCTTAGAAGCAGAGATCAACTTTAAAAGCCAGAAAAAAGGCAAACAACACGAGCAAGAAGCAACATAGAAAAAGCAATGACCAAAGAGCAGTGTCTTGGTGACAGGGAAGATCAAAACACAAATTCAGGGGAGGATAACATTGTCAATATACCCACATCTAAAACCTCAAAGGGGAATATGAACAGGACTCAAGCCCAAAAAGCCTTATTGGAAGAGCTCAAGAAGGATTTTTAAAAAATCAAATAAGAGAAACAGAAGAAAAATTGAGAAAAGAAATGAGAGGCATGCAAGAAAGAGTCAATGGTTTAGAAAAGGAAGGTAATTCACAGTTGATTATTGTACAATTTTAACATTATTTTTTCAAATTTTGAGTTCCAAATTTTCTCCCTTCTCTTCTCCCCGCTCATTGAGAAAGTAAACAATTTGACATAGATGATACATATGTAGTCATGCAAAATAAATTTCCATGTAAGTAATTCTGTGCAAGAAAACAGACTAAAAAAAGAAAAAGAAAGAAAAAATATCTTTCATCTTCTTTCAGGCTTTACCAGTTCTTTCTCTGGAGATGGATAGCACCTTTCATCATAAGTCCTACAGAATTGCCTAAATCATTGTAATGCTGAGAATAGCTAAATTATTCATACTAGATCATCATACAATATTGTTACAGTGCACAATGTTCTCCTGGTTCTTCTCACTTCACTTTACATTAGTTCATTTAGGTCTTCCCAAGTTTTTCTGAATACATCACTCTAATCATTTCTTCTAGCACAATAGTGTTCCATCACAATCATGTAGCACAACTTGTTCAGTCTTTCTCCGGTTGATGGACATCCCCTTAGTTTCCAATTCTTTGCCACCACAAAAACAAAACAAAACAAACAAAAAACCTGCTATAAATATGTTTTACATATAGTTCCTTTTCCTTTTTCTTTGATCTCTTTGGGATATAAACCTAGTGGTGGCATTGTTGGATTAAAGGGTATGCCCAATTTTATAACCCTTTAGGCATAGTCCCAAATTGCTCTTCAGAATGGTTGAATCAGTTTATAACTCCACCAACAGTACATTCGTGTCCCAATTTTACCACACTCCCTCCAATATTTGTCATTTTCCTTTTCTGTCATATTAGTTAATCTGATAGGTGTGAGGTGGTACCTCAGAGTTATTTTAATTTTAATTTTTCTAATCAATAGTGATTTAGAACATTTTTGTAAGACTCTAAATAGCGTTGATTTCTTCTTCTGAAACCTGCCTGTTCATATCCTTTGACCATTTATCAATTGGGGAATGACTCATGTTCTTGTAACTTTGACTCAGTTCTCTATATAAGTGAGAAATGAGGCTTTTATCAGAAATTCTCCCCTCCTCTCAGTTTTTTGCTTTCCTTCTAATCCTAGTTGCATTGATTTTGTTTGTGTAAAACCTTTTTAACTTAATATAATCAAAATTATTCCTTTTACATGCTGTAATACTCTCTATCTCTTATTTGGCCAGCACAGAGAATTTTTTAAAATAAATGGGAAAAAAAAGCAAACATACCAAATGATCCTTCAAAGAATATAACACAATAGAAATTAGATTTAATACAGTGAACAGATGTAAAAAATGCAGACCTAAATGGAGTGTTAAAAATGACATCCTGAACAATGAATAGGTCAAAGAGTCAATCACAGAAATGATATTTTGAAAGAGAATGATCAGACATCATGCCACAGTTTCTGGGATGTACTAGAATCAGGTTTCAGAAGAATTAAATCTTTAAAGATGTAAATTAACAAAATATAAAAGGAGATTGTTATGAACTAGATCTGCAGTTAAAACCTCAAATAAATAAACTCAAAATAAGCAAGAGGAATTCTTAAAATTTAGAGGAGAAATAAATAAAATGCTAAATGAAAGGATGATAATGTAATAATTAAAAATGTCTGACAGACATACTTTCTGGGTAATTTAATTATTTTATTAATAATGCCAGCATGTTTATGAATACAAGGATGGTCTTTTGGCTATTTCTCTTTTAGACCAAAGATAATCATGGTGACAGGTTCAAGTTTATATGCCCATTGGAAGAGGGGTGTTCCCTAGTGTGGCAATCAGCTCTGATTGGTTGAGAGTTAATGAGGGAATCAATATTACATTGAGGGGCTGGTCTTGAACTTTGATTATGTAATTTGCTTCTTAAGTTACCCCCAGCCTTGGGCAATCTATTTAAAAAATTTATCCCCACCCAAACCTGAGTAGAGCAGAATGGCTACCCTACCTGGATGGGGTCTAAACAAGAAAGTTGCTAGGTGTCGCCGTGAATAGAGCACTGGCCCTGGATTTAGGAGGACCTGAGTTCAAGTCTGCCCTCAGACGTATAGCATTTAGTAGCTATGTGACCCTGGGCAAGTCACTTAACCCCATTACCTAGCAAAAAAACAAGAAAGTTAGTCCAATATCATTATCAGTAATGTCTTTCAAGAAACTGGACTTTTAAAATCAGAACTTTAGCTCTGGATCTCCCCAAATCATTGGTTATTAATAATAATTTCTTTTAATAGAATTGATAAAACTAAATGCTGTTTTTTCAAAGGCATAATATAATTGACAAACATTTTTCTAACCTAAAAAAAAGGAAAATTAAGATGTAAAAATTAAAAATTGTGCCAGGTGAAATCACAACAAAAAGGGAATTTAAAAATTACCTATACATACTATATAGTAGTTCAGTAAAACTGAGAACTTAAAAGAAATGGAGGTTTTCCAACAAAAAAATACCCAAATTGGCAAGCATGAAATAGAGATTTAAAAAATCTTATCTTGGAAAATTATATTGAATTAACTATAAAGGAATGACAAAAGAGTTGTGAGTTGGGAAACTCTGGTAAATACAGATTTATAAGACACTTCTATCAAATGTTTAAAGAGCAATTGATGCCTATATTAAACAAATTATTCTCAAAGGCAAAGGCAACTAGGGGGTATAGTGAATAGAGTGCTGGACTTGGAGAAATGAAACAATTTTAAATCAGCTTCAGACACTTACTAGCACTGTAACCTTGATGAAGTCGTTTAATATTTTCCTTAGTTTTCTTATCTGTGAAATGGGGATAATATTAGCACATTCCTGCCAGGATTGTTGGGTGGGTAAAATGAGATGATACTTATAAAGTGCTTTGTAAACCTTAAACTATTACCTAATATTATAAATGCTAGCTATTATTACAAACTGAGAAAGAAAACATTTTGGCCAAACTTTTTATGGGACAAATATAGTCTTCAGACTTAAACCAGGGAAGCCTAAAGCAAAGAGATAGAATAGTGATTCAAATTTTAAATAAAATCCTAGTAAAATGGAAAGACCTCAAAGTGTGGTCATGCTCTATACTGGCCACATCTGTTGCCGGAAATTAACTGAAGAAACAGAGTGCAGTGAAATGAATAATTTTGTCCCTTTGTTTTCACCTATTTTGGAGTTAAGACTGAAGTAATGTCTGAGAAGAGCCACAGTGACTGTATAGCATTTTCTATTTACTTCTTCATACTCTGAAGCTCTTTCTAGTTGTTGTTGTTCTTACAGAAAGAGGAATTTCAGGGACTCTGGGACCTGAACCTGCCATGGTCCAATGCTATAGCAATAGGAAGGAGATTTAAAAAAAAAATGTTTCTGATACAATAGGTAGATGTGGAGTGTGAG
This sequence comes from Vombatus ursinus, assembly GCF_900497805.2. Lineage (NCBI taxonomy): Eukaryota > Metazoa > Chordata > Mammalia > Diprotodontia > Vombatidae > Vombatus > Vombatus ursinus. The sequence continues at coordinate 67,461,216 of NW_020954596.1, forward strand.
GGCTGACCCCGTGCTTATTTGTATATTTTTCTTGACTTCACAAGTCAGGGTTCCCTCAAAAGTCAGGGTGGGGGTCAATTTTGTCTAGATAAGCTACACTTTCTGTATCTGTCATATGGCACCATTGTATGCCTTTAGTCTCCATTTGAACAGTAAACAACACATGGTTGCTTTTCACTGTCCACACAGTGAAAGTGTATGAAATATTGCTGAGAACTTGAGAGCTTAGGATTGTCTGGGGGCACAAAGTGAAAGGATTTTCTAACTATGATAGCAATTTTCCATAGCCCTGGAAGAAGTGAATTGTAAGCCCAATATGTTCCTTATGCCTGGTAAATGATAATTCACAATCATCAGTTTACAGATGAAAAGATCTGCATGTCAAGTATTGTACTTTTCCTACTGTGTCTTTGAAAAACTTTGACAATATCCAGCAGGCATATTCAATCAATGTCCTGAACAGCTTTTCTTAAAGTCAAATTTTCAACTTTCTAAAAGTCTTCATATTACGAAGAAGTACACTTCAGAATCATGGGGTAAAGTGGTTTTTGCAACTATTCTGTTAATGGAACTGCAGTTCAACAAATAGCGTTCCTATTATCTATGAATGAAAATAACTTAGAATTGTCAATTCACATGTTTTACTGTCTCTAGTCCCAGAATTACATTTCCTACCTCACATTCATAGCCCAAGGAGACTAAGTTCACCTCCAAGGTTTAGTCTTTCTTTTCTTACACAAGTTTCAACAGAATCTTCAACCATATCAAGACCTTCAGACATGACATTTTCTTCAAGGCTTTCCCCTCCTCACCTCATTGTTCTAAATCTTAGCTTTTAATATGTTCGTGATTAGTCAATTTATATGGTATGGTAATTATTATGATTTCCATCTACCTTTTTATTCTGTTTTCTTTTTATTTTCTTCTTTCCCTGTCACGCCTTTCTTTCCAAAAATAGAGAGAGAAATTAAGCAATTATTAATAAAAGTGCTTACTTGTAAAGGAAACATTTGTTATGTATAACTTTAAATTGTTTTTTTAAATGTCAGTCTTCTTTATTCCTGATCTTAAGAAGTATGCTTTTGTCCATTGAATATAGTGACTAATACATAGCATACTTATTAATATGCTTAAACTATTTATTATCTAGAATGCTTAAAGAATGGAGTGTTCTGGTTAATAATATTTTTCAATTAAGATAGTTACCATATAAACAATCTATGGCTTAATAATTTTAAATTCTTAGAATATTAAAAGATCGAATATTAATATTATGTATTCATTTGTCATCATACACCAATATAGTCAAGTAACTGTGGTTTTAATAATGTGGGAATAAATGCTCCATCAAAGCAAATCTTCAGCCATTTACAGCCCAGTTGATAAGTACAAGAAAGTTTCCTGGGAGTCCAAGAATCTAAGCAACTTTCCCATGATCACAGCACTTAATAAACATCAAAAGTGAGGATTTGAATCCAGGGTTTACTGACTCCTAGTCCAGCACTCAGTCTTATACAGTATGCTACCTCTATCTGCAATTCCTGCCATCCTTGGGAATATTAATTATTGTTGCAAAACTGATAATTAAGTTCAAAGACCTTTTTTTACTTTTTACCCTTTTCACTTCTTAAGGACCCTATTGACCTTGTCTTCCTTCCTTGTGGAAATTCTCTCCACCTGTTAAATTCCATTTTTCTGAATACCTCTCTAACCACTTTTTATCTCTCCAATTGCTGGTTCTTCCTTTTCCCACATTCTCAATTCATAAGATTTTTTTTTTTTGCCTATGATAAAATGAAAATCTGCATTTATGCAAGCAGGGCTTGCTTTTTACCCTGCAATGTATTTCTAGAAACTGCTTCATAAAGCGTAACTAAAGAAAGATGTCTGTGTTGTGGAGGCCTTAAATTATCTGCGTTTGAAGTTAGAGGTGCTGGTTTGTTAGTTGAAATGCTGATTGAGGCTAACTGAGGACAGGTGGGAACTGACAATCAGTGTCTATTACTGAAGAAGGGATAAAGGCAGCTAAAGGTCAAATACAAATTACTTTATGTGTCTTATTAGTTGAATGAATTGGTGAAATATGAGGTAACAAAATGCAGAACTGCCTGCAATTAGAATGGTACAGTTTCATAAAGGTTCTGCTATTAACATAATAATGTGGTAATACACTCTGTGTATTAGAATGGGGAGACAGGGGTTGGTTGTCTCCAATGTCCATAAACTGTGTGATCATGGAAAAATCACTTAACATATCAGTTTCAGTTTTTTCTTCTGTAAAATAGAGATAATAATGCTTATACTACCCACTTCATAGAATTTTTATGAAGAGAGGTCTTTGTAAATCCTAAAGCACTATGTAAAAGTGAATTATTATATGTTTGTGAATGCATATTAGTTGCACAATTCTTGGTTGAATTTAGTAAAATTAGAAGATTTATAAACATTGTTGCTCACAGGTAGAGAGGAAATAGTGTATATAATATGTATGTAAGCACATATATATGCATATGTATGTGCATATTCATATATATGTGTTTGTATAAATGCATATATGTATTTATAAATGCATGTATAAGAAGACAAGAGGCAGCTAGGTGGTTCAGTGGGTAGAGTGCTGGAACTAGAGTCAGGAAGACCTGAGTTCAAATGTGGCCTTTTAGACATTTAATAGATGTGTGACTCTGGGCAACTCACTTAACCTGTTTGTCTTAATCTACTGCAGAAGGAAATGCAAACTACTCCAGTATCATTATCAAGAAAACCCCATGAACAGTATTGGATGTTATGGTCCATGGGGTCATGAAGACTTGGACATGATTGAACGACTAAACAAGAATAGCAACAAAATAAATACACACACATGTAGATAATATCTTAGAGAGGAAGATACTCATAACACTGTGTATTGAGTCCATCCTCATCCTGATTGTTCAGAGGAAAAACTACATGATTTCATATTAAATAAAATAAAATTATCTAATTCACATCAGTAGAGGTTAAAAGAAAATAATTTGTATTTTTTCAAAAGAAATGCCAAGCCATTAAATAAAAGCCAAAAGTAAAATAATTTCAATAATTTCTTTGCCCAGTAATCTTGATAAAAAGGGTGGTAACAATGTGTAGTCTATGAGGTAATATTACTTATAGTTTCAATGGGGAGTTTAGATGCATCAGTTTCTGGTCTGTACTGGAAAACTGCCTAATGATTTAACATAATGGGATTTTCCCAATGTGTTTTGGAATTTCTGACACCTGGCTAAGGATTTTTTTTTTAAAGTAAGTTTGGATTGCTTTATATTTTTAATCCTGTCTTACATTCTGCTGTACACATGGCAGTGTATTTTTTCTTTTTTTTTTGTATTTAAGTATATAACATGTTTCTTTTTCTTTTCTGTTTGCATATTTAAGTTTTAGTATTTGTTTAAAATAATTTTAAAAAGTATAGGCAAATGAGAACACAATTCCTTTACTTGACTTCAAAGCAAAGTTGGCTCTGCTGCTGAAGACAGAAACATGAAGTTAAAGCATCCAAGCAAAATCAAGGTAGCTAGATGAAGGAAAGAGACTATGGCTACTACCAAATTATGTCAATGCCACCAGTGACTGTACAAAACGAAAACATCTGTCATGTTGTTATTAGATCCTATATGATAACTAGCTTGAAGGCTCTTTGTTTTGTTGTTATCGTTTTTAAATTCAATTAACTGGTTATTTTGGCATGTCACAGTCACCTCTGTATGCTGTTATATTTTCATAACATTTTAAGGTTTCTTCACCTTGTAGCCTTGTGAGGTAGCCATTTACAGATGAGTGAGATTGGTGAAGACCTCTCATAAAATCTACACTTAAATAAGTAAAATAAGGTAAAGACCCCTAATAATAATAAATGTGTATCCAGGTCAGGAAGCTTGTAAATAGCCCAGATAAATATGTTCAAATTGTTGCAAAGACAAGTATAACTGCAAATTGTTCCAGGAACTGAAATGAATAAACAGGATGTACCAAGAGGATACTTGAAGGAGGGGAAGGCAGGTGCAAACAATGTATCCTGTAATTTCCACTGCTGTTGCTGGCGTAGTTTTGCAGGATTTAGAATGAGCCCTCTGAAGCCCTGTCAATGGGATAAGAGGTACGGGCTAGGGAGGGGTTGCGGTTAGAACCTATAAAAATGCTTATTTGGCCAACACCCCCCACCGTCTTGCATCGAACTGCCTTTCTGTCAGAGTCGCCCTTTCTCGGGAGATTGGAATAAAATCCTTTCTACTTTCTACCTGGAGAAGCCTCTGAATTATTTGGGTAAGGGTCGTCGCTGTCCGACACACAGATGAGGAAAGTCAGAACACAAAATATGGTGAAAAGATCCTTTGTTGTTATTGTTCTTAAGTTTGTTTTTACTATTGGTCATTTCTATGCCCCTGTCATTGAGCTCTTCCCTTGTAACGGAGAAATCAGCTAACAAAACCAGCCAACACAGCAGCCATATCTGAGAGATTATGAAACATTCTGCTTCTATGGTTACCCACCTCTGCTGAGAAGTAGGTTTTCTTTTTTTTCTTTTTTTTACTACCACATCCAAAATTGGTCATTCTAATTAATGAGTTTGGCAGCCTTTCAACATTGTTTTGAAGAGGGTGAGAAGTTGGTTGTTTCATTATTAATATTATTATTGTCACTATTATGGCTTGAGAAATTATTACTACGTGAACTCATGTTAATGTTGAATCAGTTGTTCAACAAGCACTTGTTAAGTGCCTCCTATGTACCACACACTCTGCTAGGTTCTGATAATGCAAGTACAAAAATGAAGTATTTTCTGCCCTCAAGGAGTTTAAATTCTATCCAGAAAGACAACATACGAATTACAAGTATATAGAAGGTTATACAAAATAACTATGTCTTAATTTTTAGGAAGAAAGGCACTAAGAGCTAGGAGCAGGGATCAAGAATGACTTCATGTTGAAGGTGGTATTTGAAATGAATCCTAAAGTAAGCAAGGGATTCAAAGACGCGGTGGTAGTGGGGCAGTCAAGCAAAGGTACAGAGGATGGTGTACGAAAATTGCAAGGCCAGTATGTATCTTTAGGCTGTATCCCAAAGAGATCATAAAAATGGGAAAAGGACCCACATGTACAAAAATATTTATAGCAGCTCTTTCTGTGGTGGCAAAGAATAGGAAATTGAGGGTATGCCTCAATTGGGGCATGGCTGAACAAGTTGTGGTGTATGAATATCATGGAATACTATTGTGCTGTAACAAATGATGAGCAGATGGACTTCAGAAAAACCTGAAAAGACTTATATGAACTGATGCTGAGTGAAATGAGAAGAACCAGGAAAACATTGTACACAATAACAGCCATGTTGTGCGATGACTAATGTTGATAGACTTAGCTTTTCTCAGCAATGCAAGGACGTAAACATCTCCAAAAGTCTCGTGATGGAAAATGCTACGAACATCCAGAGAAAGAACTATAGAGTTTGAATGCAGATTGAAGCATACTATTTGCTCTTTTTTCTTCTGTTTTGTCTTGTTCCTTCTTTCTTGTGGTTTCTCCTATTGGTTCTAATTCTTCTTTACAACATCACTAATGTGAAAATATATTTAATATGAATGTTTATGTAGAGCCTATATCAGATTGCACACGTCTTGGGGAGGGAGAGAAGGAGGGGAGGATTTAAAACTCAAAAGCTTATGGAAGTAAATGTTGAAAACCAAAAATAAATAAATAAATTTTTAAAAATAAAAAAAAAGAGAATGACCATGTAGAAGCTGGTATTTGAAATAAGTCTTAGAGGAAGCGAGGGATTCGAAGACATGGTGGTAATGGGGCAGTCAGCAAAGGCACAGAGTATGGTAAGAAAATTAGCAAGGCCGGTTTGGCCGGTCCATAAAGTTTATAAAGAAGAGGAATGTATAACAAAACTGAAGAAGTATGTTGGTATCAGGTTATATAGAGCCTTAAATGCCAAATATATTTTATCTTAGTTGCAAGTGGTCAGATCTGTAATTTAGGATAATCGTTTTGGCAACTATTTGGAGGATGGATTGGGGAGGGAAGAGATCAGAAGGTAGTCCAATTAGAATTCTATCAAAATAATCCAGGCAGGAGATGATGTGGACCTGAACTTGGGTGGGAGCCACGTGAATAGAGAGAATGGGAAGGATTTGAGAGATGTGGAGAGGAAGACATGGTCACTATACACACATATGGGGCAAGAGAGAGAGAGAGAGGATCAAGCCTTATACCTGGGAGAGTGAAAGAATGGTAATATCCTTGATAGAAACAGTGACATTCGGAACATACATTATTTGAAGGGGGGCAGAAAAGCTATGCTTTGGACCCTTTGAGTTTGAGCTGTCCATGAGACATTTAATTTACATAGGCAGTTGTTGTGGTCCTGTAGCTCAGGAAAAGGAATAGAGGTGTTGTGCAGAGGTCAAAAAGGATGAGGATTGAAAAGAGGCTATCTGATTTGGCCCTTAAGAGATTGTTTAAAGCTTTTTTTTTTTCCAATTTTATTTTCAATTTCAAATTCTCTCCCATCCATTGAGAAGGCAAAACAAATAAATTCCATTACGAATTTGCATAGTCATACAAAACAAACTCCTTTATTAATGCTGCATTCATAACTTTAGAAATAACAATTCAGTGGAGCGATGAAGTCAGAAGGCAAAGTATGTTGTGTACAGAGCACAGTGCTTGGAGACTTGGTAGAGGTCGATTACCTTATGAAAAGTTCATCTATAAGTAGGCCTTAGCAAGGATATTTCTAGGTGGCGCAGTGGATAGAGCACCGGCCCTGAACTCGGGAGGACCTGAGTTCAAATACGCCCTCAGACCAAACATTTGACACTTACTAGCTGTGTGACCCTGGGCAACTCACTTAACCCCAATTGCCTAAAAACTAAAAAAAAAAAAAGTATATTTCACAAAGTCCTTTAAAAACACAACATTTTGGTAATATTGAGACCACCCATTTCTGTAGAACACAGGGAAATGTGGAAATGCTATATGGAAAAATAAATAAATAAGCTGCAGTGACCTTCTCTGGCTTTATTAAGTATTCATGATTGGTACACTTGTGGTAATAGAGCGCTAATGACAATGAATCCATAAGAATTTGGGAATCTTCAAAAAAGTCAGTGCTCTACATGGGAGATGGAGACTTTGTTTTATGTCTTCAGACATGGCTTTGAGCAAAATCAGCTTTGCATTAAAAACATAATAAGCAAACAAGTAGAGCTGATGCCATAATGTATTTTTTTATTCTTAATGAGCTAAAACAGAGCAAAGAACCTAAACTGTTTGATGGGATTTAGTTGCATCTGTGCATTGTTACTGAAGAATGGACTGTTATAGATTTTTTTTTTCCAATTAATGACCCAGTGGAACAGTGACATTCAACCTTTTACAGCCAGGGAGCTACTTTGTTATTGAACAGACTCAGAAATCACAAGAGAATTGAACATGTGTAGAATATAATGAGTTTGCAGGAAGGTAATATTTAACTCATTCATCTAAGTAACTAAATGAAAGTTCCTACATAAGCAGGACCAAATAGTGTATCATAAAATCTAAGAATCAGCAAGGAGCTCAGTAGCCCTCTAAGCTAACCCATATCTAAGAAGGAATCTTCACTATAGCATACCCAACATTTTGTGATCTAGCTTCTGCTTAAAGATTGATGATGAGTGAGGACCCACTAACTTTCAGAGAAACTTTCACTTTTCTGACCTCTTATATATGATAACTCTTCAAATACTTGAATACAGCTATATCATTTCCTCAGCCTTCTCTCTCTCTCTCTCTCTTTTTGTGAAGGCAATTAGGGTTAAGTGACTTGCCCAGGGTCACACAGTCAGTAAGTGTTAAATATGTGGTCTTAAGGTCAGATTTGAACTCAGGTCCTCCTAACTCCAGGCCCCATGCTCTATCCACTATGCCACCTAGCTGCCCCAGTCTTCTCTCTTCTAAGATAAATGTACCCATTTCCTTCAACCAGGGCTTGTATTACATGGACTCAAGGCTCCTTAATATCTTGGTTTTCCTGAACGTTCTTCATTTTATCATTGTCCTTCCTACAATGTGGTACCCAGATTCATGGTGCTCTTACCTCCTTTTTAATGGAAACTATATGGTTCTCTTAATGCAGCCCCACATCACATTTGTTTTTTGTTTCTGTTTTTTTTTGACTGCCATATCACCCTCCTGATTCTTATTTAGCTTACAATGTACTGAGCCGTTTACATCTTTAGACAAATCACTATCTAACCATGGCCTAGCCAATCTTGTACTTAAGAAATGGATTGTTTTTAATTCAAATGTAAGATTTTATGTTTATCTTGGACTAATTTTATCTCATTAGATTGAGCTATGTAATTTGATTGAGCTATGTAATCTGTGATTACATGGACTAAACTATGTAGCAACAACAATGTTATAACTTGTCAAAATTATTTTGAATGTTGTATTAGCTAAGCACTGGATCAAGTCTCTCTGTGACATCTAAAGTTTGACATTTGTTATCTATTCTTTAATCCAAGTTACTGGAAAAAAATTAATAACACAGGGCCAAGAACAGATACCTGGGACAATCTATTAGAGATCTTTCTGCATCTTGACCCTGAACCATTAACAGCTATTCTTTGAGACCTGCCACTTAAGTTCTGAATTTATCTAATTGTACTAATTGTCTAGCCTACTTACTTCCAGCTTTTCTACAAGAAAGTCATGAGATGCCTTATCAAATGCTTAGCTATAATTGAGAGCATTCCTGATTCAATAACTCTCTCAAAAATGAAGTTATTCTGTTCTTGATGAAGTCATATTGTCTCTTGGTAATTGTTGCTTCCTTTTACTAAACATAACTTTAATGAACCATTCTAGATTTTTTTCCGGGATCAAGAGTCAAGAGTCAATTTTCCTGATGTAAGAGTTTGAAGACTATTATTTGATATTTTGAAAATCCAGTCAACATTTTCCCTTCTTTGTTGTTGTTGTTCAGTTGTTTTAGTCATGCCCAACTCTTTATGATCCCATTTGGGGCTTTCTTGGCAAAATTACTGAAGTGGTTTGCCATTTCCTTCTCCAGCTCATTTTACAAATGAGGAACTAAGGCAAGCAAGGTTAAGTGACTTGCCTAAGTCCACACAGGTAGTAAGTGTTTGAGGCCAGATTTGAACTCATGAAAATGAGTCTTCCTGACTTCAGGCCCAGCACTCTTTCCACTGGCCCACTAGCAGCCCATGCTTTCCCCTGTCTAGTACAGTAGAATTTCTATAGGATCTTTCGTAGGTGCTTCTCAAGTAGAGAGTAAATTCCCCCTTCCTAGAGATATTAAAGCAGGGACTGGAAATCACTTGTCTAATATGTTATAGTAGGGATTCCTTTAGCATATGAATTGGACTAGATGGCTGCTGAGGACCTTTCCAACTCTCAGATCCTGTGAAGAACAGTTCATGTAAGCCTAGTTCAATTCCCTTTCTTTAAAATACGACACAGTATACATGAATTTCTAAATGTTAGCCATACAATAATGTATTATGATATACTTATGGATGAGAGCACTAGATGAAAACACAGTTATAAAAATTTTAAACCAGTTGAATGGTCCACCTTACATTGTGTTGACTTTTGGATCAAGGTCAACATTCAAGGAAGTCTCCTGTGGAATTCAACAGGAATATCCTTGATCTTGTTCTGCTTAAGATTTTATTAATGAAATGATTGAAGGCATATATGTTGGACGATAGAGTCAGGGTAAAAAATGATGTTGGGAGATAGAATATTGGGCCAAATCTAATGAAATAAATTTTTATAGGTATAATTCAAGTTATATCATTTGGATAAAAAAATCAATTATATCAATATAGAATAGATGTGACTAGAAGACAACTTATTTGAAGACATCTACAGTGTAGCAGGCTTCAAGGAGGCTGGGTGGTACAGTGGGTAGAGTACTGGGCTTAGAATCAGAGGTACTCATCTTCTTGAATTCAGATCCAGCCTTAGACACTAACTGTTTGATCCTGGGCAAATCACTTAATCCTGTTGGCTCAGTGTCCTCATCTATAAAAGGATATGTAGAAGGAAATGGTAAAGCACTCCAGTATATTTGCCAGGAAAGCCCCAAATGAGATCATGAAGAGTTGGACACAACTAAAATGACTCAACAACAAAAGTATGAGTCAGTAGTGGACTGTGGTAATTTAAAAAGCAAATGACAACTTAAACTGCATTAGCACAAGGGACTAGAGCAAGGTCTATGACAGACTTATATTATACCCGTGCCAAAGTCCATCAGCAGTAATATTTTCATTTCAGGATGCTATATTTTAGTATGGACATTGAGTACATTGATCTAGAAGAGGATGACCAGGATGGCAAGAGAGCTGAAAATCATGTCTTGTGGCATGGCTACTGAAGACAGTGGAGGTAGTTAGCTTGGAGAAATGAAGACAAAGTTGGAGGAACGTGATAGTTATCTTCAAATATTTGAAGAGGTGTCATGTGGGAAAGGGATTAGATTTATTGTTCCTGACTTCAAAGGACAGAACTAGGAACTACACATAGAGAATCATGGAATCTGGTTTTGGCTTATAAGAAAAAGGTTCATTACAATTAAAGCTATAACAACAACAGCAACAACAAAGGAATGGACTACTTTGCATCTTATTGAGTTCCCAGTCACAATAGGCCTTGAAGCAGACTATGACTGACTGCTTATTGGGGATGTTACACAAGGGCTTCCAGCTCAGGTAAGGTTAGACTTGACCTCTGAAGTCCTTTCAACTCTAAGGTTCTAAGAAGACAATAGCAATTGGAAGCATTTTGCTTAAGGCCTCAAAAGGAAAAAAAAAAAAAAAGCTTTTTATAGGAGGCAGATTTGGCTTAAAAAACATTCTTGTAACTCATTTGTCCTTGTATCCCCTCTAAGTGCCAGAACAGTGCCTTGTACACAATAGTTTTTGTGTTTATTGAGGTGATTTGAATCATTTTGGAATGATCGTTCGCTATTTGTTTTCCCCAGTTTGAATTGTTAGGATTTCTCAGGATTCATTAATGATTGTAATTTCAACTCCAAGGAGCTAGGGGGCTAAATTTGGATTATCATAAATAGTTATTTTAAAATTGCTTTTTGGTTAGGAAATAAAGAAAATAAGAATTGAGGATTTTGATTTCTTCAAAATTATTAAAAACTATTCCTTAGTAGGATCTGGGGAAAATATTTATTTCTTTGACACTTAGAAGCATTTTAGAGCCTGAAAAGGAGCACTAGGGGTTGGTGTCATCATCTCTAACCCAGGAAATAGGGATGAAATAATTTGTTATCAAGACTTAGATTCTACATTTCAACTGCTTCTAACTAATAATGAAAAATTTGTGAGGAAGTACAAATATTATTAACCCCTTCTTATCGATAAAGTGTTTGAGTTTGTGAGAGTTTAACTTACTTGATCATGGTTCAACATTAAGTATCTATGTGAGATAGAATTCAAACCCAGGCCTCCTGACTCCAAGGCTTTTACTTTTCCCATTATACCATGATGTTTTTCGATTAGGACTGAGCAGAAGATGGACTAGGGACAATATCAGTGAAGTATCAGTCCTTCTATTGGATTTCCCCAGATTTTCTCTACCTCAGTAGTAGCAAGAGATTCTAGTAAGACAACCTGGTATAGCCCAAGGTACATGACATATAAAGTCAGAGGACTCAGATTCAAGTTGAAGCTCTTCTGTTTAGGAGTCATGTAACCCTGGGGTAATCAATTTTACCCCTCTGAATCAAATTTTGTCCATTTGTAAAATATAAATAATATTTGTATCTATAAATTTATCTATATATCATTGCAAATGAGTCACTATAAAAATATAAGCTGTTAATATTCAATTTGCCTGTCAGTATTATAATTTGTAGCTCTTTGTACTCATAGAATCTGAATCGGAAGAGTCCTCACTAGTCTTAAGATATACTTGAACCAGAATTTCCTCTTTAACCTATTAATCTAGCTGTTGCTTGAATACTTCACAGTAGGAGGAATGCACTACTTTCTGAGGTGGCTGATTTGATTTTTGTAATGCTCTTAAAGTTTTTCTTTATGTTGAATCTACATTTACCTCTTTGTATCTTCTATCCATTACACTTATTATTATTATTATTATTATTATTTTTCTGCTGGGGGCAAACAGAACTCTATTTCCGTTTTGACATGACAGCCCTTTGAATACCTGAAGAGAACAATTATGCCTCTCCTAAGTCCTCTCTTCCCCAGGTTAACCAGTTTTTACTCCTTTCAACCAGTTCTAATAGTGTATGAAATGAATGCCTTTTACCATTCTAACTGGTTTTCTCTGGAAACCCTCTAGCTTATCAGAATATTTCTTCAGATGTGACACTCAGGACTAACCATCATCATCCTGATTTTATCTGACCAAAGAAGAGTACAATAGGGATGTCATTGACCTATTCCTGGATGGTCTTCCACTCTTGATACAGCCTAAGAATTTATTAGCTTCCTTGGTTGGCATCAAGATACTGTTAACTAATATTAATTAATCAATTAATAAGCATTTATTAAGCTCCTACTATGTATCAAGCTCTGTGCTAAGTGTTAGGGATACAAAGGAGGCAAAAGATAGTATTTGTCCTCAAGGAGCTTACAATCTAATATTAAATTTTTAATTTTCTAAAATCTCTAAACCTTTTTCAACTGAATTGTTGTTTAGCCACACTTCTACAACTTCTTTTTATAGAGTTGATTTTTTTTTAACCCAAGTCTAAGACTATATTTTTCCCTTTGAAATTCATGGTATTAGATTAGCCTAATGTTCTTGTCCAGGGATTTGCGCTGCCTTTTTTTTTTTTTTTTTTTTTGCCTCAGAGCTAAGAATGTTTTTTTTTTTTTTTTTTTTTTGCGTTTAATAACACACAAAAAACTATTTAAAAATGTAAAAGCTGCTCTTTGCTGCTGTACAAAAAATAGGTGAGGGGCTGAATCTAGCCTGTGGGCTCAGTGAAGCTGTGTTATGCCAACCTCTGTTCTAGCCGATAATATCTTTTTAAATATTTACTCTCAAGCAGTGTGTTAACAACTTTTCCTGCTTTAGAATAATCTGTCAATTTGATAAGTATTTGATAAGTCATTGATAAATATGTTAAATATATCCCATATTTACTAACATGTTCTGTTCTATCCATGCAAGATGACTTCTTTTATTCATGTTTAAAAATGATAACATGGTTTCAGGTTATTACAAAGATTTAATCTTTATAAATGCCAAAAGAAATATAATCTGCCAAATAGAATCAGACTGCATTAATTTAGTAAACAACCTAAACTTTGAACTTATTATGGAATTTCATTAGAATACAACATGATAAATGAAAGGAAGCTACATTAGCCATCAATGTCATGAAAATATAGCGCTGATTTATATAATCATGTGAGCTTGATAAGATAGTAGAATAATTTTTTTTAAAAAATACTTTGGTTGTTATACCTTGTCCAATGAAATGACTTCTCAGTAAACTATACTCAAATTTATTTCGTTCTCCTAATTTATAACATAAAATGAGATTTATTGATTTTTAAAAGTGGTATATTTACATTAGATATGCACATTTAGAGTTTGCAATAGTAAATGGGAATTTCCAAGAGGATAAAATAAGGGCACTTGATATGAAACAGAGAAACTTCCTTAATTAGTGTTTGCCAGACTCATATTTACAGACTCCAACTTAAGTATAAGTTATAGGCTGTAAGAGCAACCTCTCTTTGAATCAGGATTATCCCATTCTGCTATGAATATAGTTCTGTAAGTATTATCCCTCACATGCGTTTAGCAGTTGTTCCGCGACAGATTTTTATTGAAACTTTTATAATTCTTCATTACTACAGGAGGGTATCAAGACGAAGGTGATAATTTATTCAAATGAAGAGATTGAAAATAAGCCAATACCAAAGTTACGGGGAAGGAATTATTTTGGAAGTGGTGCAACTCAGAAAATATGCATTTTAAAAATTATTCCTTTAAAAGATAAATAAGAGGAACCTCTCAGCTAACTGTATTACCTTTCCCAGACCCTCCAAAGAGCTAGTCAGTTCTATTTATGAAAGGTTAGAGAATTGAAGTAAAACTTGAAAATTTTAATGGAGGTTTTTCTTTCCTCTAGTAATAATTACTCTTTAAAAGTTGGCCATGTTAGTGGTCAGCGATGAATCAATTTCTTTTTCCTCATAAGTTCATGCTTCATAGTGAATTAAATAACCAATTGAATATCAAATGGCTGTGACAAGACTAAATTTCTTTGGCTAATATTTGAACATGAAAAAAATTGTATAAGCAAAGAGTTATTCATTTAGAAAGTGTTCTCATTTCAGCAAGACCTCATTTCTAGTATTTAATTAAATGATGTTCCAAATGATATCATTCCAATAGAACAGGAACTCTTTCCCCACTCATTGTTTTGAATATTTCAAATAATTAGAGAAAAGCACTTTTATGTAGTTAGTATAATCTAATGTTGTAAAATGTAATTCCTATTTCATTCTTTGGATGAAGAAGATGGGAGACTGATAGAGAAAGAACTAGGTGAATAAATAATTAAGAATAAATACAGATGTTGAAAAGTGAGTTTTATTCATGGAGAAGAGGTTCAGCTCACAAATGATTTTATATTCCTCATTTTTACCGTTCTTCAAGGATTGACAAATTAAAACATGAACATCAAATGACTGAAGTAAAGAAATGTCTTTAAAATATTTTTTAAAATTAGCTGATACTTTAAGTAATCAATAAGATTTTCCTTAATAAGTAATACATATTTAATTTGTGTGAAATGAATTAGATATCTTAGAGCTTTTTGATATATTAGCATCTGCCTCACAAAACAGAGAATCAAAAGAATAGAAATAAATGATGTATTGATGACTTTTCATTATATTATTATATTAATTCTCTTCTTATTGATGGCCATGTTCTTCCCTAAAAATTTCATTTATCATATAGGCAATAATAATGGCTTTTCCTTTGAAATCTGCATAACCCTGCTTCTCCATTTTGTCGTAATAGAAATATATTATGCTTTCCTCCTTAGAAACAAAGTCACCCAAAATAGTCTATGTGTACTGTCACATGTAATGCACAGTATATACTAGAATATCATGCAATATACTACTTCACTAAGACAGTGACCTAAGCACATGGATACAATGATGTGCTTGCAGCCATCTACACCTTCACGTCCTGTGTGCTTCTTGACCAGTTCCTCCCATACATTCTCCACAAGGAAAACATCAGAACCCCTCTTCTATGCCTTTTGGCATTATGGGATAACCAGTATAACAATCAGTATCTCCAGTTGTTCCACCTTGTTCTTCTTACCTGACCAGACCACCCCCTTCTATGATTGTAGATTTCTTAGTGTTATCTTTTCTCCTGTTTAAGATAATGGGATCATTGCCTTAGAGCTGCCTTAGAGGTTATCTAGTCCAACTCTCTCATTTTAAATATGAGAAAATTGAAAGCCAGAGAAGTTCAATGCTTTTTTCCAAGGTCATAGAAGCAATAAAAGTCAGATCTATGATTCATACTCAGTTGCCATGACTCCTACCAAAGTTAATGCTCCAAGGTCAATGCTTTTTCTACTGTACCATGATGTTGCCTACTTCTTGAATGAAAGTTATAATTGGCAATAAGCTATAGTCTATTCACAGCTCATATTTCATAAGCCCCTCTGTTTTCTTTGGGTCTCTACAGTTTTGATTCTTCCATAGATTCTGGTATTCTATTTCTACATTGAAATTAAAAATAAAGCAAAACAATATGAGTCCTCATTTCCAAGCCGTATGCATTATATGTTGCTCTTGAAATAATTTTGTTTAGATGGGTCTCATATCATGCTTTCAGAAAATCAGTGTTTCCTTTCCTTTCTTGTTGTTATAATGAGGTATTTCTGCTTGTAATCTTAAGCCATCATATTTCATAAGGTCTTTCAGATGATTTTACTTTCTAAACTAGTGTGCCCTTGGCTGTCATATCTTGCCTCTTGCTGGCTGAGGTGGTTTCTAGTCTCTGTTGATTTCCTTGTTATGGGAATTATTTTGCATTGGTAAAACTTCTGTAGATAAGTGAATTAATCCATGCCATTTTTTTTTCCTGTGGTGTTTTCTATTTTTCTACTTCAGTAGCTTATTTGAATAGTTCTTTTTGTTTCTGTTTTTCTTTTCTTTTCAATTAGTCATGTCCAACTCTTTGTAATTCCATTTGGGGTTTTCTGAGCAAAGATACTGGAGTGGTTTGTCATTTCCTTTTCCAGCTCATTTAACAGATGAGGAAACCTAGACAAGCAGGGTTAAGTGACTTGCCCAGGTCACACAGCTAGTAAGTGTCTGAGGATGCAGCTGAACTCAGGTCTTTTTGACTCTAGGGCCAGCACTCTATCCACTGTGCCACCTAGCTGCCCCATAGGGGATCATGTTGGAACTGTGCTATTTGCATGCTGTATATTCTTTTCATCTTTGTCCTTTCTTCCAATTTGGGACAGAGTTTGATTTTTGCTTTAGAATTTTGCTGGTCTGTCAGCCCAAAGACACCCAGATCAGAAACTAGTAACCACTCATTTCCTGTTGAGATTGAATGGGCTTTGTTTTTTATGCCGATTGGTGATTGCCATGTCTAGTACTTTTCACCTCTTTTCCTGAAGAAAGTGTTCAGAAGAATGAAGATTCTGATATAGGCCCAGAGAAGTTATGTGATTTGCTCAGGTAAGCTTTAAACCCAGTTCTTTTTTGACTCACACCCAGTGTTCAAGCTTCTAAGTCCTCACAAAAGGTATTCAAATATTAGTGCCACAATGATTTTAATAAGGTTTATTTTTCTTATGATCATGACCAAAGTGAGATGATCAAGTGTCCTGTTAAATGATTTTATTGATTGTAGGCAAAGCATCTTTACCAGCTCCTTTCTTTCCATCTCAAGGCAAACTTGTGAGCCATCCTTCCATTTTTCTGTGGCTTTGATATCCTTTAGTTTCATTAATACTGAGACTATAATAAATACTAATATTGTTAAATTTCTAAAGTTGTAAGTTGATGTTAATGAAGGATGTCAAATAGATTAGTAAAAATTAAAATAATTTGTAGATGGTTTAGAAACTACAATTTTTAATATCTTCTACTTTTTCTGACACTCTTCCACTTTCAATATAAAAGAGGATGATCCACACAAAGTACGTTATTTTGTACTTTTTCTATTTTTATGGGTTGCTTTAGTCAATTAATTCATCCTTTAGTGACCATACCATTAATGGTGAGGCAGCAAGTAACACAATGATAGAGTTCTAGAGCCAAAATCAGGAAGATCTGAGTTCAGATCCTGTCTCAGTCACTTGCTAGCTGTGTAACCCTGGGTGACTCCACTCTCTTTGCCTCAGTTTTTTCACCTGTAAAATGATGATAATAATAGCACCTACCTCATAGAGTTGTTGCAAAGATCAAATGAAATAATACTTGTTTTATAAAAAAAAGCAATTAGCACAGTGCCTGACACATAGTTTATTTCCTTCTCTTCCCCTGATGAGACTCTCTGTACTTAGCTAGAGTGGTATTTGAAATTTTTCTAATGTGATAGAAACCACGAAGGTTTAAATTCTGTTGACATCATCTTCAGGAAACAAAAGTTATCTCCATGCCATGATGAGAAATCGTACACTTTTGTGTAGAATTTTAAATAACATTAGCAACCAAGGAAAATAGTAAATTGGCAAAAGTATTATGATATTCTAATGGTAGGAATAGAAATATAAATTTACTCTGAGATAAACAGAAACATTTGTGTGCATGTATTAAAAACAGAAGGTATACTTGAAATAGTCAAACCAAATTTTTATAAAAAGTATTAAAATGTTTCATTTAAAAAAAGAAAAAAGACCAAAACTTGTGTGTGGTCATGGTTTATCACAATTGATATTAAAGTTAGGTCATCCCCAAGTTGAAAATGTAAACTTCTTATACTTGATTGTATGTTCTTATCTCTTGTTCTTTTGGCAGTTCCTAGGTATGACAAGCCAATTAATTCTCAAATACATATGACTTATAAGCTTTTTCTTTTTCTTTTTTTTTTTTTTAAATTTGAGAGGCAAATGTGTGCCCAGGGTCACACAGCTAGTGTCAAGTGTTTGAGGCTGGATTTGATCTCAGGTCTTTCTGAATCTAGGGCCTGTGCTGTATCCACTGTGCCATCTAGCTGCCCCCTCTATAAGCTTTTTCTATAGTCTTCGTAGAAAAACTGAAAAGTTGCTTTTGGGTAATGCCAAACCTACCTATTATCAAAAATAACTCATTCCAGTGACATGAATGAACTTTAAATCTAAAAGACTATTTTGAATCTGCTTTTGAATATTTCTAATATCTAATTACAACATAGGTGGCAGGGTTGAGGGGTAGGGTTCAGTCATGTACACAGATGCAGGACAGTGTTGGTAGTTGTGAAAGAAGACAGGGCTGTGTTTTACTGTTTCAATTTAATCATTCTAGCATGAGCTTCCTGCATGCTGTTTCTGAATATAATTTTATTAGATTATAAAAAATTAACTGTTTGAGTCCATGATAGTTAGTAAGGAAGAGGAATTAAGCAGACTATATATCTTCCTTTAACCAGATCATAGAATTTGAAAATAATGACTCAAAGACTCCTGTAAATATTATTAAATCCAATCTATATTAATTTTCTACTTTATTTTGGAAAAGAATCAGATGCTGTTGATTATTGCTTGGGTAGAAAAATGCTATTATATTTTAAATTGTGCATTACACGGGAAGATGAGAAAGAAGTCATCTCATGAAGTGTACTGATAGAGGAAGGGGGAGGGAGAGAGAGAAGGAGAGGAAAGAGAGAAACAGAGATAGAGAAGGAGGGTATGAAGGGGAGAGATGGAGAGGCAGAGCAACAGAGAGAGAGAAACAGAGAGAAGGAATATTGGAGAGAGCGGGGAAAATGAGAGACAGAGTGAATATGAATAGTAATAGTAGCCCACCTGAAAAATATTCAATGACTTTATGCCGTTATCCAATGGCAAATGGATAAAGAAGGACTGCTTTACGCTGCCAAGTAACTTGATTCATAGGACAAATTTAATATGTTCAAATAGAGAGGCACCATAGTATTGTGGTTAGCGTCCCTGAACTGGAATTGAGAATGAGCT
The DNA here is from genome assembly GCF_900497805.2 of Vombatus ursinus. Classification (NCBI taxonomy): domain Eukaryota; kingdom Metazoa; phylum Chordata; class Mammalia; order Diprotodontia; family Vombatidae; genus Vombatus; species Vombatus ursinus. The sequence goes on from NW_020954596.1 coordinate 67,480,425, forward strand.
GAGTTCAAAACCATCCTGACTCTGGACAAATCACTTAATCTTCGTTATCTTCCTATACCTCACCAAGGTCATAGATTGTGATCTGAGTCAGTGCAAGTTGTTTTCATGGTGATGAAATAACAGGATTTTCAAGTATAGGTCAAATGGTAGTAAAAGATTCAACTGAGAACTGTGCGCCTCTTGCTACATATGCCAGATCACTGTGCAGAAAATCATAATTTCTGGAATACTGTTGACATCTTTGTACCACAGCCTGGGCCTTGGCACTTTCTGTGTGCCCACTATCATTGTTCCAGAGTTAGAATTGATTTTTCTACATAACTTCACTGCGGTCTAGCTGTAATCAGTAGGGGATTGGCAAAAGGGTAGTCTGTATATCAGGAATTTTTCACATGCCTCCTTCTTTGGCTCATCATCCTTGAGCAGCTCATATACTATTCTCCCAATTTTTACAGCCAGCCAGAGTGAATGATATACATGTGAGATATAAAGTTGATTTTTTCTTAAGAAGGAAATTACACTGGTTGCTCGAATCTTTAGTTAACCACATTTATGACGTTTTCTCAGGAGTTGGAAAAAATTAGATAGCAAAATATAGTTTTTAATATATGTAAATGCTCTTCATTTTTCAACTTAAAGGATTAGGTATGTAATTAGAGTTTATGACAAATCAATTATTTTTAAATATGGCAAGCAGATGTTACATAATAACTAGAGGAAACAGAAGCAAAATTAGATCATTTTACTGGAAACAAATGAACAGATGCAAGGAAGAAAACATAACTAGTAAAACAAACAAACATTTAGAGTAAATGATTTAGAATTAAACATAAAAGTGAAACAGAAATGTCTCAGATTGAGGAACCTAGGTTGGGCCTTCCTTTTCTCTGATAATTTCATATTTGATGACTCTTGTGAACAATATGGTGATTATCTATATTTTAGCTGTGTTTTCATTCACACTGGGGTGGGCTTGCCACCTGCCCAATATTTCTCTGGGCAATTCAGAATTTAAGGTATGCGTTCATTGTCCAGAAAGCTAAGAAAAGTCTGGAATGTAGCCACAGTGGCTGTGTTTGTGGTTTCCACATTCTCAGAGATTGGGGGCTGCCAAGATAAATTTGGCAGCCATTGAAACAGTTGCTGCCAGCATTGGCTCTGAGTCATTTCTGGCCCTGTTTATGAACATCTGGTTGAGACAGGAGCCAGAAGTTTGCAGTGTCCCTCCTTCCCCCACCCCTCCAGTAATACCGATGAGAAAGGAGAAAACACCTAGAGAGATTCTCCCTAAACTGTTCTCCTTCTTTCCCTGTAAGGGGGTAAAGTCTTAGCTAGATCTATTGAAAGCAGCATTTTTTTTTCATTTAGAACTATGTGCAGCAATACCTTTTAACCTTCACTCACACTTATATCCCCTATGACTTACAGTTTGAGAAGATTATTCTTCCCATACATACTCTAATTTACCTCAAGGGCTCTTATCTCCTTATTGACCCTTCATATCCAATCAAGCAACACTATATCTTCATACTTTCTCTGTCAATGTTCTCTAAACAACTATCTATCTGTATGTTGCTTGGACTCTATAGGACCCTGGTGATTGGTTGATTGTTGTCCATCATTCTCAAAGAAGACCAAAATGCCATCACTATGTTGGGGTCAAGGTACAGTGTGTCCAACTGTGGCTGATCAGACTAATACAAACTTGGAAAGCTCTACCACGGGTCAATCACAAATAGTCCATATGAACATTGGGAAGGGAAGTGTCTCTAAATTTGTGCATCTCACTTTTCTTTTGAAATGCTTCAATTCTGCTTTGCTTGAAGAGCACACAGTTTTCTTTAATGAGGGTATGCCATGCTGGGTGGTGCTGAGCCAGTATCTCTCAGGTCTCACAGTTGATTCCAAAATTCTTCAGAGACACCTTGAGAATGCCTTTGTATTGCTTCTTCTGACCTCAGTGTGAGCACTTGCCTTGTGTGAGTTCCCCATAAAATAGTCTTTTAGGCAAATGTATGTTTGGCATTCGAACAACGTGGCCACCTCATTGGAGTTGCACTCTCTGCAATAGAATTTGAATGCTTGATATTTTAACTTGGGAAAGGGCCTTAGTATCTGGTACCTTGCCTTGCCAGGTGATCTCCAGAATCTTCCTAAGAAAATTTGGATGGAAGCAACTCAGTTTCCTGGCATGGTGCTGGTATTACTGTCTAGGTTCACAGGCATACAACAATGAATTTAATACAGTAGCTTTGTAGACTTTCATTTTGCTAGGCAGCCTAATATCTCTTCTTTCCTACACTTTCCTTTGGAGCCTCCCAAACCTTGAGCTAGCCCTGGCAATGCATCCAGCAACCTTATGTTCTAAGTGTGCATCCTTGGAAAGTATGCTGTCAAGGTAAGTGAACTTATCCACAGCATACAGAATTTCTCCATTTGCTGTAACAACCAATGGTTCCATGAATGGATGCTGTGGTGCTGGCTGGTAGAGAACCTCTGTTTTTTGGTGTTGTTAGGCCAAAAGAAGTTCAAGCAGCAGAGAATCAATCCATATTTTGTTGCATCTCAGCATCAGAGGCTGCATTGAGGGTACAATAAATCTATGAACAAAAAGTCATACACAAACTCTCCCTCTAGTTTTGTCTTATAGCCTTTTCAAGTTGAATAACATCATTGGTGTGGCAGCTGACCTTGATGCCATTTTTGTCATTATTGAAAGCATCTGACAACATAGCTAAAACACCATGGTAAATAGCATGGGATCAAGCACACAACCTTGCTTCACTTTATTGGTAACAGCAAAAGTGTGAGAGCGTTGTCCATTATCCAGAACCCATGTTAGCATACCATCATGAAATGGACGTGTAATACTGATGAAGTTAGTCATTTCAAAATGATGAAGTAAGGCCAAAATAATTAATTCTGTTTCCCAAAATTCATTTTTCAGAGTAGAAGTAAATACAAAAACTTTAAGAAGTTATGTGAGCCTTTTAAAGTTTACATATCCCGTGAGTTGCCAAGTCTTGGTTATAATGCCTCCACAAATTCTTTTCCATCCGTTTCCTTTCTCTTACATAATTACGACACTGGAATACTTCAGCTCCTCATCACCTCTTACCTGGACACAGTAGTGTCCTAAGGAATCTTCTTGTTTCATGTCTCTTCCCTATCCAATTCATAAAGCTGACCATATTACGCTTCTGCTCAGTGAGTAACAGTGACTTATTGTTTCCTCTAGAATAAAACAAAACAAAACAACAAAAAGAAATCAAACAAAAACAATCCTCCTGTTTGCTATTTAAAGCCCTTCATAATCCAGCTACAATTTATTTCTCCAAGATTATTATACATTACGTCCTGTCATTTACTCTTTTTTTCTGACAAAACTGCTTATTACTCTCCCTCTTACATAATTTTCCATCTCTTGTTTTAATACCTGAAACTCAGTCTCTTCTCAACTTTCTCTTAGAATGCCTAGTCTCCATTAAAGCTCAGCTCCAATGCCATCTCCTACATGAAGCTTTTTCTAGTCCCATCTTACTGTTAATGTTAATGTCCATCCCTACTCCTAGCCAAGATTTTGATTTCTAGAGGTATGAGAAGACAATGAGGTCTCCTCAGAGCCCCCCAAAATTCAAAATTTTGGATTTATTTTGTACATATTTTATACTTACATGTGTCTATCTCTCACCTATAGAATATGAAATCCTTATGGTCAGGAACTGTTTCTATCTCTTTATTCCTAGAGCCTAGCTTGTTGCCTGGCACACAATTGGTGCTTGCTAAATAAATGCTTGTTGATTGGTTGATTGAGTGAGGCCATTAGGTCATCATTTAAGCATCTATTAAAGCTATTTGTTAAGCTATAGCTCTAAACAAATCAATAAAATGTTCTTGCTGACCATTTGAATTAAGCCCAACCTAGATATACACCTATCTACATATATGTATATATACATGTCTACACACATATTCCCACACCATATATATGTATATAATTTAATATATCCAAAAAGACTCCAGTCCCCAGCTCTGTACTTGGCGTTTTCTCTTGCCTCTAGTTACTTTCGTTCTTGTCCCTGGTTTCCAGGGGTATAACTTCTGGCTGCCAGTTGTTCATTCCTGGCCTAGTCTCCACTCTATCCTTTTCCTGACCCAGTTTCCCGTTGTGTTGTTCTTGGCTGCCAGTTGCTTACTCCTTGCCCAGTTTCCCTAGGCAGTCACTTTTTTGTTATATCTCATACCACAACACCTCTCAACCCCCAATGATATTTCATTCATCTTTTTAAAATTGGCTGTATTAAAAGCTGCTGACTTGGGCAAAGGCTTTTGGGGGATATAGTTTTTGAAAGTAAATGTTCTTTCCACAGCTTCTCCTTAGAGTTGAGGGAATACAATGAGATAATGTATTTAAAGTGTACTGTAAGCCCTAAAAGTTCTCTAAAATGTTAGCTGATAAAAATAGCTAGCATATGTTTAAGGTTTACAAAGCTATAATTATTAATATTATTATTTCTATTATTATTATTGGTAATAGTAGTTGTGGTGGTGATGGTAGTAGTAGTAGTAATAGTAGTAGTAGGGTAGTAGTAGCGATGGCAGCGGCAGCAGTAGCAGCAGTAGTAGCAGCTAGAAGATCATGCAACAAAACTAGAAGGTCATGGAGCACTAGGTATCTGAACTAGGGAACCTTGAGGCTTGTGAAAAAAGTTAAGGAATTTGGGGCAATTGCCAGTTTATTTTGCCTTTATTATTCAAAATCTCTTTTTTATAAGATTACGCTGTAGTTTCAGGTTTGCTTTAAATGTAACTAACAACAATTAGAAATGGATTAGAAAAAGCAGTCCTATGTTGTAGCTTGAAAATCACTGACCTCTTGAGTGAAGTCAGAGCAGCATCAGAATTGGATTACACTCTGGGACATGAACAGTAATGCCTCATACCGATTCAGCACATCTTATTACTCTCCTCTGACCCATGAAAGATTGTATCTTGTTTTCTTAATGGCATGATCAACCTGCAGTGCCCAATGGCCTGAGGGCCTTCAGCCTTGCTCTGCAAACAAAAACGTAACAAATTGTATAGGATTTCAGTCTTAGACTAACTTATATTAACAAAGTCAACTGAAAAAAAAATAATACACTATCCTTGGTTAAACATGAAGTATTGATTGCATGTAGTTTTTCTTTTCAATGTGAAGATTGAGACAAATATTGAAAAAAATTGGAATAAATAAGCCTTTATAGCTGAAAGGAAAAGCCAAAAAAGTGCCTTCTGTCCAATGATGGAATGTTGGTGCTGTGCATGCCCTTAGCAAATATTTAGTTCAATTTTTTTATTTTACAGAAGAGTAAACTGAGACCCAGAGCAATTCGACAGCTTTCGCAAAGTTATACAGCTGGCAAATGGCAGAACTGGGACTGAAATAAATTCCTGTCTTTTAGAGTAGCATTTTTTCCCACCCTACCATGCTTTATATACCTTTAAAATATGTGAAAAAGGTGGCAAAAATATACTATTTTCCCCCATTTTTTGTACTGGTATCATAAAGAATTTCACAAAGGAGAAGAAAGGGAAACCTTTTTTAAGTTGTCTTCACCTGCCATTATTCCATTGAATGAGCCTTTATTAGGATAAAGTGGATTGCTATATTCAACTACTCAAGATTAATAATTGAAGGGAGTTCCGTTTCAGGGGTAGAAATGCGAGACTGCTGAAAATCTAGGCACTCGTTCACCTCTTATTCAATTCAAAATAAGTGATTAAAGAAACTCTGTTCTTCACAAAGATTATCCAAGTGTTATGCCATGTCCCTGGCTCTATCTTTGGTAATGTCATATTTAACAACTGACTCTCCAACAGTTTGAAATTGTCATGAAATGGCCTAACTGTACAGCTTTGCCACCCAATAGTTGGTTTCTAATTTAATCACGGGATTGAGAAGATGACTTTCCATTATAAAATATGGGAAAGTCCCCCTTTATTAATACTTTGGTCCTAGGTAAGTACCATGAAATACATCTGGGGAGGTAATTTTATGTTCATTTAGTGGGGATCAGACACCTCTTATTCCAAAAGGACTTCTTGCAGAGCTTGTGATAACTTGGGGATAGAGATTTGGGTTTTAGTAGTCAAGAATATGGAGAGAAGCATGTAACTTGGTTTGACCAAGATATTGTATTCAGAGCTTAAAAATAAGGATTTTCTGACACTTCTTTCTCCCTCCTTCTCTTTTCCCTCTAAGTTGACACCTTGGAAGGTGATAATCCTTGGAACTTTGTTCTTCCCTTCTATCCCATGGGACTGCTCTTTGGGCATTTTCCTTGTGGATAACTAAGAGAATAGTACAGTCTGCCTTTATTCTCTGTACTTCAACTTAGAACTGATCTAAGTGTGGTATGCTTGGATTTATATTTTTTCTCTCTCTTTTCCCCTGTCCCTTTGCCCTGTTCTGCTAAGCCATGGGGAAAATCACATATAGCCCTATGTCTAACTAGGTCCTGCTACTCTAGGACAGATATCATTTGTAATTCAATTACATCTTGTTTCCTGGAACAGTTGTGTATTTTATATATTTAGAACTATTGCTAAAGATGAGAGAAAAAAATAAAGATGAGAGAAGCAGTATGGTGTATTGGAGAATGCTAGATTTGGAATCAGGAAGACGAGGCCAGCTAAAATAGCTGCCTACATTTTCTCTCCTCCTATTCTTCTTAACCCCTTAAAATCTATTTTCTAATCTTATCATTACACTGAAACTTTTCTCCAAAGTTACTAATGATCTTAGTTGTTAAATCCAATGACCTTTTCTCTGTCTTCATGATGGAATCCCAATAAAGCTGCCCCCAGCCACAACATTCTAACTTCCTTATGCATCCCACCAAACAGCAGGCATGGCCTGATTTAACCATATAATCTGGCTTAACCACACCTCAGGGTCCCAGACTCAACATAGCTACTGCCCCTGCAAGCCACTGCCCCCAGATCTAATTCACATATTTGAATAGAGGTTTTCTTGTTCTCAACCACAATCACACTATCCATTTAGCCCAAGAGAGGACCACAATAGCTAGCCAGTTGGAGGGCAGCTTGACCAGGATGTTTGACCACCAAAACATAGAAGGGACCCCTACCCTATTAGCTAAACCCTTAACAAACCCCTTCTACCTTTTTAATATTCATACTTGCTATTATGTAATCAGCATCATTACACTATAAAACTTCCTGTCTTGTCTTACTAAGTGGCTGGTTCCTCTTGGAACCTAGCCCACTTCTGAGGGGTGTCAATCCTCAATAAATGCCTGTACTTGGATTAGAGGTGGTTTCACCTTGAATTCTTTGAGATAGTGCCACCACAACACCCCATGAAACCACAACACTTTTTGGAGTCTCCTTGACCTCTGCAGCCTTTGATACTGTTGATCACTCTGTCCTCCTTGATACTGCCTTCTCTTCCGGTTTTCAGGACACCACTCTCTCCTGGCTGTCATCTTACTTATCTGACCACCTCTTGTCAGTTTCTTTTGCTGGATCCTATTCCAGATCATTCCTTTTAACTACAGGTGTCCCTTAGGGTTCTGTCCTGGACCCTCTTTTCTTCTCCCTCTATACTGTTTCACTTGGCAATCTCATCAGCTTCCATGGATTTAATCACCATTTCTAGGCTGATGATTCTCAAATTTACCTACCCTGCCCCAAACTGCTGCTGACTTCCAACTACCTTTCAGACATCTAGAAATGGATGTTGAGTAGACATTTGAAACTCAATACGTCCCAAAAGGAGCTCATTACTTTTTCCCCTTCCTAATCACACCTTCACCCACTTCTCTGAAATCTTCCTTAGTATTGTAGGAGGCAACATCATCGTTCTAGTCCTTCAGGCTCACAAACTAGGGAATCACTCTTATTCTTCACTCTCACTCACTCTCTGCAGAAAAATTTTGCCAAAGCCTATTGATTTTGACTTTGCAACATTTTTCAAATATACCCCTTTCTCTCCTTTGGCACTGCCACCATTCTAATGCAAGCCCTCATGTCGTCATGGCCAGACCATTGCAATAACTTGCTTGTGGTTCTGCCTACCTCAGGTCTCTCCCCACTCCAATGCATCCTGTATTCAGACACTAAAGTGATTTTCCTAAAGTACAAGCCTAATTATGTTACCCTGCCTCCCTTCCCACTCCATACTCAATAAATTCTAGTTGACTTCCTATTTCTTCCAGGCTCAAATACAAAATCCTCTGTTTCGTATTCAAATCCCTTCATAACCAGACTCCTCCTACCTTTCCAGTCTCCTTATACCTTATTTCCCAACACATAGTCTTTGATACAGTAAAAATGGTCTCCTGGCTGTTCCATGAACAAGACACTACATTTCTTAGCTCCTGGTATTTTCTCTGAGTGTCCTCCATGCCTAGAATGCTGTCTCTCTTCCAATCTGCCCACTGACCTCCCTGACTTCCTTTAAATCACAACTAAAATCGAATCCTTTAATGGAAACCTTCTCTAATCCCTCTTAATTCTAGTGCATTCCCTATGTTTATTATTTCCTATTTAGCCTGTTTGTGGCTTGTTTTGCATATATTAATTGGCATGTTGTCTTCCCCATTAGGTTGTAATTTCCTTGAGGGCAGGGACTGTATTTTTACTCATCTTGTATCTGTGGTGCTTAGTATAGTACCTGCATATAGTAGGTCCTTAATAGATGTTTATAATAATAAAAGTGTATTTATAATTATGTAGCAAATTATAATTACATAATAATTATTAATAGTAGCTATGTGACTATGGACAAGCTTCTAATGACCTCCCTGAGCCTCTAGTAACTCCTTAAGATTTTTACTACTAAGCTATGTATAATTGAGATCTCTATTGTGGGAGGGAGTTCCTGCAATGATGCAGTCTAAGACAGTTACTGAGGATTCTAATTTTAGATATAGGAGTCAATTTTGATAGATTTTTATGGTCATTACTCATTTACAAATTCAATGAGAGTTCATGTGATTCATGTTCTTTCTCAAAAGGGAAATTGATTCTTTGAGTCATTCAGGTTTATAGGGACTGGAAGTGCTAAAGGTATGACGAGGCTCTAAAGATCCTAGGAGACCTGAATTCCAATATATTTGAGATGTGAAAGAATTACTATCTGGGTAGAGAAGTTTGAGTTGGCCCCTTCACTCCCCACCCCCCTTCTTAGGTGGCTGGTTAATAATGCAAGTACCAATATTAGTTGAAGTCACTTGAGTACTTAACAGCAAAGACCAAACCAGCAAAGACCAATAAGATGTCTGCATGGCATGTTGAACTCTGGTAGGTTTAAAGCTAGAGACAAATGACTATTTTTTGCATGTTACCTGATACTTATAACTCTGAGGTCCTTTAAAATATTTTATTAAGAAAGCTCCTTCAAGGTCAGGAGTTATATTTTAGTTGAGATGAATTTTATCATTTATTTGAACAAAAAAAAATCCCCTAAAATACAGGAAAATCCCTTAAGGACTAACTGAGAATTCCTCTTATGGAACTCCCTCACTCATAGATAAGTCATAGGTTTATAGATCTATCCTATATCCTTTATCTTCTCTTGCATTGGTTGCAGAATGTGTCTATGTATACCCAGTATCTAAACAAAATCAATGTAAGTTGATCGTCAGCTGCTTCCAAAATTTCAACTTCTAGGCTTCACTTGGACATATCTCCAGTGAATATGGTTAAGCTATGTTGCCCTTTGAAGCCCCAGTTTCACAGATTCTCATGGCCCAGATAACCCTTTGAAGATATTTAGTCTTTTTTTTTTCACCCAGAAAACATGAGAAGCATGGTAATTTTACTTTCTCCCCTCTTCCCTTGCTTCACATATATCATTATGCTGACTCCCCATTTGTAAGTTCAAAGTTTTATAGGAGAGATTTTAAAAATATATTATTAAAAGGAAGAAAATGGAACAGAAACCCTTAAATGAACTGACATTCTAAGGGATACATGAAACTACCCAAAGGGCTAAATGAGAGCTCCTCTGATGGAGTCCCCCGTCCCACAGATAAAGCATGGGATCATAGACCTACCAATCAGGAACATTTGGAGGTTATCTAGTGCAATCCCCCCTCCCCCACCCCCTTTTTTAAAAATACAAAAGCTAACTTAGTGGTTAAGTGACCTGCCTGAGATCATGCAGGTATTAAGTGATACGGATTGGATGTGAATTCATATTATCCAACTCCAAATCCATCATTCTTTCCATGATACTACTCTGCCTTTTATGTCCTGCCTTGACCTTTTTCTCCCTTAGATGAATAAAATTAGGTGGAATTTTCTCTCCCTCTCTCTCAGTCTAACTAACGTGGGCAGCTTTCCAGGCAGGATGAGTACCTTGTCTTAAGTGTTTTCTGTTCTCTTTTGGGCTCCCTTCTTGGGCAAGATGAAGACAAAAACCTCCACTGTTTTCCTCCTGTCACCTGTTCACCACTTTTCTCCTCCATGGTTTTGTTTTCCATTTTCCTTCTCTAGCTTCTTCACTCACCAGTTCCAACCATTGCTATGTATACCTTGTGCCTGACATTACAGTTAGTTTCTAGGTAGCTCAAATGAAAGAGGGAAGGCAGTAGTGAAACTGTACCATCACTCACTACATTTCTATAGTTACTCAGAATGTTTGAAGCCTCTGTAAATTATACAAGATACTATATATAACATTCATTCAAAATACATTTGTATTCAGCACAAGATATACAGTATACAACGTTCATGCAGAATGAATTCACATTTTATGAATTTTATATGCACTCCATCATTAAATGTCTTTTTCCAAGACACTGTATGCTGTTTGTGCCATTAGGCACCAACCTACACAATGGGAGGGGTATCACTCATTGCCCCTGGTATGTCATTACTTCCTTTCATCAAGTCAAAAAATGTCAAAATTGGAAGGAATCTCAGGGGCCATCTGGTTCAACCTCTACTTAAACAAGAATGCCTGCTAAATATCCTTGAAAAGTTGTCATACTAACTTTCCTTCAAGACCACAAGTGAGGAGGTTCTTTCTGATGAAGCTCTTTTCACTTTTGAATAATTCTTATTGTTAGAGGATGGTCATACAATAAGCCTAAATTTGTCTTTATATTCATTACTCTTGGTACTACCCTCTGGAGGCAAGCAAAATTCTTCTACATGAAAACCCTTTAAATATTTAAGGATAGCTCATGCTCTCCCAAGTCATTTCATCCTCATACTAAACAACCCCTATTCCTTTAGCTGATCAATGTTTAGCATAATCTCAAGGCCCAACTCACTATCCTATTTGTTCTCCACTGGACACTGTAGCTTATCAGTGTTTTTCCTGAACTATGTGGTGTCCATAACCGGAGATAGTACTCCAAGTATGGTCTGATCAAAGCAGAGCCAAAGCAGGGCTATCACCTCGATATTCTTGAATACTCTACTTTTTCATTGATACCTAGATTTTGGTTTTGGTTTTGTTTTTTTGGGGGGGGAGAGAGGGTCTTTTTTGGCTGCTGTGTTACACTGTTGATTCTTTATAAGTTCACAAGTTAATTTGTTACAATTCACTAAACCTCCAGATCTTTATCAGATGAAATGTTATCTAGCCTGTCTATCCATCCACTACTCTGTATTAGTGAACTTGTGCATGCTGTCTCAGTGGAGTGTTTTACTTTGGCCCTAGTTTTCTGATCATATTTATGAGGTGAAATTGAAATGGTTTGACTGGGGATCTTCTGGAGGATGATGGGAAGACATGGTTCCAGATTTTTAAAATTTCTGTCAGATCAAGTGCTTCTCTTACTATTATGACCTCAAAATCTCAACTCTCATTTTCTGACATGGTTTCTGACATGGAAGACATTCACTGAGAAACACTTCTCTCAATTCATTAACAATCATGGAAGCCCTCTGATTCCTTGCCAAGAAGGCTTATAAATGGCAGATTAAAATGTAAAGCACCAATAAAATGTTTCTCATATTCTTATCCCACACCCAAAAGGTGTCTTTGCAACTAGACTTTAAGGTTTTGTAACTACTTATGTTCTGTAAGCATTTCAAGTTGTTAATACTGACTTTTGAATGTAATTGCTCTAGGTCTTGTTATATGGGACAACTTGTACTTCAAGACCAGCTGAATCTATTCTACAGCAGATCTAAAGATTTCTTTTGACTTAGGTTTCCAAAATTATTGTTTAGGGTTTACATATCTATTGATCTGGAGTAGATTCTGGATAGCACTAATTACATATAGTAGGTGCTTAATTAATATTTGTTGATTTGAGTTCATACTCATGGGATTTTCATTATTTGTCATGATACTTCATTGTCACCAACAATTTAGACTTGGGTGAACTAGGCACAATTCTTTGGAATACACACACACACACACATATACATACATACACACACACACATACATATTATATATATGTATGTGTGTGTGTGTGTGTGTGTGTGTGTGTATATATTTTTTCCCCTTTGGAATCAAGTCCCTTTCTTTTGGTCAGCAATAATACTGGCCATTGTATAGAACCTTTTCTAGACAATTCTGATCAATTGGATCAATAACTATTAACTGAAAAGCTGGTACTACCCTTTAAGTAGATGTTACCACAGTAAGTGTGTTAAGCAGTGGTTTCCAACCTTTATGAGGAGGAAGGCCCCTTTTTAATCTTTAGAGATTTAATGAGACCTTAAATGGTATTATTTGCACTATCAAGTATAGATCAAAATGATGCTAGTAGAGTTCAAAATGATATTGCTTGGGATGTGTAGATATTTGCAACCTTCTTGCAATAACCCCTATTCCTGCATGCTCATCCACCGTGAGGCATATGATGCTCAGGTGGTAAACTATTGATTTAAGGTTCTCTTGAGCACTTGAACAAACCTAACATAGTTCATATGTTCTCTGGTCACTGCATCTGCAATCACCACTTCCTGTAGTACCTTTGCTAGCTGGAAATTTGTTTATCCTCCTTTTAGACTTTGTTTAAATGCTCAGTACTCTCATAACCAAAGATTATCTTGTACTTTTATGTATTTGTGCACTTTGTGCACTGTAATGTAATAGATGGAGATATATGTACATATATACACATATACATATATTCAACCCACAAAATGCATGATCTTTGAGAATCTTTGCCAGTTATAGTTAGTGTTTTTATGCCTACCACCTGCTACTCTTTCAGTGTCTAAATAGCATAATCATTCATACTTTATTTTTTTCCACTCATAAGAAAAAATATTCACTGAGAATTATGACAACTTTCAGTATCAGATTACCTAAGGGTGAAGTTGTGATCTCTTTCTCTCTGAGCTAACTCATTGAACCATTCTCATCCTTTGGATGGAATGGCCATGATCAGGACTTCGTGGCACTTTTTAACACTAGTAGTTTTTCCAAAACTGTCACTATATTATTAGTTTTCTTCTATTGTTTTACTTTGTTGCAAGAGAATTCTCATGGGGTACATGGGGTGGGTAATATAGAAATGTTTGCATTTTAAAAATGTCAATAAAACTAAAAAAAGAAGCTACCCAAACCCAGGCAGGCACTGGATTACCACTAGAGAAGCTGAAGATAAATGATGAGGTATGAACTACATATAAACCAATCAGGTAAGAGGTTAAGGCCAGAGAAATCAGCCAGAAAGAACAGGCAGATACCACAACTCTAGGCAGGTGGCTTCCTAAGTCTTGGAGGACAGAGATGCCAATGAAGTGGCTTCAGTAAACAAGTAGCATTAAAGATTAAACTCTGATCCCAGAGCATAGACTATTTGCTTTTTTCCCAGTTTTATCTTATCCATTGGATTTGAGTGTAACTTATGGCTGAAAGGAGAGTTTGAAAGACTGCTTGTAAACTCTTTGCAAAAGTGCCTATATCACACTTGGAGGTCTTGATAACTCTCATTGGCAATGAAAATTTTACCATGATAACTTCATGAATGCTGATAAGGTAGGAGGAGAATAACTGAGTTAAGGCCAACTTGAGGTAGCCAATATGATGAAGAAATGTATTTCCTCTTTCTCCTTTCCCCTTTTAAAATATTGACATCAGTCTAAAGAAGGAATAGTTTAGTGCTTTCAAAGGATTCTATCTAGGCACAGCTACTGAGTTGTTATGTGAATAATATATTCTCCAATGAATAAATCATGGAAACAATAATATAAACTGATGAGCCATTTTGTGAGGAGTGGGGACAGGCATATGTTTAATAGATCGATAGCTTTATGTGAGAAGTCACTATAGCAGATAGTGTTTGGAAGGGCTGTTTTATTAATTCATAGGCTCCAATAGAGATTTTTCCCTTGCTCACTCCCATTACTTTATTATTTTTTTTTAGGCAATTGGGGTTAAGTGACTTGCCCAGGGTCACACAGCTAGTAAGTGTCAAGTGTTTGGTCTGAGGCCGCATTTGAACTCAGGTCCTCCTGACTTCAGGGCTGGTACTCGATTCACTGTGCCACCTAGCTGCCACTCCCATTACTTTAAAAGAAAACTATAATATTGATTTTTTAAAAAGATTCGTAATACTTCCAAATAATCCCCACCCTGTAGAATTCACCCTTGCAACGAAGATGTGTAATTAAGCAAACCAAACCAAAAACCATGGCCATGTCTGATAACATATTTGCATTGTTCTTTCAATAATGAAGGCAACTCGGTGTAATGGACTGGTTACTAGATCTAGGATCCAGGAGACCTGGCTCTGACTCTAATTTGCTGTGTGACTTAACCTTGATGAGCCATATTTTCATGATCTTTTAATGGAAATAGTTATGATACAATTCAATCTACCTTAACTTGGTTGTAGGGAACATCTGTTGTTGCTTGTCTTTTGCACTCAAAGAGAACCAATGACATCATGATGGTGGGGTCAAGTATGATGTGTTTGACTATGGTTGATCAGTCCAGTCTGAGCTCGGAAAGATAGTTCATTTGAATGTTTAGTTTGGAGATGTCACTAGATTTGTAAATTTTACATTTGTTTTATGCTGTTGTAATTCAACATTTTTCGTAGAGCGAAGCACCTTCTTTGATTCGGGCATGCCATTGTAGGCAGTTCAGTGCTAGAGTCTCCCATGTCTCATAACTGATATTAAAGTTCTTTAGAAAGACCTTGAGAGTGTCTCTGTACCACTTCTCCCGACTTCCTTGGGAGCACTTGCCTTGTGTAAATTCTCTGTAAAATAGTCTTTTAGGTAGAGGTACATATGGCATTTAAACAACATGGCTAGTCCATCAGAGTTGTGCTTTCTGCAGTAGAGTTTGAATGCTTGGCAGTTTAGCTGGAGCGAGGACCTCAGTATCTGGTATGTTTCTTTGCCAGGTGATCTTCAGTATCTTCCTAATACAATTCAAAAGGAAGCAATTAGGTTTTCTGGCATTCAATGAAATAATAAGTGTAAAGGTATTTTAAATGATATCAAGTGATATTCAAATGTGAAGAATTGCTGAATAACAGAAACACTTTGAGATTTCATAAGAAATAGAAGAATGGATTTGGAACCACAAGTGGCATGGGCATTGAAAGTCAGAGGCACATGTTAGCAGGAAAATTCTGTGTAGAGGTTTTAGCTCCCAAGGGTAAAAACAGGTGGGTTTAGTTCAAGGTTTTTGTTTTTGGTTTTTTTTTTCTTTGGAACTGTTAGGTTTTGATAGTATAACTACCATATATTTACTTCCACTCAATACAACTCTTCATTAAGTGTATTACATTAACAAATTAGAAGAGCTGTTACTAATTAAGTTTAAATTCTAATTTACCAATAAAATTTTATTTCTTAATTGTGCTATATTATCACTGATTAGAATAGCAGTTTTTACTTAATGGATTACGTGTAAATTAAGATCCTTTAATCCAGTATTTTTTCCTGCTTGAATTTTAACTAATTGGTTTGACAATTATTAGGTTTCATTTAATTTGAAATATATCAGCCTAGTAAAGAATCATATGATAGTTCAATTCCAGTCTGGGTGAAGCCTAGTAAAAATGATTAAGATGTAGTAATATTAATTTGTTTCCAAATCAACATAATTTCATAAGTGTTTGAGTCAAGAAATGATAGTGTGTCTTTTAATCATGTTTTAAAATATAGTTATCAGTTCAGCCATGAAAAGTAAACCTAAAGGAAAATTTTGTGCTGACAAGCATTCAAGGTATACTTTTTGCACATTCTGTCTGTTTACTACCCATTATTTAAGGTGATCCAGAATTTAGGAAGGAAAGTTATAGCATTGAGTCATGTTACTTCTCTTCTCAAAAAATTTAATGGCTGACTTCCCATTGCTTATTAAATAAATTCCAAACTCCTTGGTTTGATGTTCAATACCTGAATAACCTGACTCCAACCTTCAATTCCAGATTTAACTCTCTATATACTGTTCATATTGATGTAATCTGTACTTCAGCCAAACTGGGACATTTGTTTTCTGCAGACTTGTCCTGTGTGTTTTCTTGCCTCTCTCTTTATCTATGCTACTCCCTTTGGCCGACATGTTTTCCTTTCCTCCATGATTACCTATTGAGATTCTATCTATTTTAATAGACCAGTATATGTCATCTCTTATATGAAAATTTGGAATCTCTAGACTGGAAATGATGTGTTCTCCTATCAATTCTAATATAGCATACTGTTTGTGCTTGCCCTAAGTGGTACACTTATTGGAATGTAAGGACTTTCTTTGTTTTTCTCTTTTTTCTTTCTTTTTCTTTTTCTTTTTTTTTTTTGCATGTGTAGTGAACAGGAGAGGAAGAGCAAAGAGGGTTAGGGATAAGTCCAAAAAAAGGTGTTTTTTTTTTTTTTTTTTTTTTTTTGTTTAACTTGAGTAAAGAACAGAAGGAAAGCCATAGGGAAGGCTAGAGGGCAGGTCACCTTTGAAAACTAGATTGATCAAATTACATACTTAAAAAAGAAAAACAAGTTGTATATCAGAGCAGTGTGGTGTTTCATTTATAGTCCTCTTTTTATATTCTACTAAGTACTTGAAAATTTTCTTTCTTTTTTGTTAAATTCATAAGAAAACTAAAAGTTAAAAAAATAATGTACTATATAAACAAGGGGCAAAGAAGGATATAAGGCCTTTCAGGATGAGGAGTTTTCACTTTTGTCTTCCTATCACAAGAACCTAGTTCCTCTGTTTAACTTTTAAAGTTATTCCCAACCTGATCACCGTTTACCTTTCCAGACATACATTAGGCTCCTTCCCCCGCTCTAGGTTGCAGTCACACTAGCCTCTTTGCTGTTCCTCCCACTTACTCCTCCCATCTTTCATTTCTGCATCTTTGCATTAATTGCCACCCCCCCATGTCTGACATATACTTCTGTTTCATCTCCACTTCTTAGAATCCCTTGTTTCCTTCAAAACTCTGCTTGAATAACACCTACCTGAATCCTTTCTCCAAGTTGTTAGGATATTTTTCTTCAAAAAATTTTGTCTTCTGTTATTTTGAACATATTTATATACAGATTGTCTCTCTTGATAGACTAAAAGATTCTTGAGGGCAGGGACTGTTTCTTTTTTTTTTTTTGTCTTTATATCACCAGAGGTTGCCATGGTTCCTCGCCTGTAGTAGTAGTCACTTAAATAATTATTAATTGATGTCATGACTCCCCATCAAGGTTATAAAGTGCTTTTTAGGCAAGGACTATGTCTTAGTTAACTCTGCATGTACTCCCACACTTAACCCAGTGCCTTATACCTAGAAAGTACTTAGTAATGGTTTCTTGAGTAAGTTAAAATTCTGAAGAATTTTCACTGTCAAGGATGTCATTCTTCAGAACTTACTGTAATTTGATGTTTTTATCTGAATCAGGTTCTTTGTGGACCTTGAGTATCACTTATAGAACCATCTCTTTGAATGAACCAATGAATGACCAATATTGAATTAAGTATAATAGGCTAACAATTTTTAAAAAAATATGGTATTTCACCCAAGTCAAAGATATCCACATATATGTGAGAATTATAGGAGGCAACATAATAGACAGATGAGCC
The DNA here is from genome assembly GCF_900497805.2 of Vombatus ursinus. Lineage (NCBI taxonomy): Eukaryota > Metazoa > Chordata > Mammalia > Diprotodontia > Vombatidae > Vombatus > Vombatus ursinus. The sequence continues at coordinate 67,498,432 of NW_020954596.1, forward strand.
ATTGTGGAGTCAGGAAGACCTGGCTTCAAGTCCTGCCTGCCACATTGGCTGGAGGAGTCACTCAACCTCTCTGTGCTCTAGGCAATTATCTAAGACTCTCATTTACAAATGAACTGCTGATCTCTATCAGTAAAGTTTTCCATACCAATGAAATTAGAGGTCAGGACAAAAAAAGGTAAACATATTCAGGTATGTGAATTTTTGGTGCTATAAAATATGGGCATTTATATATGATATTTTCACATATACATAAAATATATATATATATATATATATACAAAAGCATATTTCAAAAGAATACATGCATGTTTATTTGTATGCATGTTTCTATCTCTCTCTCTCTCTCTCTCCCTATCTATCTATCTTCTTTAGAAACTCCTAAAATAATTTTCTGGTTCATAGTATTTTTCCCACATGAAATGGTTATTTTATCAGGTTCATATGGTTTAGCCTAGGTCTGTGGTCCAAGAGCCTGACAGGAATTAGACTGGAAAGAAATCAGATTTCAGTCAAGAAAGAACTTTGATAATAACTGAAATTATACTCTACATCTGTGAGTCTTTAATTTACTGACAGTCACTGCTCATGGATGCAGCACTCCTATGACATTGGGATGGGAAGGACTGATGAAATTTTTGCAGCTTGGCAAGACACATTTTTCTTGTTGAGTGATAGGTTTAAAACAAACAAACAAACAAAACCCTATCTTCCAAGTTGGACATTAAAGTTTGAATTCTCTGTTCTCCATACCCAAATTCATATATCCATGTTTATCAATTAACTAATTTTTTAACATATATATACATATGTGTATATATACATATATACACATATGTGTGTATATATATATATACATATGTGTGTGTGTATATATATATATATATACACAAATTGACTACATGATCTCTTTATATGTAGGCCTTTTTAACATCCTAATATAGTATGTTGATTTAAATTCAGGAGAATCTAGAAAGAAATGATGTAGGAAGAATGCAAATGACATCTTATGGTTTTATGGTTATGATAAACAAGATATCAATTAGAAGTGGTTCTTAATTTTACATACTACTATTAATAATAATTGAGATGTATATAGAACTTATGGTTTACAAAATATAAAATATATTGAAACATCAATATATCTTAACATAAGCTTTGTTGTTGTTAGTCATTTTTCAATTGTGTCTGACTCTTGGTGATCCCATTTGGAGTTATTTTAGCAAAGATAATGGAATAGTTTGCCATTTCCTTCTCCAGCTAATTTTACAGATGAGGAAACTGAGGCAAGCAGGGTTAAATGACTTGCCTAGGGTCACACAGCTAGTAAGTATCTGAGGCCAGATTTGAACACAGGAAGATGAGTCTTCCTGACTCCAGGCCTGGCACACTATCCACTGTATCACCTAGCTATCCAACATAAACTTACAGCTTGCATGTTATCTTAACAACAATCCTATATAGATATTACTTGTATTTCCCCCCCCCCCATTTAACAGATGAAACAATGGAGGTTCAGAGTTTAAGTAACTCTTGCCTGTGGTCACAGGATTAATGTCAGAGGTAGGATTCAAATCTGTGTCTCTCCTGATTCGAAATGTAGTATGTTTTCTAATGTATTACAACCTCTCTAAGATTACCAATAGTAACCTAGTTTTTTAGCCCCCCCCCCCCCCCTTTTTTTTCCCGAGGCTACTTACAGCCTGGAATTTTTCTTTTTCCTGATAAGCCTAGAGATTAATGAGAAATGCTGGACTTGACTTCATGGCTTGACAGTGGGAACTGCAAGAGCCAAATAGTTTTATTCACATTTTAGTAGGCAGTACAAGGGTAGAGAAATATAGCTTTAGCTCTCTGTCTCTTTCTTTCTTTTCCCCTCCAAATTAAGTAATTAGGGAGTTTGTGTGGGGGAAAGAAAGAAAAAAAATTTCAATATACATATGGCCAGTTTTTGCAAATCTTTCTTCATGTGCAAGCTGTATATAATCTGAGATAAAACTAGATATATTAGAGAAGTGATGGAGTCATGACCTCATGAGCTCCTTAAGAAGTGTGAGAAGAAATGTGGAAACACTGAGAAAAAAAAAAACATCTGTGAAGAACACAAAGGTCAGCTGGATGTGAGAAGGAGGAATTGACAAGCCTCTCTAAAAACATATGATTTTAAAGATATAGAATGTCATTCATTGTAATATGTAAAAAATCTGAAATTAAATGATGTTTTCCTTTACATTAGGAAGATTGTATCTATTTTTCGTTTCAATTTACTCTGAGTTTTCCAAAGGGCTTTAAAATCTGCTTATTTATAGCTCCCTAACCAATAGTTCCAACTCCTACAAGAATACGGGATACTTTAAGTTCAAATTAGTTTATTATCTGTTTACAAGATTGTTTTTTTTTTTAATGGGTGAAAATATTTTAACCTTATCTGTGCAGTAGAGAAGGCTCCTTTCCTGATTTGGAAACTGCAGAGCCCTTATTTTCAGTAATCCTCTATCATAGTATGAAGTTGTCATTTACTTTGGAGTTAGGATAGATTTCCACTTTTTTTTTGTTATTAATTTACCACATGATACTTCATGGTGACAATTATATATGATTAAAGAAATAACTTAAAGTAATAATAACAACCTGAAATTGGAAAGTGAAAGAAAATAAAGCAATTGTAAAGGTGTTGGTGCTGATATTAGTAATTTTCCTCTTTACTAGTGTACCTGCCCCTTACATGGGCTCTGGAGGAGAAAACAACAAACTGATGGACATTAACACCCTTATGCGTTTCAGGGATGTGGCCTAGAATAGCTACAATACAGAGAGTATAATCTCTGCATAACCCACCAGGAGGTTTGCTAACATCTAGCAAAGACACTTTACAAATGAGTAGAAATAGGCTACTTATCTGATCTCTTCCCATGTACTAGAGAGTATGCTCACTTTTCTTGTTCCTGTTTGGGCACCTCTTGTCTCAGCTTTGGATTGAAAATATGAGTCTACAATTTTTATAATTTCATCAAAATTGGCTCTTTCTCATTAAAATTCTTTTCCCCCCCCCAATACAGTGACCCAAAGGAAAACACACCCATATTATGGGTAAGAATATATTTATTAAGTGTAATCAGAATTTTAAAATCATATTCTAAAAACTCTGGGTCATTCCATTGCTCTCATAACGAGTAGGAAAAAAACCCAACAACTTCTACTTCTCTTTTTTCCATGTTTTCCTATGTCTGTTGCAGCATTATAAATTAGTATGACTGCTGTTCAGATGGTTCTAGACCTTCTGTGACCTGCTGACTATTCTATATTTATATGTGATATACAATTAAGCCTCAACTTTGTGAAGGTATCATTCCTGGAAAACAGCACAAAAGTAAAAAATATGAAAGTTGATATATTGAACCTATTGGGCATAGGGGTTTAGGTTCCCACAACCATCCAAAACCATTATCTTTTGCTAAAGATTACTGAAAATATACTTTTCTGCATATAATCCTTTATAATAAAACATTAATTCTGATAATATGCACTTTTCCTAACACAGAAGCCATAAAATAACCCATAAAATGTAGTAAACAAAATAAAATTGGTAACATGTGAAACATATTTCTTGTTAATAATTCCCTAGAATTCTGTAACATTTTGTGCTAACATCACTAAAAATAATTGATTTAGCCAATATTCACTTTTTGCAACACGTAAAATCTATAATACCATAAATACTAGATATCAAATAAAACTCTTAAAACGAAAACATGTTTAAATTTGAAACTTACCCTCCACTGTGGTGGTGTGAGAGCATTATGTTTTATAGTGTACTGCTATAAACCGTTCTACCTTGTCCATCTTCTGAAAATCAAGAGAGAGGTTGATGAGACTTTAGTCACTCCTATTGGAAGACTCTTAGACCAGGTCTCAACACCACCTTAGAGCAAAAGGACTTACACTATGCTTTGGGGAATAACTGTAACACAAAGCTTGAGTTTTAAAGACAAACAATGAATATATGCAACAAATGCATGGGAAACTCCCTACTCCCACAACATTAAGGTGAACAAGACCAGTAGAGTACCTTGTAGTTGCTCCACAAACTTGCACATATCATGCCTCTTTTTTTTTCTCTAATGCGCATATCCCTGAATGTGTGTAGTTGTCAACATGAAAATGAAAATGAGGTGAAAATAAATAAAAATAAATAAATAATAAGTAAACATAAAAAATAAATCATGTGAAAGCTTGAAGTCTGGTGTTAATGTTGAAGATTGATTATATGTGTGAGTTAGTTGATGATCTAGGCCAATTATTAGTATGTGAGTAATCACAGACAACTTTTGCCCTTTATCATAGTATGACCACATAGTTTTGGAGTGATGTGGTCTGTTAAATAGAACATCTGAATTCATATTAGATTTCTCCAGTCAACAGTATATACTAAGCACAACAGTTGGCTAGTGTTGCTACCTATCTCTGTCAGTCAGCATCCAGCTTAGTAATGGTGAGAATACAGGTTAATATATTATTATCTGTCTATACATGAGATTTATTTCCATACATAATCTCTTAACCTATTACTTCTATCCCTCTTCAAAGACAAGTACTCCTGATAGTACATGAGATAATAAGTCTTATTGTTAGAAACTTCTCCCAAACCTTCCAGGCTAGCCTAAGTACATAGGGCTACTCTGGGCCAGGCCTAACCCAGAACATTTCAGAGATTCAGGGTTAGGATTCAATGAGACATTTATGGGTCACAAAATAAATTAAAACTTTTTTGCTAATCACAACAGATAAAAAATGATATAATTCTTATTTTTTTAAGATAGTAATTCAGAAAAAAAATATCTAATCTTCTCTGCTTCTACCATAGCAACACCATGGCAATCTTTATGTGTAGGTAAGAAAGGTATTCTTTTATGGTAATGATAATTCCACTACAAGGTGTGACCTCACTTTCTCATTGGGTGAGCCTTTTCTGCCTCAGAGGGCAAGGAATATGATTGTGAAAGGAAGCTAGTCTAGCCTATGTGACCCAGTCCTTCAACAAAAATGAAGGGCTTGATTAGATCAGCAGAGGCTAACGGTGGGGTATATGGGTGTTCAAGGAGAGCAATCACGTCTGATGTGAGGGCTTGCTGAGCCCTTTTCAGAGCTGCTAATCCACCTTGGGTGACCATCTTTCACAACTCTCATCTGTGGCTCCAAGGATCTGTAGCAGGTACAGCAGCCATAACTTAATAAACCATCTTGGTAAACCAGGTTGAGTATAACTGATGGGCCACAGACTTGTCTGTGAGTTAGTGGGACATCTATCTCAAGCATGTGACGACTTCCCCCCTCTGGAATGGGCAAATGAGAACAATTTGTTCCAATGGCCATGCAGGTGGATGAAGCAGGGACTGTGGAATGCTTAGAGCTTGGTCAGACATCAAAGACTCCAAGGTCATGCACTGCATCTCAGGTCATTGCCAGTCATTCTGACTTTTGTCTTGCCACTCGATTTTGATGACTTTGGAAGAGACAGTGAGGCTGATGATTATGCAACTCTGCCTCACATAAATTCAATTCACTCATAAATCAATATATCACCCTGTCATGTCATTAGTCCTCTTCAAAAAAGGACAAATAAACAACAGGCAACAATGGTGCATGTATGAGGTAGTTGAACAAATGTTTATTTACATTTTTAAGTCCAAGGCTAAAAGTACTTTCTTGCCCTTCTGTTTCTAGTTATCCTCAATTGTTTATCCATGAGTGAACTCATTCATTGTTTTAGCAGTTGCATTAGAGTACTTAACATACTTTCATTAATTGCCACCAATTCCTAGAAAAAGTTTTCAATCCAGAAGATGCTTTACATGTGGCCAGGTGAGGAGTAATTCCATCTTCTCTGTACCAATGTGCTCACTCTTTACTAAAGTAATAGTGACCTCACATACTTTGCAGAATTGGAATATCCATAGTCAGGGGGCATAGTATGGAAGATGAACCACCAAAGGAGATTGGGAATTACCAGCCAGAGGGGAATTAGGATAGCCAGGAGAGAATAGTAATAGAAAAGGGGAAAGCATATTGGGAAGGAGAAGGTGGCTAATAGTATCAAATGTAGTAGATAGGTCAAGAAGGATAAAGACTGGAAAAAGGCCATCTGATTTGGCAATAAGAAATCATTGGGAACTTCTGATAGTGCAGTTTTTAGTTGAATAATAATGTTGGAAGCTAGATTGCAAAGGGCTGAGGAGTGAGTGGGGTAAAGGAGAGAGAGGGGAGGCAGGAAATGTAAACAACTTTTTTTTTTTCTGGAAGTTTTCCTGAGAAAGGGAGGAGATAACAGGGAATAATATCTGGAAGGAATGGTTGGGCTTAGTGGTAGGCTTTGTTTGTTGGCTTTGTTTTGTTTTGTTTTGGGCATGTTTGAAGGAAGTGGGAAAAGAAACTGTAGATAGGAAGAAAGTGAATTGTCTAGAGATAAAAGGGATGACTGCATTTAAAATTTTCCAGAGAAGATAGGAGTATACAGAATCAAAAGTACCTATAGAGTTGTTGGCCAAGGAAAAAAAGATACTTCTTTATCGGAAACCTGGGGAAGTGAGGGAGTAAAGGATGATGTGAAAGGATCTTCATGGAAGAAACTGGAGAAAAGAGAGATTACATCTCATGGTCTTAATATAAGTTAAGTGAAGAAATGGTAAGATAGCATTCAGATGCCCTAGGGAAGTTCATGTCATCAACTCCAGGTTAACTACATTATAAGATAACAAATGAACTGTCAGATGTTATTGAAGATTCATTGTCCCTAATCTTTGAAAAATCATTGAGATAGGAATAGGTCTTATAGGTCTAGGTGAACAAATGCCCCATTTTCAGGAAGAATGAGGAATCTTTCAACAGAAGACAATGATCTTTTTCATTTTCTGACAACATTCTAAAATGTATTTAATAAAGGGATGATTTGCACGTATTTAGAAAGAGAAGAAGTGAACACTAAAAGCATGGATTTATCAATTATAGTTCATGGCAGACAAACCTCATTTGTTTCCAGGCAGTGTCACTATATTGGTATATCAAGTAAATACCATGTACAATAGAATATCTGAGTTTCAACACAGTAGGTGACAAAGTCTCTTATATACTTTTGGAAAAGGTGGAGATCCTGAAGGCATATGCTAATATGGCTAGTTGGTTTTATAACTGGTAGGATGACTAGTTCCAAAGTGTAGTCATTAAAGTAGGTGTCAGCTTAGAGGGAAATTCCTAGGTGGATGCCCTAAGGAATTGTTCTTTGGATTGTATGCCTCAATATTTTTGCCAATGAATAGATAAATGTAGGCACAGGATGTTTATCAAAGTTGTTATGATAGAAACCTGAAAGAGGCAGCTAATAGGCAATATCCAAAAAAAAAACAAAAAACTTGACGGGGTAGAATAGGCCAAATCTAGTAAGATGAAATTTGCATAAACCACCTTTAATTTCATTGGTAAAGACTATAAATGTAGAGTAAAACCCTTCTATGACTGAGTTGCTGAAACTGAAAAAAACTTCAACCTAAGTATTTTTCCTAAACTTGTCTCAGCTGAGAGCATTGAAGGATGAAATATAATAAGGATAAAAACAAAGTCCTACATTTGGGTTCAAAAAATAAACATCAACAATATAAGATAGAGTAGGTATGTCTAGACTTCAACTCAATCATTCATTAGTTGTCTGTTAGGTGCAAAATGCTGGGCAAGGCACTGAAATCTAGGGAATTTAGTAGACTACAAAGTATGACATGGCAAGAAAATAAAAAAGCTAATTTAACCTTAAGCTTCAGGTTTACCGTCAACCTGGTTTAGCCTGTCTGCCCAGATGCTTTACCACAGTGTGGCTATTGAGTATGCTTCAGCTTCTTGGAGCCACAGATGATAACTGAATGACAGGTGGATACCAAAGGTGGATGAGCAGCCCTGAAAAGGGTTCAGCAACCTCTCAGACTGGAGGTGCTAGTCCTCTGAATACCCTATACACCCCAGCAACTATGTGGCGCAGTAGATAGAGCACTAAACTTGGAATCAGGAAAATTCTTCTTCCTGAATTCAAATCAAGTCTCAGACACTTAACTGTGTGACCCTGGGCAAGTCACTTAATCCTCTCTGCTTCAGTTCCTCCTCTGTAAAATGAGTTGGAGAAGGAAATGGCCAACCAGTCCAGTATCTTTGCCAAGCAAACCCCAGATGGGGTCACAAAGAGTCGGACACGACTGAACAACAGAGTCTCACAGGTGAAACACTTCTTAGATCCACTTTCCAACCTCTTGAATTGAGGGACAAATCCCTTCTTCTCCTTCAGTTCTTGGTACTTTCTTTCAGAAAGAACATCCAGATACTGGATTATGCAGAAAGGATGGTGACTGAGATTATGAAGGTAATGAATCTATTTATTGAAGGAACTGAGGATGGAGAAGATTTAGGGGGAGGGGAAAGCTCTGTTCAAGTATTTGATGGGCTGTTATGTTTATTCTTCTTCTGTTTAGGCCCTGAGTACAAAAGTAGCAACAATGAGTAGAGGTTACAAGGAGACGAATTTAGCCATAATTTAGGGGGGGAAAACGTCCTATAATTTGAGCTAACAAAAAGTAGAAGGGATTGCAGCCTCAAGGAGTAATTGATTCTCTATCACTGGAGGTTGCTGAGCTGAGGCTGAATGGTCATTTGCTAGAGATCTGGTAGAGAGGACTGCTGTTTAAATACAGGTGGGACTGTAGAGTTGACATCTGTGATCTGAGACTTTCGGGTCTCAGATTCTACAGTTCTCTGATGTGGTAGGAGTAATGGAGTACAGATATACTATAGTCATGAATTTGTTCCTGCTGAAATATGTGGGTGTATAAATTGATAAGAGGGTGCTGCTATTATAAAATGCATTATGAGTGTAGAAAATTAGAGCTTAAAAAATCCCCAAATTATGTTCAAATCAGTGCTAGAATGATTCAATCTTTATATTATTTCTTAAAATGGATTTAAATTTCCTGGATAATTTGATACTGTCCATTGTATTATTTAGTTGGTTCTGCTCCGACAAGACCAATTAGCCAATAATTTAGGCTTTTAACAAAAAGGCCTACTTGGGAGGATTCTCTTCCAACTAGGATGAAATGAACTAGAGTAGCTTGTAATCCATCTCAGGCAACCTTTAGAAACCTTTTCAACAACAGGGATATTTTCATCCTTTAAAAAATTCTTGTGAATGTCCTCTGCATCAATCAGACATTAGTGTGTCTGAGCCTATTTAAGTAATTTCTATGCACACTAAAGCATTTTAACCACCTTCATAGTAAGGCAAAGAATAGTGCCCTTTAAAGTGAAGTTGCAACAAACCCTGAAGGTTTGAGAAAGGCAGATGTGTTTCTATTGGTTCTCACTTTAAGAACTCCAGCATATGTTCTTTAGTTATGGCTATTTTGATGGTTCCAAAATGGCAAACATTTAACTGACTCACTCTAGTGAGTCAGTCAGACATTTATTAGGGAACTACTATGTGCCAGAAACTGTAGTAGTGGTAGAGATATAAAAAGGAAAAAGAAGGTTCTTGCCCTCTTGGAGTTTATTATCTCATGTGGGAAGACAATGGACTAAAGGGAATTTCCCATGAATTCAGGTTTAATTTCAACTGGCCAAATCCTGTGGGGTCAATACTAGTTTTAGGGCTGAGAGACACTTATTTTCTAAGTGCTATCCTCAGACACATAGAGATGACACAAGGAAAGGTGCTGACCTAATCATTGTCAAACTGTCAGAAACATTTAAACTTCTCTCTTGGGATTTCTCTGAGCCTGTCTAAGGTTCGCCTCCAAAAGATTTACAAACCAAGCTTCTCAATACGAATGAATATGAGATGAGGTCTGTCTTAATTTGAGGTTTTCCTCCCTCATTTCTCACTCTTATAGCTAGACTTTATTTTATATCTGTTTACTAGGTTAAATGAACAAGGATTTTAGAGGAAGCTTACTTTTGACTGGCTGTGAGAGAAAGTTATCTATTTTTAAAAAATAAAATTTCCCCATTGGAATCACTGCTTCAGTAAACAGCAATGCTTTATGTTTCAGGAAAATCAGCAACAAAACTTTCTTTGAACTCAGAGGATGTCCTTTTTTCTAGCAAGTAGCATTAGGGAAACGTCTCTGAAGAGACTCTCTTTCCGGTAAATGGAAAATGAAATCCTAACTATCTAAGCAGAGCTTTAACTCTCAACTCTTAAATTTATTTAGATTGATTCAACGTTCTACAAATACTCATTAAGTATATACTCTGTCCAAGGAACTATGTTGAACACTGGGGATACCCAGATTTAAAAAAAAGACAGTTTTTGTTCTCTCTAGGTGCTTTTGAAGGTGTAAAAAGCAGAGAAACAGGCAATGATGCAAAGTAGAGAGTAATAGGAGCAAAGGAGAGAACTAGGGGAAAAAAAGAAAAAAAATGTTCCAGCAAAATTTAAGTAGGAAGAGAATATTTCTAGCTGAATCAGAGAAAGCTAGATGCAGGAAGTGCTTGTGAAGTGGAAGAAGATAAAAATCCAGGAAAATAAAAATTAGGAAGAACATCTGAGGCACAAGGGATGGCCTTGGGAATGTTAAATCAGCTTAAGCAGGCAGAATGACCTGGGAAAGGCAGGAGACATGAAAGGAGACTAGTGGTTGTAGTGAGGACAACACATAGGGAGGACAACAAATGGGTTGAGGCACAGGGAGAGCTCGAAGGGCAGGAAATTTTGGTCAAAGGAGTTTGAGAGTATTGGATTGTGGTGATAAAACACTTGTGGGTAATTATGATATCAAGAATATGATCATCCACATTGTATGGCAGAGGTGGAGTGAAAGTAGTCATATAAATGGAAAGCAAGAGTATTTGGGTTTATATTGAAATGTAAGTTGAACTCTCCAAGTATAAGAAGAGTTTGGACTGAACTTTGAAAAAGGGGGGGAAATGAATTAGGGGGAGGGGCAGTAGACAGTAGCTACCAGGATCTAGATGGGGTGACATAGCTAGATGTAGTAAATGTCCAAGGAGGAGAGCTTTGGTGCTGAGTGAAGGTGGGTTCGGAGAGGGACTGGGAATGGAATTGAGGAAAAAGAAGCATACTTATTTTCACAAGAGAGAAGATATTTCCTGTACTGGAAGAGTAGCTGAGGATGCAATATCTTTAGGGCAGAGATAGGTTTCTATGATTCCAAGGAATTTGAAGGAATATGAGATGTAGAAATCTAATATGAAAGGCAGTTCATTTAAAATAGAATGTGGGCTCCACAGGGCACAATGAAAGGAGAGAGTAGAAGACAGTTGAGACCCAGGAGAACTAGCCCTGATATGGATGGAAAAAAGGAATGGGGGAGAGTGGTGGCAAGGGAAGGAAGGTTTATTCTAGGCAACCAATGGCAGAATCACAGGGAAATTGTGGGGCAGTGGATTGTCAGGTCCTTTCCAGAAGCTATTATTAATATGACTGTCATAGAATATATTTTTTAGATTGGAAGTGAGTCTTAAGAAGTTATTCTGGAACCCTGCCTTCAACCAGGTTAAATGACACATTTGAAGGCCAAGAAATGAGGGGTATAGATGAGATTCAAGAAGGATCAGGTCTAAACATGATTGACCTTGGGAAGCCTGATTAATGAGGCAAGCCCTGTAAAGTTTTTGTTTTGTTTTGTTTTTGAAGAGATTCTTAACCTGGGGTCCATGAACTTGTGTTTTTTTAAATTTATTTTGATAGCTGTTTCAATTTAATTCATTTCTTTTGTAATCCTATATATTTTATATTATATATTTTAAAAACATTATTTTGAGAAGAGGTCCATAGGTACTATCAGACTGCTAAAGGGATCTGTGATACAAAACAGGTTAAGCAATAAGAATATGGATTTATAATGAATTTATATCACACAGAGCTTATACCGTGAGATTTGCTCACATTGTAGTAAAGTGTTTTTATGCATTAAAATGCTGCATTAGGAAGGCATCACGGAGAATGCTGATTTATCTTTTTTTAAAATATGGTGATATGATTTTTATCCCAACCTGTGATTTCATCAATGTGGAGAACTCCCAAAGGAAAAAAATTTCCCCCTCTGATGATCAGCACCTCATCTGTAACTACATTATGCCATATTATTCTCCTTGATGCAATCTATAATCCAGCCAAACCAGCCTCCTTACTATTCCCAGGCATCATCTTTGCATTGGCTGTCTTTCCTCCCCTGGGTATTCTCCCTTTTTGTAATAATTGTTGCTTATGCTGTTGCCCAAATAAAATGAGACTTGGATTTACATACCTCTTTACGTGTTCTAACCTACAGTAGAATGTGAATTCTGCAGGGGCAGAGACTATCATTTTTGTCTTTGTATTCCCATTATCTAGTAGAGTGACTGGCATGTAGTAGGCCCTTAATGAATGCTTGTAGAATTGAGTTCAGTTAGAAAGTTGAATGAGAGCACTGAGAAGTTAAGTGATTTGCCCCATGGTCACACAACTGGTGTGTGTGTCAAAAGTAGGACTTGAATCCAGTTTTTCTTGGTTCTAATGCCAACCATGTGGTTTGTTTTTGTGTGTGTGTGTGTGTGTGTGTGTGTGTGTGTGTGTGCTTTGTTTTTTAACATAAGGAACACCTTTGAAAAGACTCTTGGCAGATTCAGCAGAAAGCAGCAGTCACTAATTAATTTTCCTCATTTTATTTTAAGTTAGATTAAATAGTCTTATCAAGAGATGGGGAAAAAAAGCCTGGAGTAAAGTAATATTGACACTTGGTGTATCTTTTTCTGATAGTGCCAAAAAAAAAAAATTCTCCAGGATGAGGGAGGAAGGTCCTGGATGGTGGGTGAGTTTGCAGCTGATGTGTTAGTTATAGTTGAAGGCAAACCCTTGCAGTAAAACTCTAAAATCAATCAACAAGCATTCATTAGGCATTTTGATAGCTGCTGAGAATACAGGAAAAACAAACAAATACAAAAGCAGTTCCTGCCCTCAAAGAACTTCCATTCTATTAGAGAAAATGACATCTTTATTATAACCTAAATAAATACAAAATACATACAAAGTAATGGGGAGACTAGCAAGTGAGAGGGTATTAAGAAAAATCTTTTTTAGGAGGTAATATTTAAGCTGAACTTTGAAGGAAATTAAAATTTTAAGAGGCGGGGTAAGGGGAGCATTCCAGGAATAGGGACAACCTGTGCTAAGGCAATGTCAGATGGAATGTCCTGTAAGAATGACAGTAGACAGGTAAGTCTGGCTGGGTCATGGAATGACCCATAAACCTGGAAAGATAAACTATAGCTAGTTTGTGAAGGACTTTAAATACCAAGCAAAAAATGTTTTATTTTATCTTAAAGGCAAGGAGCCATTGACACTTTCTGACGTGCTCTTTTGAAATATTAATTTGACTGCTTTGTGGAGGACGAATTAGTTTGGGAAAAGACTGTATATAAAGAGATCTATGATGAAACCATTGCATTCATCCTGAAAGGACAGGGAAGAATAGAAGGAAAATAATTCTTATCATGTGAACCTGGGTAACTGGGGGGATTATTGTGTCCTCAGAAGAAATAGAGAAGTTTGGAAGAAGGATGAGTTTGATAATATAGATTATTTGTTTAAGCTTTTGCTTAATTTCTCAGATTTCTTTAAAATATGTACATCAGAAGAATTAGCTGATAGGCTATGTAGGCAAAGATGCAAAATGCCGTCTAGTAATAATTAGTAATAGTAGTAAAAATAGTAGTAATAATTAAAACAAACTGCAATAATGTGACCCTTACAATTAACATGGAAAAAATATCAGAGTACAGAGCTCCTTTCTTACAACATAGGTCATAATAACCTAAAGGCTATCAGAGAGAAATGAAAGGGGAAGAGTCAGAGTCCTAAGAATGAAGTGAGGTCCTTAGAGGAGAAAACTTAAGTGCTCTTGGTAGTGATGGAATAGAAAGTTTCCTGGAGTAAACATAAAAATCTTAAGGCTTTGGAAAATCCCATAGATTATCTCACTCTATCTCCCACTTGATGTAAGAAAAAAAAATTCCAATAAATACATAGACAAATAAAATATTTAAAGAACATATCACAAATACATGTGCTATATATATCTTATTTGTATTTATATACACATATCTTTTATGTATATATCAGTATTTTGATAGACCTCTCATGATATATATATATTTATATATACTTTTTATTATCTATCTATCTGTCTATCAGTATTTTGCTGGATCTGTCTTCCTGGACCATCTTATGTGATATCCATTTCTTGCCATAAATCTGCCCAAAGGAATCCACTGGATGTACTAGGAGCTTTTATCTAGATCCTGTGATATTATGTGAATCCTAGTAGAGCACATGCACTGTCCATCAGTAATCTCTTACCCATCTTATTCCTGTCATACATTTTAGAATTATATGGATGTATGTCTTATGTTTATTTTTTCCTATATTGAGCCTATCTTATTTATCCTCTGCTCTTCATATGATATGAATACAAATGCATATGTGTGTAGAATCCTAGATGAAATCTAACATATTCCCTTAGTCTCTCAGTTTTGTGTTATCCACAAATATGATTAAAATGCCTTCGGTGTGTTCATACATACACTTCATTTCAAAGATGCCACTCCACTAAAGTACTACTTTGATGCTTCTGAATACCATTCTGGTGTTTCTAAGTATACTTGTTCTGCCAGCAGGGTATAAGCTCTATCTAGCTAGTTCTACCAAATCGGAATGAAGGGTTTTGGGCATAGAATCATCAATACAGTGTATTGCTGCTGTCTGAGAACCAGTTTTGGTAAGTTGAGAGAATTCTTTCACTAATTTGTTTATTAGGTGATGTATTGTTCTGGCCTCGGCAGTACAGAGGTTATGACCTTCTTCAGTGGGAAAAGTGCCCACAATTATGAAGTCACAGAGCCTTGAAATATTAAAATGTATTATCTTGTAATTTGTTGAAAAAAATATTGAATGAGATGGAATTAAAGGTAGAGCAGATAGCAGGTCAAAAGAAAGATGTACTTAAATTTGATTTACAAATTTCTCAAATCGTTCAAATATGCTTTACTAAGTTGAAAATAATTCCTTTTCCCCAACTGAGAACTGATTGAGAAGCCTCTGGAATAATTTTAAACACATAACCTCATGTTTTAGACTTTGTAACACTGTCACTTAGGAAACATTGCTGGATTAATTTACTTTAATTACATTAATTTACTTCAATTAATATATGCATGCTTCAATTATGCCCCCTTTACAAAGGCAGAGTAGTTTTAAAATTCTTGCTAATGTTGGTAAAAATTTATTCATGTAAACTTTGTAGTTAATTTACGTGTAAATTTAAGTTTTGAATAGCTTGGAAATAGAAGAATCTCAAGACCAGATGCTTTAAACAACAACAACAACAACAGTAACTTTAGATTACAACTGAGGATAATTTTACTTATTCATGAGAACCTAGTCTGACTTTATCTGATCTTGGATTTTTAGAGCTCTTCACTAGCCTTTCTATTTCTCCTTATAAAGCTTTGGGATACTGTTTTATATTTCCAAATATACCATTGTCTATGAAGTATTTGCTGAGTTCCTTCTTGTTTGTATAGTTGGTTACAAATGTAGAGATTCTTAATGCTCTAAGTGTTATAATTGCCTCATCAATGAAATACATATACATATACATATAAATGAGGTTTTATGAGCAGGTTTGTTGGTATAACTGTTTGCTAAGAGACAAAGTCATTTGAATTGTGCTTCTGTCTATAGCTACATCTGTTAGTGATGTTTACTTAATTGGGACAGCCAATGCAAGAAATGTGATACATGCAAGGGCATTGAGAGCCTTTTCTATAGACGGAAATTAATACCAATAATAATGGAAAGGAATGAAGCCGTGATGATTATCAATGTAAATATTGAATAGCAATGTATGTCCCCTAGCATAGTGCTGGTTACTCTTTTTCTTGGAAAAGTTCCATGCATATTGAGATAGTAGAATTCAGATCAGCATAACTAGGCTAATTTTCATTGTATTCTTCAGCATTACTTGCTGCCCTGGTTCCAGTTACAAGTTGCATCTGAGTTTTGGTTCCTCACTAGCCATGATCCCAGAGTGACAAAGCAACTTTTGATCAGAATTCTTTACCATAAATCATTCTATTGTTCGTTTGTTTTTGTTGTTTTTTAAGCAATTGGGGTTAAGTGACTTGCCCAGGGTCACACAGCTAGTAAGTGTTTTTGTAAGTATTTATTATAGTATTATAATAAATAAGTATTATTATTAATAAGTAAGTATTATAGTAAGTGTATTTGATCTGAGGCCGAATTTGAACTCAGGTCCTCCTGACTTCAGGGACGGTGCTGTATCCACTGTACCACCTAGCTGCCCCCTACCATAAATCATTTTAAAGGGAGAAAATTTGGGACCTTAGGTAGCTCAGCCGTACTACATTTTACAGGCACAGTTAGTCTCTCTCCTGAACTCATTCCAAATATTCTTTCCATTTTCTTATGCCTAAATATAGGCTTTTCCTCTTTAAGATATACTAGCCAGTGTCCCATTACTCAATTATTTTAAATGCCTGGGCAGAATTTCATTTGCAGTTTTTTGCTATTTGATTCAGCTGTTTTCCCTTTACTTGGCACTGTGGGGAACATTTTGGAGATGCTTCATCACTAGTAGGAATGGAATCCTAAGAAGGCTAAAAAATATTTTCTTCGTTTCATAGAATCAAATAATTTTAGATCTGTTCTTAGATAATTAGTCTAAACACACTATCTGATAGACAAGATTTTGACACCTCCACAGCATTTTTGATAAACCATGATATGATTTGCCAACATACATATCTTTCCTCAAATTTTAAGGAAGTCTATATTACAGTGCCATGAAAACATCAAAACCTCATTACCCAAGGGCACAATAGTAACTCACATTTATATAGCATCTTAAAATTTGAAATGCATTTTACCTCATTCCTATTTGATTTTCACAACAACCCTTTGAGGTAAGTAGACAAGTACTAATTCAATGCTTGCTAATCCAGTCAGCTTTATGCTTCCTCTAGAATGTGCATGCCAAGATTTTCAAGTCAGAAGAATCCATCAATTAATAAGTGTTTATTAAGTGCTGTGTGCCAGAAAGCATGTATGTCTTGGATGGGGGGTACAGCAGAGGGGAGATGCATGTGAGGGCTACAGTAAGGCAGATGATAAAATGCCCATATTGGTTAGGCCCTGGTGTCCTGGTAGGTGGCTGGAGAGTATTTATGGAACACTTGCAATCAGTTTTCCTTTCCATGTAAGGATTCGTGAAATGCCAGAACATTCCTTCAATGCTACCATTTTGCCATCTACTAGAATAAAAGTCAGAAAATTATCAGAGCTGTGATGCCTTTTTTGTTTTATTTTGTTTTTGTTTTTGTTTCTGGCAGCAGTCCTTTTGTCTCCTCATGGGCAGCTAGGTGGCACAGTAGATGGAGTGCTGGGACTGGAGTAAGGAAGATTTATCATCATAAGTTCAAATCTGGCCTCAGACATTTACTAGCTGTGTGACTCTAGGCAAGTCATTTAACCCTATTTGCCTCAGTTTCCTCATCTGTAAAATGAGCTAGAGAAAGAAATAGCAAACCACTCCAGTATCTTTGCCAAGAAAACCCCAAATGGGGTCACAAAGAGTTGGACAGGACTGAAAAAACTGCTCAATAACAACAAAGCTGAACATCATGGTCATTCAAATGTTTTTGGAATGCCAACATAGGTACATTTTATAGGATGGTATAATGCATGTGATCTTTGTTGTATGCCAGCTGCAGGAGTGCAAAGAACCATATCACCAAAAATATCATATAAACCTTTAACAACTGTCAGTAGAATGGATTCTGGCAAGACAGATTCATGACTTAATTCAGAGGCAAGCTCCTATAACAACAGACACACCTATTTTAAAATGGCTATCAAAAACATGTTCCAAATTAAATAGACATTTATGCTCTCCATTAAAAAAAGGTTTATTATGAGTTAACTGAATGTTAAGAGTTGACTCCTTAAGCAATGGTATTTTCCAAATGTATGTTGTAGAACAATCTGAAACCTTTACTGGTAAGTCATAGTTTGTTGACCGATCATGTCACTTATCAATCAACCAATTAATCAAAAACAAGCATTTATTAAGTACCTCCTGTGTGCCAGGCATTAAGCTAGCTCTGAGAATAAAATAGAAAGAATGAAATAATCTCTACTCACAAAGACAGTTATTTCAATGGGGGAGACAACAAGTATGCGGTAAAAGCTTAAAATTGCACTAAGACTTTTGGGACACTAGTAGTATGGTCAGAATAAATAGCTTTAATATTTTAGAAGTTTAAAACTGCGCTAAGACTTAGGAGACACCTGCTGTATGTATGTGCTGAATAGATAAAGGAGAATAAACACTGAGTAGTTAAATACAAGGTAGTTTGGAATGGAAGGCACTAGCATATGGGATCAGTAAAGGCTTTACATAGAAGGTGGTGTTTGAACTGTATCTTGAAGGAAGAGAGGGGCTCTTTGAGGTGGAGTTGAAGCAAGAGTACATTTCTGGCATGAGAGACAGCCAGTGCAAAGCATGGAGAGAGGAGATGGATTGTCCTGTGGGAGGAAAAGAAAGAAAACTAGTTTGACTTGATCACAGAATGAAGGAAGGGATGTAAGGCCTCATGAGGCTGAAAAGATAGGTTGGGGCGGCACAGTTAATATTTGATCCTAGAGACAATAGGTAGCCAATGGAGTTTATTAAATAGGGGAATGACATGATCATATCTGTTTTTAGGGGAGATCACTTTGACAGCAGTGTATAGGGTGGATTGGATTATTGTGGGGACCCTTGAAGCAGGGAGAGCAATTGGGATACTGCTATAATAATCCAGGTGAGAGTTGATGATGGCCTACACTACAATGGAAGTCATGTAAGCAGAGAAAGTATTTCAGATGTTAGTGATGGTGTGGAGGTAGAAATGACAAGATTTTGCAACTATTTGGATATGTGGGATGAGGGAGTGAGGAGTCTAGTTACCATCTGATGTCACTTTCTGACCAGTCTGTTTCTATTTATGACTCTTTAACCTTTTCCCATGTAATATCGAGCTGGAATAAAATCTTGTTACTTTTGAGTCTGTGAACTACATATTTTTCTGTTCTTCTATTCCTCACAGCAGCCAGTCTAATCCTTCTCTTCTCTCCTAAAGCAAAATACACCGCCTCTCCCTATTGCCTCTCAACAAAAATCTGCATCTGGTATTTTATTGAAAAAGGATGCTCATCCATTGTGAGCTCCTTTTATCCAATTCTATGCATCAGATCTCCTCAATATTATCTTTTATTATCTCCTACTTTGCTCTAGTCTCTGAAAAAAAGTGACATTTCTTTTAAGGCTAAGTATTCTACCTGTGTCCTTGATCCTATCTTCTCCCATTTCCTTTGGGAGCTTGCTGCTCCAATCATCACCTTCTAATCTTTGATCTCTTTAAAGTATCATAGATCTAAAACTGGAAGAGAACTAAGATGCATGTTGGCCACCTCCCTTGTTTTACAGGTGAGGAAAAAGACTCAAGAACTGACTTGTCTAAGTGGCTTGTCTATGGTTATAGGTAGTGAGCATCAGAGGTGTTATTTAACCCAAGCCCCTTGACTCCAGAGTTAATGGATAGTATAACAACATTCACCCGCTGGCTCATTCTCTGCTTCCTAGAATTGTACCCAGATCTTTGACTATCTTTAATAAAACCTTGGCACTGTCATCCTCTTAAACTAATTCCCTATGTCTCTCCTCCATTTAAGAGCTGTTTCCTCTCTTTCCCAATCTTCTCCCATACACTTCACAACCTCTTAGAATTTGATTTTAGATCTCATCACTAAACTGTTTTTTCCCCCCATTAACCTCAATTATAAAATCAGATGGCTTTTTCTCCATCTTCTTGACCTTTCTATGGCTTTTGACTCTGTTGACTATTCCCTCCTCCTAAATACTAAATAAATAAAGTTTTCATGACAGTATTCACTATTGATTCTTCTAGTTGTCAGGACACTTTATATCAGTATCCTCTACTGGATTATTGTCCATACCCCAAACCCTTGTAGATGTACCCCAATAATATGTCCTGGGTCCTCTTCTTCCTTTCTTGTATTATCTTGTAGTCATTTCATCTGATCCATTGATTCAATGATTATTTCTGTGCAGATGATTTTGAAATCCAGCCCTCTTTCCACATCAACAGCTACCTGTTGTATATTTCCACTTGCATGTTCTACAACCATCTCAAATTCAACGTGCCCAAAGACATCATCCTTTCCTGTGAATCCATCCCTGCTCCTAACTTCCTCACTTTTTTCAAGGCCACTACTGTCTTTCCAGTTACTCAGATCATCCTCAGCTCTTCCCTCTCCCCTATCCTGCATATCAAGTTGCCAAGTCTTATCAGTTTTACTTCTGTAACATTTCTCCTATATGTTTCTCCTGGGCCCAATTCACATGTCTACTACCTTCAATCAGGTCTATGTTACTGTTCATGTAGACTACTGGCCTCCTAATTGATCTGCCTGCTTTCATTTTGTTTTCCTTTTGCATCTATCCTTCCTATAGCTCCCAAACTGATATTGGTAAAACATTGGTCTGACCGTATAATTTCTTTGCTTACGAACTTTTAGTGCCTTTTTAGAATCTCCAGGACCAAAACAAAACAAAAGTGATCATTATGTTAGTAATTTAATGTCCTTTATAATCGGCTCCCACATGTTTCTCCTGATTGATTTTGTGTTATTCCTCTCAGCTAAACTTGACATCTTGCTGTTTCCCAGATATGATTTTATGTCTCTTACCTCCATGTTTTTGAACAAACTGTATCTCATGCCTGGAGTATTCTCCATCTTTACTCAGCATCTTCTAATTCTTAGCTTCCTTAAAGTACTATCTCCTGCATTAGGATTTTTACTGATCCCCAAAACTGCTAGTGCTCTTTCTTACTTTGTAGTTACTTAAAATATACTTTGTATTTACTTGTTGTACAAACTGTGGTCTATCCCCTCAGAAGAATATGAATTGCTTAAAAACTGGGACTGTATTTATTTATTTATTCATTCATTCACTTACTAATTTATTTATTTACCCAATTATTTATATGCTTATTTATTTATTTGCTTATTTGTTTGTTTTTTGTACTCCCAGAAGCCAATTACCTATGGAATGCAGTTGATTAGTGTCAGTTATTAAAAATCAGAAATCAAGCCTCATTTTTCCCCCACCAGTAGCTGTCAACCTTCCCTATTGAGACTGTCAGAATTGATAGTGAGCTGGTTTATTTTGAGTTTTCCCCTCATATGCCCATTGCAGGTGCCAATAAGTGAATTGGCAAAAGAGAGGCCTCCAAAGGAGAGGAGTAGCAACCCGCTGGATAATGTGCCCCTGTGTGATCTAGAGTTGGCTGGATACCACTTTAGTTGTATAGATTAAGAAACCTCTGAATAGCATGAGTTCTTGCCAATATAACTGAAAAGATGTGAAAAGAAGAAGAAAAGGTTAACTTTCTTTAAAATAATGATATCTTCCTTCACTCAAAGTGCTAAGTAATTAAGTTCATTGGTACAAACCAATAAATTATTGAAAGCAGAATCCTGTGGACTCTGAACTATGTTCTACTTTGACTGAGAATCCCACCCTCCTCTCACCTCCATGCCCTAATATCTCCCACCTCCACTGTGTTGGGAAGCCTGCTTCAATTTAGAAACAAAGTAGAACCAATTGATCTTCATTTGAAATTTTACTGAATTGGTCAGTTTAAAAAAATTCAATAAAAGATATTCATTCACCTCTTGATGCAAACCTTAAAATGTTAATAACAAAGAATGACAGAGCGAAGGTGGAAGTGGAGGAGGGGAGGAGAAGTGTTTAATTTAAATGTATAATAAAGATTCTACCTATGAAGATAAAGGGAATCAGGCTCTGTATAAGCCTGTGAGTGTGTTAGGCGTGGACATTTTGTAATGGTTCCAGTGGAGCCAGGATAACAATATAAATAAAGTGCTACACTCTATGGCTAGAACCTGGCAATACTTCATTTCTGCAGTGATGCCAAGTCCATGGCGGGCATTGAAAACCCAGCTTGAGCTGAAGTTTGAGTATAACTGGTATCAGCAAAACTGTGAAAGTAGAAGGAAATTCAGTTTTGAATGAGAGGCTAGGGACAGGATAAAGGAAAGGAAAGTGATGAATTAAAAAAATACAGTTTATATTTATATGACCAGAAAATCTTAGAATAAAATGAAGTTTTTCTTCATTGTTAGTATGGATCGCTGCCCACACAAACACAAAGCAATGTAATGAAAGCAAACACCACTACTCACCCCATTTCCCAAACTAGAAGAAATGTAACACACAAAGAAGCACCTGGGGATTCTGTAGACTAACACACAGCAAGAGAATGCAATTCAGAAAGCAAACTTGTGAATGTGATAAAGCAGAATCATGATCAAACACCATGCTTAAAAATGCCTTTGCACATTTCATTTTGGGAGAAAGAGAGAACTAATGCTGTAAACTATATACCTCCTGCCACAGCTACAGATCAGGGATAGAGGAATACATCCTTATAAAGCTCCATGTCAAACTGTGGAAAGTCAAGTTTAGAGGTTAGAATGTGACATTATTATGTGTTGTCTCTTAAAATAAATTCTCTCCCCCCTCCACATGCCAGCATTATATTACAGTCATTCCACAGTCCTTATGTATTTCCATGATCCATTTATTTAATATCATTCAAACACGTATGGAAAAAAAAAACAACAATGGTTTTTATAGTCCTTGTTTTAATATTTGCAATATTAGGCAGTGTTTTATGCCTAAAAAAATTGAATTTTTAGTAGGTACCTGACATGGCAGAATCATACAGGCTGATAGAGATCTGAATGAGGGATCCAAGACTTCATTTATTCATTCTCTACTCTCCTGAGAGTATTTTTGTTGTTGTTATTTTTGAAGTTGTGATGAGGTGCCACTTACTGAAGTGCTATTGTTAGTCATTTTTCAGTTGTGTCTGACTTCATGATCCCATTTGGGGTTTTCTTGGCAGAGACACTGGAGAAATTTGCCATTTCCTTCTCCAGCTCATTTTACAGTTGAAGAAACTGAGGTAACAGTATTAAATGACTTTCCCAGAGTCATATAGCTAACAAGTGAGTGAGGCCAGATTTGAACTCAAATCTCTCTGATTTAAGTCCTGGCACTCTATGCTATACAGAATGATTAGTTTTTAAGCTAAGAGTTAAAAACTAAACTAAGACTTTTGTGACACTCTGTATAGCATTTCAGGACCTCTATAAAACCTTACAAGTATGCGAAGACTTTCGGTACCTCCTGCATTTAAAAAAAATTAATTAATTTTTAGTTTTCAACATTCACTTTCACAAAATTTTGAGTTCCAAAATTTCCCCCCATCTTTCCCCCACAGCTACCCCAAGGCGGCGTGAATTCTGAATATCCCTTCCTCTAATCTGCTCTCCCTTCTATTACCCCCTTCTCTTATCCTCTTGTCCTTCTATTTTCCTGTAGGACAGGGTAGATTTCTATACCCCTTTGCCTGTGTATCTTATTTCCCAGTTGCATGTAAAAACCATTTTTAATATTTGTTTTTAAAACTTTGGGTTGCAAATTCTCTCCCTCCCTTCTCACCCACCCTCATTGGGAAGGCAAGCAACTACATAGGTTATACATGTGTAGTCATGCAAAACACTTCCATAATAGTCATGTTGTGAAAAACTAATTCTGTTTTTCTCCATCCTATCCCATACTGCATTCATTCTATTCTCTCCTTTGATCCTGTCACTCCTCAAAAGTATTTGCTTCTGATTACCCCCTCTCCCAATCTGCCCTCCTTTTTATCACGCCCCCACCCTGTCCCCTTTCCCTCTTATTTTCTTCTAGGGTAAGATAAATTTACATACTCAATTGAGTGTGTGTGTATGTTATCCCCTCCTTAAGCCAAATCTGATGAAAGTAAGATTCACTCATTCCCTTTCATCTCCCCCCTCTTCCCTCAATTGTAAAAAGCTTTTTCTTGCCTCTTTTCTATGAGATGATTTACTCCATTCTACCACTCCCTTTCTCCTCCCAGTATAATTCTCTCTCACCCCTTAATTTTATTTTTAGATATCATCCTTTCTTATTCAACTCACCCTGTGCCCTCTGTCTATATGTATATGCATATATATGTGTATATATACATATACATATATACCAATATATACTGAAATCAAGTATACGTATGTATGTATGTATGTATGTATGTATGTATGTATGTATGTATGTATTCCCTCCAACTACCCTAATACTGAGAAGGGTCTCATGAGTTACAAATATCGCCTTCCCATGTAAGAATGTAAACAGTTCAACTTTAATAAGTCCCTTATGGTTTTTTTCCCATTTGCCTTTTCATGCTTCTCTTGAGTCTTATATTTGAAAGTCAAATTTTCTATTCAGCTCTTTTCATCAAGAATGCTTGAAAGTCTTCTCTTTCATTGAATGTCCATTTTTTTCCCCTGAAGGATTATACTCAGTTTTGCTGGGTAGGTAATTCTTGATTTTAATACTAGTTTGACTGCTGGAATATCATATTCCAAGCCCTTGGATGCCTTAATGTAGAAGCTGCTAAATCTTGTGTTATCCTGATTGTGTTTCCACAATACTTGAATTGTTTCTTTCTGGCTGCTTGCAATATTTTCTCCTTGACCTGGGAACTTTGGAATTTGGCTATAATATTCCTAGGAGTTTTCTTTTTGGGATCTCTTTCAGGAGGTGATATGTTGAATCTTTCAATTTCTATTTTACCCTCTGGTTCTAGAATATCATGGCAGTTTTCCTTGATAATTTCTTGAAAGATTATGTCTTGGCTCTTTTTTTGATCATAGCTTTCAGGTAGTCCAATAATTTTTAATTTCTCTCTCCTGGATCTATTTTCTAGGTCAGTTGTTTTTCCAATAAGATATTTCACATTGTCTTCTATTTTTTTCATTCTTTTTGTTTTGTTTCATAATTTCTTGATTTCTCATAGAGTCATTATCTTCCATTTGTTCCATTCTAATTTTTAAGCAATTATTATTATTATTTTTTTTAGGCAATTGGAGTTAAGTGACTTGTCCAGGCTCACACAGCTAGTGTCAAGTGTTTGGTCTGAGGCCGGCTTTGAACTCAGGTCCTCCTCACTTCAGGGCCGGTGCTGTATCCATTGTGCCACCTAGCTGCCCCAAGCAATTTCAGTGAGCTTTTGGACTTCCTTTTCCATTTGGTCAATTCTGCTTTTTAAGGCATTCTTCTCCTCATTGGCTTTTTGGACATCTTTTGCCATTTGGGTTAGTTTATTTTTTCAAGGTGCTATTTTCTTCAATATATTTTTGGGTCTCCTTTAGCAAGCTATTGACTCATTTTTCATAATCTTCTCTTTTCTTCCTAATTTTCTCTTCCCAATTTTTCCTCTACTTCTCATAATTGATTTTCAGAATGCTTTTTAAGCAAGATTGGTCTGAGACCAATTCATATTTTTCTTGGAGGCTTTGGATGTAGGAGCTTTGACTTTGTTGTCTTCTTCTGGTTGTATGTTTTGATCTTCTTTGTTACCAAAGAAAGATTCTATGGTCTGACCTTTTTTGTGCCTTTGTTTGCTCATGATCCCAGCCTTGGGATTTTGACTTTTAAACTCTGTTTTAAACTCTGTTATGGTAGGGCTTTGCTTCCAGTGTGGAGGTGTACTGTCCCAAGCTTCAGGGGTTTTGTGTAGCTATTTTCAGAGATACTTCTAGGGACCTGTATATTTTCAGCTCTTCCAAGGTGGTATGATCAAGGGCAAGGTATTTATTCCTTTCCTGGCCTGTGCTCTGGTCTATGAATGACCAGAAGCACTCTTTTCTGCCTTGGAACTGTGAGGAGGATTCCCTCTCCACCGCCACCACAAGCTCTGCCATGCTAGCACTCCTTTTCACCCCAGGCCTTCCGCCCAGAACTATGACCCAGAGCCAACCATGGGCAAAACAAGAGAATCCTGCCTCAACGCCAGCAAAGAGATCCCTGCAATCCCCCTCTAATCAGGCACTGGATCCCCCCCACCGTCTGTAGGCCGAGATCTCTGGAAGCAGCTGCTGCCCCGGGGCTGTGCCAAGGCTGGGGCCTGATGGCGTTCCTCTCTCACCCAGGTCTGACAGACCTGTCCTACTGACCTCCTAAGTTGTCTTTCGTGTTTGTGGGTTGAGAAATCTGGCAACCACCCCAGCTGCCTGTGATTCAGTCCTCTGAGTCCTGCTCTGGGTTCACAGAGGCCTGGTCTTTGCCAGCATGGCCCACGCGAAGCTGAGTTCCTCTCCCAGCTCGTCCCAATAGACTTTTCCTATCAACCATCCATGTTGTCTTGGGCTGGGAATTTGTTTCATTCTGTCTTTTTGTAGATTCTGCTGCTCTAGAATTTGTTTAGAGCCATTTTTTGCAGGTATTTGGAGGGGTTTGGGTGAGACCTCAAGCAAGTCACTGCTTTTACTCTGCCATCTTGGCTCCTCCCCTACAACCTGCATTTCAAACCCTAAAGAACATTTAACACTTAAAATAGGCATTTTTGTTCCTCTGTTATTTACCTATAGATTCAGTTAACTTAACCTTTGCCTCCTTGTATCTCCCTCAACTTCCTTTTTCCCTTCACTCTGCCACCCCCGGCCCCTGTCATCCCAAAATCCATCCAAGATGCCCAATTCCTGTCATGGCTTGGATGGGATGGAAGCAGGGGTGTTCTGGTGAATATTTGACAAATGACTCTGTGAAGGAAAAAAAATGTATTCATAACAAGTTAAACTTAATCTTTATTATTAACATTTTCTCTATCACTGCCTAAAGTCTAGACAATCAACAATAAAATAAACCAAATTATGATTTGTATGATTTGTTGATTCCTGAGGTATAAGCACTCACACTGAAAAATTTACAAATATCTCTTCTGAACTGGCTTAAGTTGGCTCTGGCACATCCCTGGATAGAAGTCACCTATCCTGTTCCTTCCAGTGAGATAGAGGACCACCAGGAATCACAATTTTCTCTGCTTCTATGACCTACAGACCTCTGAATCCTTCATCTGATCTTAGTTAAGGATATAAGGGCATTACCATCTGTCTTGGGCTTTTCCATCCACCTTGCAGATAGATGTGTGTGTGTGTGTGTGTGTGTGTGTGTGTGTGTGTGTGTGCATGCATGTGTGTGTTGTCTCACTCAGAGTATGAGCTCCTTGAGACAAGATACTAGATTTTTTATATTTATATCCTCATTGCTTAGCACAGATCTAAATGCTTCTTTCATTCATTTATTGATTATTCACTTAGTTTTATTCGGGTTTAGGCAGTGGAAAAAATGAGCCTCCCCACACTGGCATTCCTCTCTCTCCATTCTACTCAGAGGGATAAGGGTTGTCAATATAATTAAGTGGTGATATATTCTGATCCTGTGCCATGGAGAAACTGTAGATTGTTGCCATTTCAGGGTTAAAAGCATGCATCTGTAATGTATATGTGCCAACTGTGACTAACTATAGCTGCTCAGATGCAGCTTTAGACTAAGTTACGGCTTTGCAATTGAATGGGGCTTAGTTATTTTTAGACAAGGGTTTAAAGAAGTACCTGAGCTCTCAAAATTGGACAGTAACAATGGTAAATTCACTTGTTTTGTTTAACTTTACCTTGCATTAGTGCTAGGGCTCTCTCTTCCTTATGCTGCATTTTTCCATCAGTATTTATCTATGTCAATGCCACTCTACTATTTTGAACTTTTTATTTGGCTGTTTGTAAATGTCTTGTCTTTTGCATATAGATTTGTATGACTTTCAATAAGATTGTAACTTTCTCTATTAGGGGAATTTTATTTTCTTTATCTTTTCTGTTTACCCATATCATTTAGAAAAATGTTTTGTCAAGAGTAAAGACTGTTGATTGACTGACTGGCTCCTTACTCTTGGATCAACCAGAGGTCTGGCATTTTGATTTCAAAATCTTATTTCTACTAAATCAGAGTGAAAATAAATGCTAGGCAATGTATGGCTCTCATTGGAAATCATGTATCACACCTAAAGAGCTTCTTTGGGAAAATGGATAATAAATAAGCTGGGTAAATGAGTCCCATAACAGATACTTGAGGTAGGTTACATGAAAGGAAATCTGAACAAATGGCG
Organism: Vombatus ursinus; assembly: GCF_900497805.2. Lineage (NCBI taxonomy): Eukaryota > Metazoa > Chordata > Mammalia > Diprotodontia > Vombatidae > Vombatus > Vombatus ursinus. The sequence continues at coordinate 67,526,656 of NW_020954596.1, forward strand.
TTTTGTTAACTCCTCTTGAGGAAGTTCATGATCCAAGTGAATTTCAAATGATCTATTCTTCCAGGTCTTAAACTCATTCCATATTTATTTATTTATATACTAAAATATTTTAGAATAAAGGATTCTTATTGAAGTGTGTAGTATAGACTAGATGGACCCTAAGGCCCCTTTCAACTCTTAGATTTTTAAAATTTATTTTAAACTTAAATACTGAAACTTCAATACAAAATAAGAAAAGGAAGGAAAAAAGCATTGCCAGGTACACCACAGAACATGAGAGCCTATATAATAAATACTACACATTATATTTAGAGCTGTCCATCTTTGCTTCTTTGTAAGTTTTCTTTTGTTCTCTCCAGTGCATTCCTTACATGATTCTTTTTCCCACTTCCTTCCCACCCCCAAGAAAGCCACAATTAAGAGCATATATGTATGTGTGTGTGTATAAATACACACACATATACATATATACACAGATATCTACACACATATACATATATACACATGTATGTCTATGTATATAGGCATACATATATAGACATACACGCATACATATGCATGTACATACATACCTGCATACACATACACATACTTAGATACTCATATATAGACATAATCATTCATATGCTTTGTCTGAGATTGTGTTTACTACCCTTGTTTTTTTCTTAAAAAATTTGACTCCTGATGTTTATTTTATGTTTGTGTATCACTTACTTCCTATCCCTTCTGACTCCTCTACTTTATTTCTACACACTCCTTTGCCCTCCTATTACTTAACCTACCCCCCTTACAAAGATCCATCTCTTATCTTCTCCACCCGCTTTCTTCTTAACCTTGTTTCTATCTGAAATTAGAAGACTTTTATAGCCCTCCAAATATATATGTTCTTCCCTCTTGCTCCCATTCCCATCAATATAGACACCCTTCTATACCTCCCATCCTATTCCCTCACCCTCTTATTTCTATATAAATTTAGAAAATTTTTATTCCCTTCTAAATGCATATGTTTTTTTCTTTCTTTAACCAAGATGTAAAAATCCCTCCCTTAACTGTTCCCCTTCTCCCTATCCTCTGGCTTTTTATTTCTTTCTGTATTTGGAAGACTTTTATACCCTTATAGATTCATAACACACATATGTATATGTATGTATTATTCCCTCTTTAGCCTATTCTCAATGAGAGTAGAGTTCTAGAACTCTTCCAATTCTTCTGTGTCAGTTCTTCTTCTCACACCTCATTTGTATGAGATATTACTCTTTTTACCTTTTCCTAAATGGTTTTACTTTTTAGAATCACATCATACTTAGGTCTACCCCTTCTTTTGAACTACCCAATTACTAATAACAATTTTAGGCATACGTTTTACCTTTCCTCATATAAAAAGTAAACAGTCTGTCCTTATCGAGTCTTATTGAGTCCCTTGTAATTAGTCTTTGATGTGTACCTTATATTTATCTTGGATCTCGTATGTCAAATTTTCTACTAAGTTCAGGTTTTTTTTTGTTTTTTTTTTTTTAGCAACAAAATCCTGAAAGCCTGGCAATTCATTGAATGTCCATTTTTATTCCATTAAGGATTATGCTTAACTTTGCTGCGTATGATATTTTTGGCCACAACCCAAGTTCTTTTGTTCTTTGGTATATAGTGTTCTAAGACCTATGATCTTTTTGTGTCTCCATTGCTAGGTCTTATGTGATTCTAATTGTGACTCTGCCATATTTGAATTTTTTTCCCCCTGTTACTTGTGATATTTTCTCCTTGAGCTGGAGGTTTTGGAATTTAACTATGATATTCCTGTAGGTTTTCCTTGTAGGATCTCTTTCAGGTGGTATTTGGTGCATTTTTTCTATTTTTACTTTCCCCTTTTTTCTAATGCTTCAGACAATTTCCTTTAATTATTTCTTGTATTATTGCATCAAGATTCTTTTTTTCCTGTAGCTTTCAGGTAGTCCAATTATTCTTATGTTTTCTGTTTTTGATCTGTTCTCCAGATTAGTTATTTTTCTCATGAGATATTTCACATTCTCTTCTATTTTTTCATTCTTTATATTTTGTTTTATTATTTTCTTGGTCTCTTATAACTTTACTGGCTTCCCCTTGCCCAATTCTAATTTTTTTTTTGGTGGGGCAATTGGGGTTAAGTGCCCAGAGTCACACAGCTAGTGAATGTTATGTGTCTGAGGCCAGATTTGAACTCAGGTCCTCCTGACTCCAAGGTTGGAACTCTATTCACTGCACCACCTACCTGCCCCCCAATACTAATTTTCAAAGAGCTGTTTTCTTCCTTAAGATTCTGCATATCCTTTTCCAGTTGGTTTTCTTTTCATAATCTTCTTGTTTTTCTTGGACTGTTCTGATTAAAAAAAAATCTTCAATCTCTCTCATTTGGTTTTTAAAGTCTTTTTAAAGTTCTTCTATGAATTATTTTTGGGCAGGTGACCATTTGACGTTACTCTCTGAGGTAGGAGAGGCTTTTTTTTTTTTGCTTCAGTATCCTCCTGTGAAGATGAACCCCAGTCTTCACTATTCCCATAGTAACTTTTTATAGTTGGGTTCTTTCTCCTTTACCTGCTCATTTAAAAAAATGGAGCAGCTTATTATCATAATCACTTCTAGTCCTGGGGTATGGGGGTTGGTGCATCTGGTTTCAGATCCTCCTTCAGTTGTCCCCTCTGTTCTGGAACCAGAACTGAGAACTTTGTCCCCCAAAAGTGCCCACAACCAGCTGTGTTCCCACCCCACCAGGGTTCTGTACTCACCAGGTATGTACTGGTTCCTTCTTGCCCAGGACCATGAGTCTCGACAGCACAGCTGGGGCTGGCATCCCTTATCAACAGAAGTTCCCTCAATCTTCCCCTCCCCAGTTGCCTGACTCCCATACTGTCTGGGGGGTGACTATCCCTGCTGTCGTGACCAAGGCTACTTCCCAACCCAACTATCCCCAGGGCTCGCTGCTTGTTTCAGTCAAACTAGCCTGGATGTGTCAGTACTTCACAGGGATCAAACCTTGGTCCTGGGATTTTTCTTTGGATTTTCTCCAGTTGTCCCAGGAGGCCTACTATTCTGCTCCAACTCTTGTTTATTTTTACCACTCTATGTTCGCCCTGAGGTGCTATTTTGTCTTGTTTATGGGGAAAAATATAGAGGACTTGGCTACTCCTACATCTTCCTAGAATCTCAACTCTTAGATTTTCTAAAAATACCTAGTTTAATGGGACAGTTATTCAATATTGTATGTGGACAATATACCACTTAGTACAAAGTACTACAGGGAGGATTGTTTTCTTTTGCAATGTTGGGTTTTAATACAGTATTATATTTTATGTCTTGAGAATATTAAATTCAAATAAGGGTCCCAAAGGCAAGAGAGCTATGGATTTTGCCCCCATTATTTTACATCCCAAATGACAGCATGTCATTTAACTGTGTGGTTTGCATAGAAGATGGATGATAATTCAATGAAATTAAAGAAATATTTCAGTGAACAGAAGGCAATGCTGATAAACTGTTGGGTTTTAGGAATAACAAAAAGACTCAATAAAATTAATGTTCAGAGCAAAACAAATGTAGCAAAATGTTTTTAATGTTCTATATACATAAAGAGACAATAAAGAAAGCATATGTAGTGAGGGTTTTCCAGTAGAAATAATCAAATCAGTAGAATATACAGATTTAAGTTTAGGTATTTACTGACATCTTGGGTACACATGTCCAACAGTTTGAAAGTTATTCTCATACTTAGAAAAGGTAAGCTGTATCCCTATGTTGATCTATCATTTTTTCAAATATTTACAACTAATTTTAGATCTAACTCATGTATTAGAAGCCACTAGCTAAATAAAAATATGTATCTTCATGGTAAGGAAATAAACTCGAATGACACATGTTAAATATATACACATGTATTTACATCAAACTTCAGAGATGCCACTGAGAGCCTTTTTTTTTCTTTTTTGGAGTTTATCACCAGTTGGTATTAATTAGAATGACAAGGGGATATCAGGAAATCTCATCAAAGGACTTAACTGTGCCAATCTCAGTTTCTAAAAGTTACAGTGAATTTGGCACCTCATCTTTTCACTGAGTGTTTTAGAGACTCGAGATAATAGAAAGGGAATAATGGAATGGATAGGATAATTTGGGAAGAAATTGTGTTTGAAACAATTTTATCAAATAAATCACCCTCCATGGGAGAAAATAATACAGAAAGATCTTGGCTGTAGCAATTGGATAAAGATAAATATTCAGAATAAGGCAAGTAGGGTTTAGGTAGATAATAGCTTGTCTATAAGGGACAATGTTGCCAATTAATGCTAATAGAACCACATAGAATTTCACAATATTGTGCCTAGACATGCTGAGAATATTGTTGACATCAGAGTGCTCATGTGTTAGTAAATAGCTGGATTGAAAAGGTGGGGAAAAACTGGATCAAAACTGTGTTACTGAAAGTAACTTTTTAATTGAGAATCACTTTTTAAAAGGTAGGTTCTGGAAGAACAAGAAGTGAACTAACACTGAAACTAATAATACAAGCATTTTATTGGTAAACTGAATTACAAACTCACAAAAATATTGAATTCATCCAACAGGAAAATATATTATGTATGTAGATAGGAACTTATGATCTCATTGTCTCGGTTGTTCACTGATAATATGTAATGATATATACTATGGTATTTATCTAGAAGAATCATATTCCCTTATTTTAGGATGAAGCAGAAACTGAAACATAGATGTACAAAATGAAATACAATATCACTGTTATGTGACATATTAGACATAGATCTTAGAATGTTTTAAATTATAGTTACAAGGTAGGTAAACAGCCCTATAAATACAATAAGAAGATGAAATCACTGGTTTTCGTGGGAAATTGGGAGCAATGATGAGAAGTACCAGGACTAACTTGCTGAAAAAGTTGTTTTTGTTGTTGTTACTGTTGTTGTGGTTGTTGTTGGAGGGCAACTAGATCGTGCAGTGACTACAGTATGGGCCTGGAGTCAGGATAACTTAGTTTCCTGAGTTCAAATTTGGTCTCAGACACTTATTAACTATCTGACCCTGCGCAAATCACTTAACCATGTTTGGTTCAGTTTTCTCATCTGTAAAATGAACTGGAGAAGGAAAAGGCCAGTTACTCCAGTGTCTTTGCCAAGAAGACCTCAAATGGGGTCATGAAGGGTCAGACATGACTGAAAAATGACTGACATCAAATAGCTTTCTCCCTAACTTATCTCCTTCAAAGAATAGCTAAGTACTAAATTCTTCTGGACTAGATGAAGCTTTTTGTGGGAAGAAACTGTCTTCTTATTAATCTTTGCATTGCTCAGTGCTTAACATAGGAGTATTGCAAATAGTAAGCACTTAGTGTTTGTTGAGTAGAATTAAACTGTGTGGCAAGTATGTAGGCAATCCCAAGCTACTATAATTCATTTGTAGTTAACATGTATGTGCAGAAGATACATATAGTCTCTTAATAGATAAAGATCAAGTGCTTCTGTTCTCATTTCAGTTAAAAAACAAAATAGAGCAAAATTTATTAAGTCATCACCATGTGTAACACACTGTACTTGGAACTCAGAATTTGAAGATCCAACTAAAAGAAAAAAATGTCCCAAATGAACTTACATTCAATGGGGCCATGATATGTAAACAGAAGGCAATATGATACAGTGCAAAGAACTAGGATTAAATAGTCAAAGGACTAGGTACTTAATATATACTTTTTCCTTTCCTTTTTTCCCCTCACCACTCTTCCAGGCAAAACTGTAACTCTTAATTTCAAGGAGCTCACCTTCTATTAGAAAGACTAAAGATTATATATAATATTATATATATTATATGTATTACATATATTCACAAATGCATGAAATACACACACACACATGCAAAGAGAATGAAAGGTAGTTTGGGGAATGAGGGCACTAGGTGCTGAGGAGAAAGAACTCTTCATCATTTCCCTTTTTTCTGACTGTCATTACCTCCTGAACTCTGAACTCTTTTCTAAACTGAATTTCTCTTCTGCTTTGTGCCCTATGAGCTCACCTGCCTCTAAAAGTTCAACTATCAGCTAACATGTCCATAAACTTGTTTTATATGGACGCTGGGCTTTGTATTTCACTAAAAGAATAAAGACCGAGGCACATCATGGCAAAGAAACTGCCGTAATTTTACTAAAATAAGTCCCTTTATCATATTGAAAGCAATACCTTCTCCTCTGGATAAAGAATTCTGAGAGATAACATGACCTTTGTCCCACATCCTCCATCACATATCTGGTCTCTCCCTGACTTCTCCACATTTCAAAATGGTTGTAAGATGTTTGTGGTCAGGTTCAGCTGTTCTTTTCATCTTTATCTTAAATTATATTTCCTTTTCCTCATATGACATTGGTTACTGAGGTTTTAGAGTCTAACTGCGGTGACTTCACTGTCATTAATGATGATAGTATATGACTATAGAAATGCTGGAAAATCTCTTGTTTCGTAGTTATAGTTTCATAGTTTATAGTTCTCCCTCCAGTTCTATCTTTGAATGCTGTTTGGACAATCTGGTTTAGTTGGGTCTCATGCTAAGTCTTCAGGCTCATTTTCCTCTTTCTTTGCTTTTGGTTATTTGGGGCTGTGATAGTGCAAGCCATTCTCCATCATTCCTATTCTTTATCCTTTTTTGTTCTAATTTGATAGTAATTTTGACCTTTGTTTTAAATATTTGTAATTCAGTCTTCAGATAGATAGCTGATTCTGACTTCCACTGAAGTTGTTTTCTGCCTGTCATTATCATTTTGGTTATGTACTGTTTTATTTGATGATTACCACATTCCATACCTTATCTTCTACTTTTCAAAGAAAGTATCATAATATATAATAAGTGTGATGTTCTGAGTATTCTAAGATACTTTGGTCTTTTTTTCTTCATTTCTTAATCTTGAGCAATATTTTTTCAAGATATTTTTGTCAAACTACACTTACATTGGCTATCAAAGTATATGTATCTCTCTGTCCATGCACACATACACACACATACATACACACATTATTTAATCTAACTATCTATTTATCTCTGTTATGTATTTATTTATATACATAGGCTTCAGTATTGGAGGATTTTGTCAAGTTCTTCATTTAATTTTTCTATTTCTTCCTCTTCTGCAAGCCCATAAGGCTTTCCCATAAGATAAAATTGACTTCATTGCTGTCTACTTATTTAGGTGTATCAAGAGCACTGCAAGGTGTGAAGATCAGATATCCAATGAAATAATATTTTTTTTTGCCTCTGGGTGCAAGATGAAACCAGCTATACAAATTACTTTTTTTTTTTTTACCCCTCTGAGTAGAATTCTGTTTCACTTCAATTATTTGAAAAATGCCATTTGCTTTCACTTACAGGAAGAATATTAATTTGGGCATTGCTCAGCTCTTTCCTGGTCTATCCACTCAACAGTTGCCAAACAGTTAAATGAATATATGTAAGAGTATAAAAATTGAGTGCATTTTAGCACCCTTTTTCTTTCCTTCCTTCCTTCCTTTCTTTCTTTCTTTCTTTCTTTCTTTCTTTCTTTCTTTCTTTCTTTCTTTCTTTCTTTCTTT
>NW_020954596.1:67534257-67543734 GCF_900497805.2 Vombatus ursinus
TTTCTTTCTTTCTTTCTTTCTTTCTTTCTTTCTTTCTTTCTTTCTTTTCTTTTCTATTTTTGCTACTATAATACCTTCACTATGAAGTAGATGTGGAATGTAAAGGACTAAGGACGATTTTGTGTATTTCTCAAGTTTTATTCATTTCATTACTCATTATGTTCCACAAACACTTCACCTAGTGGCTAGACCAGGGGTGGGGAACCTGTGTCTTTCTAGGTCCTTGGTTGCAGCCTTTTGACTAAGTCCAAGTTTTACAGAACAAATCCCTTTATTAAAGGGATTTGTTCTGTGACATTTGGATTCAGTCAAAGGGCAGCACTTGAGGACCTAGAGGGCCACAGTTGGCCTTGAAGCTGAAGGCTGTCCACCTCTGGGTTAGCCTGTTGGTGAAGAAAATACCCGTAATACATTGAATCTCATTAGATTTAGCCAGCTGTTCCTGCCTAGACGACCACAAGCTTTCAAGGAGTTTAAATTATATTTTTTAGAATGGCTTATTTAAGAAGTCAAGTATTTAATCCTTTTTAAAGAAAATTTCAATATAATCTAATTAATACAAAATTTTAAAATGTTTTGGTGCTTTAACACCAAGAATGACTCATCTCTGGATTATTTCAGATAGCCAGAGTTTTACTAAATCACTGCACATAGGGGAAAGAGAAGTACAAGCACTGGGAGCAGGTGCAAGGCTTTCAGTAACAACTATAGTCTGAAAGTAAATTCTGACACTCTTATCTTAAAAAAAATGTTGGTTGATTCATTCCCCTTCACAGTACTATTCCCTTTCCTTTTGTAGCAGTCACAATGTTGAGGCTGGATTCTTGCCATTTTTCATTTCTCATTCTCCTACCCCATTCAGATCCACAATCTGGGAGACAATATGAGGGGGACAGATAGGGGTAGAATTTCATTAGTGAAGCAATTTCAGCACAAATGGTTATTACATTATTCGGAATACACACAGGACAAGAAGATGGTTAAATGTTCTTTTGTTTGACATTTACTAAGTGATTTATTTTAAAAAGTCATGTATAGCTTTTTTTAATTAGTTATTCTTCTCAACACACTATGAGATGGATAAGTATTGTAGACTCCATTTCCCAGACAGAGATGGACATTAATCTTGCAGGTTTACCTCAATGGAGAACGTTGTTGAAAGCCTAAAGAAAATTTTTACTTTTCAAAATAGCCTTTTGGAGAGAGAGAGAATTGGGTTCTTTGACAAGACAGAAGGAGATTGCTACAAGTACATTTGTGTTTTGATTTTTATTTTGTGATACTTTATAAAATAGCTTTAACAGGGGATCTTTCTTTTTGTTCCTCTAGAATTTATTTTTTTCCTCCTTTTTTAAATGAGAATTCCTTTCCCTTGATAATGTATCAATATTCATCTAATGGAAACAAAATTAGTGAATGTAAAGGTACTAGAATAAAATCCCAGTTATGATATTTTAAGATTTCTAGTGAATTTTCAGCAGGGCAACCTAGATGGGGTAGAAGTAGTAAACTGGAGAGGAAGATAGTGCTTTTTTCCTCTCTTGTGTGTCTTTTCCTTTTTGCAGGCAAACAGAATAAATTTACAAAATCATTGTGATAACACATTTCAAAGTGAAGTTCCTGTAAAGTGTTTCCTTTTTTGATTCCCATGTAAAGAGGTCCAAATATCAATTACTAGAAAGACCCCATGGTACAGTGATCTCACCTATAAAGGGATGTCACCATATGTATATTGTGTAGTCCTAACGTAGGTATTTGTCTTTGACTTAATATTAGAAAATTATTGTTAAAATTAAATAGGAAAAATTAGAAGTTCCTTTGGTGGGAAATGGGAGAAGCAAACTAACAACAATAAAACCCCTCAAAATGTAAATCAGAGACCTCTGTGAAAGTGACAGTGCTTATAGAAGACAGATGGACTTTTTTTTTCCACTGCTGCAAGAGCTAATGTATGTCAGTGACATTCCAGATACAAATGAGCGATGTTTCTTCTGAGGCTCTCAAATTTGAAGCCAGAAAGGAGATGATAGGTGGCACTCATCATGTAGCTAAATTAGGCTTACCATCGACTGAGTGATCATTTGAAATCAAGGCAATCCATCATTTGTTGTAGTGTATTTTTAATTTCTGCAGATATTTGTAAGGATAGATTGCTATTACTCCATTAGATAACATCATTGCATTATTTTAAAATTGGTATTATTAACCATAGGCACATGCAAAATATATGAATTAGATGTTATAAGGAAAGGTGACCTTCCTGCTCAGAACACAAATAAATAGTGAAAGAGCTATCTAACATCTGACATTGATGTTTCAAGGTAATTTGATAATAAAGCCCTTACCTAAAAATTAGAGTATAATACTATATATACATATATCATACTTGGTGGCGCACATAGGTTAGATGGACAATTAGTTACAATGACTTTTTTCAGTCCTGCTGTGCTAAATCCAATTAATTTTTCACTGATTGAAAGACACCTTGGTTTTATTAGACAATTTCTGGCCACTCATAGTCATTAATAATACTTGCATATTCATGGCAGCAGTCTTTAAAGAAAGGTGTTGATTCATATCACAGCCATTTTAAAAGGTATTATATTTATTTCTAATTAAATGTCAGTCTCTTCTGTGTGTCTTCATGTGTGTACATATATTTGTGTATGTCAGAATATTTAATCATAAAATCCTTTTGCTTATGAAAAAAATTTCATCTACTTCAATTGTTTATATGATCTTCCTATTAGATTGTCATATCTGAATATACCCAACAAGTGTTATTAAGAAAAAAAAACTATCCACCCAGATATTTTTTATAGTATCATCATGTGGAATTACAAAAATACGGAAATGACCTAAGTGTTAAACAATAATGAATGATTAAATAAATTGTGGTCCATTAATGTAATGAAACTCTAGAATGCCATTAAGACCAATACATATTATATATTTGTATGTGTGTGTGTGTGTGTGTGTGTGTATAAAAAGAAGGAAAGACCTTTATAAAATTAAGCAAAGTAGAATTAAAGTAGAAACAAAGAATGAAGTAAATGCTTAAGTGCTTAAGACATATTAAGTGCTACCCACATGAGAGGAAAAGGAATAAGGATGAAAAGACATAAAAAAATTGAAGGAATAATAAAAAATTATACAATGAAAACAAGTTAAATGTAAATAGTTAATAAAAGTTGAATTGATTGTATTGATTTTCAATAATTTTAATTAGATATTAAATTTAAGAAGATTATTACCTTTCAGAGGGTAGAAACTGTGGCTGTTTGTATCTTGTTTGTGTTATGATATTGTATATAACACAATGCATCTATAAATATTCAGATACCAGAGCACCATGATACCTTGGTATCAGTACGACTGCCAAGAAGAGATGCAGAACAAGAATTTTACCAAAGTTCTCTAAATTTTGTCTGTTGAATTATATTTAATCCATGTCCATATGATATCAAAATCACTGGGGAAAAAAGTAGAAAAATATAATAAGTCACTCAGATGCTTTTTCTACATTATGCCAAATATCTACATGTTTGAAAACATGAGAATGAGTGGAATTTCTAACACATTTCATGTAACCTTCCATAGGAAACCACAAAACAGCCTCAGTTAGAATTTTTAAAATCATTTTTTTCTATCTTTAATATTACTTATTATTTATTTAATAATAATGCAAATTGTGTCTTTTTGGTAAAGAATTTAAGACTTTCTAAATGAGAAAAAACTATTTTTTATGTTTATATGGCAGGCAAAAATTGGTTTTAAAGAATAAAATTCCATAAAATGCTTTAATGCTTTAAAGACTTGACATTTTGTCAGTGCAAGTATTCCCATCGACATATACCATGAAACCTTTTTTAACTTAATGAAATTCCACTACTTTTCTACTTTCTTGTGGAAGCAAAATCTAGTAAAGTACAATGTAAATAATTCTATTAGAATGTAAATTCTTTGAGTACAGGAACTATCCTTTATATCCCTAGAACCTAGGGATAGGTTTTATATGGTAGATGCTTGATAAGCATTTGTTGAGTAATATAATAATGACAGCTAACATTTGTATAGTAATTACTGTGTACCAGGCTCTGTGCTAAGCACCTTATAATTATCTCATTTGACTGAGTAGAGAATCTTTGAGAGTTGCTATGGAATGAAATGAAAATCAAAACCAAAAACAATCACCTTCTTGGTGTCAAAATTCCCTGAAGTTGCCTGGACAGGGCTTCTGTCAATATGTAGTCTTTATTTTTATTTTTTTTTAGTATTGTTAATTAATTAATTAATTTTTAGTTTTCAATAATCACTTCCATAAGCTTTTGAGTTTTAAATATTCTCTCCTTTCCTCCCTGCCTCCTTTCCCAAGATGGTGTGCAATCTGATATAGGCTCTACATATACATTTCTATTAAACATATTTTCACATTAGTGATGTTATAGAGAAGAATTAGAACTAATAGGAGGAACCACAAGAAAAAAGAGACAAAATAAAACGAAGAAAAAAAATGATCAAATAGTATACTTCGATCTGCATTCAAACTCCATAGTTCTTTCTTTGGATATGTATAGCATTTTCTATCATGAGACTTTTGGAGATGTCTTAGATCCTTGCATTGCTGACAAGAGCTAAGTTTATCAAAGTTAGTCATCGCACCATGTGGCTGTTTCTGTGTATAATATTCTCCTGGTTCTGTACACTTCACTCAGTATCAGTCCACACCAATCTTTCCAGGTTTTTCTGAAGTCTGCCTGCTCATCATTTCTTACAGCACAATAGTATTCCATTACATTCATATATCACAACTTGTTTAGCCATTCCCCAATTGATGGGTATCCCCTCATTTTTCAGTTCTTTACCATTACAGAAAGAGCTGCTATGAATGTTTTTGCACATGTGGATCCTTTTCCCATTTTTATGATCTCTTTGGGATATAGCCCTAGAAGTGCTATTGCTGGGTGAAAAGGTATGCACAGTTTTATAGTCCTTTGGGCATAGTTCTAAATTCCTCTCCAAAATGGTTGGATCAGTTCACAACTCCACCAACAATGCATTAATGTTCCAATTTTCCCACATCTTCTCCAAGAATTATCCTTTTCCTGTTTTGTCGTGTTAGCCAATCTGATAGGTGTGATGTGGTACCTCAGAGCTGTTTTGATTTTCATTTCTCTAATCAATAGTGATTTAAAGCATTTTTCCATATGACTATAGATGGCTTTAATGTCTTCATCTGAAAACTTCCTGTTCATATCCTTTGACCATTTATCAATTGGAGAATAACTTGTATTCTTATAAATTTGACTTAGTTCTTTATGTATTTCAGAAATGAGGCCCTTATCAAAGATACTGGTTGTAAAAATTCTTTCCCAGTTTTCTGCTTCCCTCCTAATCTTGATTGTATTGGTTTTGCTTTTGCAAAAAAAAAGCTTCAATTTAATGTAATCGAAATTATCCATTTTGCTTTTCATAATGTTCTCTATCTCTTGTTTGGTCATAAATTCTTCTGTTCTCCATAAATCTTACAGGTAAACTATTCCTTGCTCTTCCATTTTGCTTATTAAAAATGCATTAATGGACATGCAGTCTTGACGTGTCAGTGAAGTTCCTTTTATCATATCTGTGGCTTTTGACTCTGCTTTACATTGCAGTTTAATGCATTCTGTGTTGAGCAGACTTAGCCCAAATGAAATTGGTGCATTTCCTCCTTTGTTTGAAATGACTATTCAGCATAGAATAATCAAATGAGATTTAATTGAAAAGTTTCACACAAGGACAGACTATTTTTACAAAGTGAAAATAATGCATATCTTGGCATATGTTTTTGTGGCATTAATATTGAGATTATATTCATTAAAAGACACTAGCAGACTTTGTACAATAATTTCATGTAGTTCTTATGACACTTCTACTTTTTTAAAAGTAAAGTACTGCTAAACATATAAAATAGTTTGAAGATAATTTATTGAATTCAGTCAAATTTATTGTAATTTGAATCAATGAACATTTATTTTTTATTTATTTTTTGGCAGTTGGGGTTAAGTGACTTGCTCAGGGTCACACAGCTAGTAAGTGTCAAGTGTTTGGTCTGAGGCCGGATTTGAACTTAGGTCCTCCTGAATTCAGGGCCCGTACTCTATCCACTGTGCCACCTAGCTGCCCCCTAACAAACATTTATTGAGGTCTTACTTTATGCAGGCACTAAAGATACAGAGACAGATATTTTCTCAAGGACCTTGCCATCTAACAGGTGGGAAAATGTATATGCAAAAATGACAATGATACAAGGCAGACTATAAGTTCTGGGCAGAAATCGATGGATGCTCTGAGAAATTTGAGGAAGAGGAGATATTATTACCATTAGAATGATGATAGGATAATAGGATATAGAGCTGGAAGGAATCTTGAAAATTATCTAGTCCAAGACCTTCATTTTACAGATAAATAAACTGAGCCTCACAGAGGTTAAATTGCTTGCCCAAGTTAGTGACCTAGCTTTATTACTAGCTGAAAAACAGTAAGGTTGGTGCAGCAGATAGAGTGTTAGACTTGGAATTAGGAAGGCTTGAGTTCAAATCCTGGCTTAAACATTTAATAGATGTATAATGCTGGGCAAGTCACTTAACCCTTTCTCTGTCTTGTTTTCTTTATCTGTAAAATGGGGTAATAATAATGCCTACTCTTCACAGATTCTTGCAAGGATCAAATGAGATAACATGTAAGCGACTTTGCAAACCTTAAAGCCCTCTATCAATGCTAGTTATTACTAGCTATTATTAATAGGTAGCCTATTATAGTTTACTGTGAAGTTGTTTCCAAAATAACCAGTTGTTTGAATTCAACCAGCTTTCTAACAAAGAAAAAAAATCCAATTTAGTAACTATTTTATGAGGGGATTTAAAATATCTCAGGTGCTGTTATAAATGCAACATAAGTATAACATATAGTTTTAGTTTTCAAGGAGGCAACTGTTACTGTTGAAGAGGTAAGAATTCCCTATAGGAAACAATTTACAAAAGGAAGTGAAGTGATAAAATTATGAGGTCTGTATTATTAAAAAAAAAACAACTATAAAGATTCCCAAGGAAAGGGAGTGGAGTAGTCAGGAAGGACTTCTTGGAAGAAGAACTTCTTATTCTATATCCTGAAGAATAAATATGATTTAACCAGGCAGAGAGAAAGAAGTATATTCTATGTATGGGGAAAAATAATGAAGTACAAAAGAGCAAAGATAAGCATATGAACATAGAGTCAGTAAAGAGGGTGGGATAAAAGCTTTGTAAAATGTTTTCTCTTTTGTTACACTTCAATCATTTGTATTTTCTTGATTTGTTTCCCCTTTGCTTTTTTGAATCAATGATAGTATGCTTAGAAAAGGGAAGAGAGGTAAGAAGGAACAGAGTCATATCTATCCCCCTTTCCTACTCCCAGTATTTGAGGTTGTACATGCAAATGCCTACTGAAAAGGTTTGTATTTTTGGCATTTTGGTGCATACATGATTTTATCAGTTTTCCCTCCACCAATACAAGTTGGAAACCTTCCATAAGCCTTTTCATTCTTTAGAATTCTTGCCTACATTTTCCCATAAATTAGATCTAGGGAAATCTATGCCTTATTATTTTTCAGTCATTAAATAAGCATTTATTAAGCATAGATGCCAGACACTATGCTAGGTAATGGCTGGGAATGCTATGGGAAAAAATAAAACAATCTCCACCCTAAGGATCTCATATTCTGTGTACGAATGTAAGTGAATAAAATGTAAAAGAAAGTAAATAGAAGATAATTTCAGTCACTCAGAGGCAGGGGCAATGATGAGAAATGGAAAGGGTAAAGATGAGGGAAGGTCTCCTTTGGGAAGTAGCATTTGAACTGCACTTTGAAAGAAGCTATGGATTCTAAGAGGCAGAGGTGAGGAAGGAGTGCATTGCAGGCAGAGAATAGCCCATGCAAAGTCATAGAACCAGGAAAGGAATATTTTGGTGTTGGAACAGGAAGACCAGCTTGGCTAGAGCAAAGAGTTAAAGAAAAGTGGTGTATGTAATTATTCTGAAAATATAGACTGGAGCTAGGTAATCACTGGATTAAAAGGCCAAATAAAAGAGTTTACCTAGATTTTACCCTAGAGATAAAGAGCCACTAGGGTGTTTGGAGCAGGTCAGTAACATGGTAAGACCCACATTTTAGGAGCATTGTTTTGGCGAAGGTGTGGGAGGATGGATTGGGGAGGAGACTTGAGGTGGGTAGAACAATCAGAAGGCTGTTAATATAGTGCAAATAAAATGTGTTGAGGACCTAAACTAGAGAAATGGTCATGTGAGTAGAGAGAAGTATAAGATCAAAGAGAGGTTATTGTTGAACTGACAAGACTTAGCAAATGTTTGGATTTCTGAGTTAAGGTAGGGAGGTTGAGTATGATTCTGAAACTGTGAATCTGGGTGACTAGGAAGATGGTAGTGGTCCTCAACAGAAATAGGGAACTTTAAATGTTGTTTAGTATTTAAGCATTATCAAGGTACTACCATTCAGGCTCTTATTGTCAACATATTAGTATTCCGCGCACACATTTTATCTGCAATGATTTTTATGTCATTTAGGGACAGATAGTTGATAACATACTATATAGGGATTGTGCTTACTCTGCATATATTCCACCCCCCGTTTAAGTTATTTATAATCTGAATTCTTCCAAGTTTGTATTACGAATAGTATTTAACTCTGAGTAGTATTTGACTGACTGTGCACATTTTTATTTCATTTAATTTACAGGTTACTCCATTTTTATTTTTTATGCACAATTGGGGCTTCTACTTAGCTGGGTTTTTTTTCTTCTATTCAACACCTTTAGGCAAACAATAGAACAGTGTTTTCAGTTATTCGAGGCTTAATATGTGTTAAGGTCCCTTATTTCTCACATATGTAAGGGCAAGCTTATTCAGAGATGGTATGTTGAATTTCTTTTTTTTTTAAATACACATGTAACTTCCAGCCACTCATTAGTCATGAGAAGTCTACTTAGAAGTTAGCTTCATTATGGCTTCCAAAGTATGAGGTTTTATATCCCACATCAAGGGAAGAATTCCAGAAATGAGTATTTATTCCTCTGTGTTTCTTCTTTCCACAACTTTTCAAAACCTATGTCTCATCATGGTCTACTGCCCTCATGTGGATCTGTTCTGTGATGATCAAAATAATGGTTGACTTTTAAAAAGTGATGTTACATTGGAAAATTTATTTTTTTTTTGTGTTGGAAGTTTTTGTAGTTAGGTTTTTAATAACCTAACAATATTTTTTCTTTGTATAATGCTCTTGAAATCCATATACAAGAGGGATACATTTGTTTACCTGAAATCCTGAATTTTTTACATATGAATATTTACCAAAAAGATAGACATATAGGCAAGAAGTTGAATATACCTTTTCTTTCTTCCTTCCTTCCTTCCTTCCTTCCTTCCTTCCTTCCTTCCTTCCTT
>NW_020954596.1:67543744-67629960 GCF_900497805.2 Vombatus ursinus
TTCCTTCCTTCCTTCCTTCCTTCCTTCCTTCCTTCCTTCCTTCCTTCTTTTCTTTCTTTCTTCTTAGATTAGACAGTGAGGATTAAAAATGCATTTACATACTTGAAGCCAAGTTCTATGTATATAGTTGTTTTGGGAAAAATATACTTTTTGAAAACTACATTTAGAAAATTTTTCATGATTAGTCCTAATTGAATTTAGGAATATAGTAATTTTTATACTAAAAATGTGTATTTTTGTGGATTTTTAGTTGGAATGGACTGATGAGATCATCTATTCTGAGCCCTACATTTACTCATATGATGCTCAGAGTGGCAGAATGACTGGCTCATCAATCAACAACAAAATGAAAATAATAATGATGACAATGATAATGATAATATAATTAATGAATAGTATTTATGTAGCAGTTTAAGATTTGAAAAACATTTTACAAATATTATTTCATTTGATCCTCACAACAATTCTGGCAAGTAAGTGCTATTAGTTTCTTCATTTCATGGATGAAAAAACTAAGGCAGTTTAAGTTATTTAAGACAGGTTAAGTTGAGACAGGTCAAGTTATTTGTCCAAAGTCACATATCTAGTAAATGTATGAGGCTATATTTGCATCCCAGGTCTTCCTGACTAGGCCTAGCACTTTATCCACTTCTTTACCTTGATTTTATTAAGTATCTGCTAATTGCCAGATACTGTGCCTGGTGCTGAGGAAGGGGGGTTAGCAAATACTAAAAAGAGAAAAAGATCCCCAATTTATATTTTATTAGGGGAGACATGGACATAAATTAAATACATACAGAATAAATGCAAGTTAGTGAGGTAGTGCATTAGTAGTTTGGGGAATTAAGAAAGCCTTCTTGTAGAAGATGATGTTTGATCTACCCCTTGAGGAAAGGCTCTGATTCCTTGAAGTTGAGGTGAGAAGGAAGCTCATTTCAGGCATGGAGAACAACAAGTACAAAAAAAAGCAGAGGGCCTGGCAGATGGAGTGACAAGTATGAGAAATGGAGAGAAGAATAGGTTGGTTGGGCTGCAGAGAATGGCACAAGAGAAATCTCTAATGAGGCTTAAAGATAAATTGGGGCCAGGTTGTGAAGGGATTTAAAAGCTCAACGTAGCAATTTATGCTGGACCCGAAAGTAATAGGGAGCCACTAGATCTTATTAAGATAGGATGGGACAAGGTCATATCTATGTTTTAGGAAAATCATTTTGACTAGGTATGCAGAGAATGTATGAAGTGGGGAAAGACTTGAGATGGAAGGCACCAATTTGGAAGTCACTGCAACAGGCTAGACAAGAGGCCACAAGGACCTGAATTAAGGAGGTGGTTGTGTGAGTAGAGAGGAAGGGGTCAGATGCAAGAGATGTTGTGGAGGTAGAAACAATGAAATTTGGCAACTGACTGAACATGTGATGTGAGAGACATGTGACATCCCTAATTTGAGACACTTGAAGAATGGTAGTGCCTTATACATCTCTGCTATCTGTTTGCTTGTGGTTTGACTTAAATCAATTATATTGTGTATGAGGAAGGAAATACCATTTTCCCAGATTCAGAAAAATCTAATTAAAATAGAGTGAAATCATATTATGCTATCCTCTAGACTTGATGGTATCTTTTATCATGACAGAATGATTTCTGGGAAGAGTAAGTAAAAATATATAGACATTCTGAGACCGGGAGAAATGGTGGAAATAGGGAAAGTTGGAAGAGATGGATTGATTTGGTAGGAAAGATAATATGCTTCCTTTTAGACATAATGAGTTTGAGATGTTTCCAGCACATCAAGTTGGAAATGTTCAACAGGCAGATGGTGATTAGGGATTGAAGCTCAGGGAAGAAATGAGGCAGGATATATAGATATGGGATCTATCTTCATAGAGATGATAATTAAACACATGGGAGATGATGATGATCCCAAGAGAAAGAGTATAGAGGTAGAAGAGCTTAGGACAGAGCCTTTGCTAATGGCGATATAGTGAATTAGGGACGGAACATATGCTAATACCAAAAGAGGGAGCACACTATAATAGAAAGCAGGCTGAATTAGGTGTTAGAGGACCTAAATCTTAACCCCAAATAAATTAATTTGATATTAGTGTAAGTTTTGGCAAATCACTTTAGCTGTCTGTTTCTACGTCTGAAATGTGAGGGCATTGGACTAGATAAACCTCAAAGTCCCTGTCACCTTTAAATCAGTGATTTTTCTGACTACCAGTCCCAGGCTGATTCTAACATACCCAACTGCCTCTGTGTTAAAGGTTGGGTTCACCTAATTCCTTTAGAGAAAAATTCAGACATTTCAGTGGTGATTTTTTAGATGTAACATTGATGGCACAACCAACAGGCTAACAGTCACAGTGATGGAAGAACAATTAGAAAATTAATGAATTTGTTTATGTTTAGGCTTTTGTGGTCACAGTTAATTGTTTAGAAGTTATCTATCTTGATGAAGCTAAGCTTTTCTTAGCTTGACTCTAAGGAGCAGGGTTGTACAATTGAAGGGCCTTCATTTATATTAGTTGGAATCGATAAAGAAGTATACTTTAGATTCTTAAAAACACCTGTTCTGTTTTGTGTATTATAATTAAACATACAATAACTGCTTCTTTGGGGGAAAACATAATGTCATTATCGGAAACATTGTACCTGATTTTAAAATGAAAGAATAAATAAGTTTAATAGAGACATCTCATATTTGTCTGGTTTTAGTTTGAGTTAAATCAAGTATTTTGTTGGTAAGGAAGGGAATGCAATTTTCTCAGACTCAGAAACATCTAATTAAAATAAAGTGAAATCACATTATCCTAAGGAATCTCTAGACCTGACAATATCTTTTATGATGAGTAACATTTCTGGGAATATCAAGTAATAATAGCACATACAAAAATAATAGACATACAAAAAGCAGGAGGAATGGAAAAAAGTCTCAAATCCTGTCTTGATTGCACAAATTCCTGAACATGCAATAAATTTATTTGTTTTCATGAATAATGATAACTAAAATGTATGTAATGAAGGTTGCTTATCTGAAATACTGCAGTTAGATCAGTGTTTAGGTCTGCCATTTTTGATCTGACCCCAGGGGAAAAATGGAAGCCAAAACTAATTTAAAAACAATCTTCAAAGAAGATATCATATTTGTATATTGGCTATTGAGTTAAGACCATACTAGCTGTCCTGTGATGTTGGCCTTTCAATAAAAAGGGAAGGGGAAAGAGAATATTCCATCTGTAGGAATCTGGAAAAGCTTTTTATGCATTAATTGAAAATTTCAATTCAAAGTATCTTTATCTTTTGAATTCGTGGTTATCTTTAAAGGGTTAAAACACCAAAAGGTAAGCTGGTAATTAAGAACAACAGTGCTGGGAATTCACCTCAAAGTGAAGGGTTAAGTCTTCTGAGACACTATCAGATGAAACTTAACTAATGTCAGTCAATTTTATTTGGATTGAATTGTTTGCAACTAGATCTGAGTTAACTAGAATCCCCAATTTCTCTTTTTCCCTTTCACTAGTGACCTGAGAGTTCTTATTTCTTGTCCTCTGGGGTTTTAAGAACTCGAATCCTTGCTAAGTAAAACTGTCTGGTGTTTATGACTGCCATTGTGTGGGTTAAGTAACAATGAAAAAGTGAAATTATTAAAAATAAACCTGGCTAATTACAACAAATGGGCTTAATTTAAAAACCACAGGTGCCCCCTTTATAAGCTTTTGTTGAGACTTTGCCCACAGTAAATTTATATTGTCTTGGGATAAATCTGAAATCTCTGTTTGCTTTGACGACTTTTAAATGGGAAACATTTGCTGCCCCTCTCTTTAAAGCTGAGAGCTCATATGATGTCATAAAAATGACAAAACCGGTGAAAGCTTGTTTCTGCTGTGAAGAATATTACATATGATTCATTGTGTGCAGAATATATGTAAAATGATATTTATTAATACTTTGCCAAGGGCCTCAAAAGGGTTTTCCTTTGTTTCAAATAGTAGAGTGGAGGCTTACTCTCTTCACATTTCATGCCACTTTCCTTTGAAAATTATACGTTTAGGGCCTCATCAGCTGACACGATGATTTCACAAGCCCTGAGAAACAATTTGCAAAACATTTTTTGTCAAAGTAGATTTGTTGGGATTCAGTGAACTTGTAAATGATGTATGTGACACTGCCATTTTATCTGCAATACAGTAAAAACCTTCTACGTGTATATGATTTTTAATCTGGATCATTGAAAAAAACCTTTATGATGTTGATACTATCACCATTGTTAATTTCTAACAAATTTTATTGAATTTTTTCCGAAGGTTCATTTAATTTCTATATACATGACTCTCCTTTCTGTGTCTTTCTTCATTCCCCTCAGCCTTCCACCACATACTATGATACATCAGATAGACATAAGATTTCAAATACCTTTGCCCTGCATGCTTAGTATTTAGTGATTCCAAAAGTATTCCTGGTATTGAACCTAACCATGCCTATAGCTATCTACTCATAACAAATGAAATTAATTCTCCTTGGGTCACCTTAGAAATAAATAGGAGGACCTCCACACTGGGAGTAAGGTTCACTCATATTAAGTCAAGAGCAGAACTCTGATAGAAGGAAAGGGGAAGAAGATATTAACCCATAGGGACCTATTGTCTTGAAACTGACTTGAATCCCTAGAGTATAGAGAAAGACACAATATGGACCCACTGAATTGATTGTATGTGTATGCTCGATGTTCCAAAGTTGCTTTTGAATCCCTATATGTTATCATCATCATTAAAGCATGTAAAATTCAACCACAGGTGCTATGTTAGGTCCCACAATGTTTCCATGCACAAATCACCCTGATCTTTGATATATTAATTAGAATCATATGTGTCTGTTTTCTATTTTCTTTAAAAATACTATGCAAACTATTTCAATAGGATAATCTTATCTTTATTAATAGTATTTGAAAAACTAATAATATTTGCAAAGCACAATTTATGTGATAGCATGAGATCCTTTTCATTAAGTTACATTTGCATTCATATGACTAATGAAACCTCTCACCCAAACAGCCTGCTGTGTTTGTCCTATCAGAATATTTTCTTCAACAATCATGAGTGACTAAGTTTCAGAGCTCACTCAATTGCTCATCTCAAACACATTTCTGTGTGTGTGCACGCGTAGACTCGTATGACTTTGGCATTATCAGACAAACCATAAATAACCATTCTGCTCTTCATTGTGGATGTCATCTTCATAAGCCATATATTTTCACTATAGACTGCCACTTTGGATATACCAGGCAATTAAACCCATTCCTCTAAATGGAAAAGCTGAAAAATTGTATCCTCCAAGTGTGAAAAGGACTCAAAACCTGTCATTTGCCCTACTTAATGATGAATTTGTAGATGCCTAATGATTACAATTTACATTTATATAAAGTTTTATATTTTACAAAACACTTATATATTTTAGCTGATCCTTACAACAGCCATGTGAAATGGATAGAATGTCATGTAGAATTCACAATCACGTAATTTCAGTCAGAAGACTTTTCAGCAGCCATCTAATCCTGCTTTGACAATCTTCTACATGGCATCTAGCCATTTCCAAAGCTGTTTAATGAATGGAGAATGACTCCACAATAATATAACACTTATTACTAGATTTTCTCCTCCTTTTTATTTAAGATAAATCTGCCTTCCTGTAATTTTCTTATCCTGTCCACTAGGGGCACATTGAACAAGTTCAATCCCTCTTCCCCATGACAATCCTCCAAATACTTAGAGAGATATCTTGACCCCATCCCAAGTCTTCTGTTCTTTAGACTACCATCCCCCATTCATTTAATTATCACGCATATTACTACAGGATGAACAATAGACTCATCTTCATCTTTGACACCCTCCTCTGTGTGACCTCTGGGTTGTCAATGAATTTCCCAAGATGTGATATGCAGAATGAAATATAACATTTCAATTGTGGGCTATTTTATAGATGTGGATGTATCAGGTCAACTTTGGGAAATTCATAGAGATCTAGTCGTATGATATGTGAGAATTTTGCTTCTATTATAAATTGTTAGCTTCCTGGTACATTTAGCCACCATATCCCTGTTGCAAAAGTTTGTTTCTTTATGAATTTATATTTATTTTACAAGATTCATTTAGTTAGTGCTTTCCTTTAGCTGGTATACTGCTGAAGTCAGTAAAGTAACCATGTAAAATGTTATACTCAACAACCCCGTATTTATTTTTCCTGATGTGACAGTATAAGATACCATTTGATGTCACTTCATTATTTTAAAAACATGGTCTATTGAAAATTGAACTTCCCAAATGGTAGGAAATATAGAACACTTCAAGAATTTGGAATTATAATTATATTTGATCTGGCATAGAATTTTTGGGCTAACATGGATATTACAGATCATTAGTCTGATCTCCTAAATAATGTTCGTGAACTTTTGTTTCATAAAATCCTACATTAATTTGAATTTTTATTTTTTGTGTAATAACAAATGATGTAATAATTATCTTAGAGATAAGCATTATACAACTTACAGAACATAGGATGAATGCCTTTACTTAAAAAAAAGACATGTTTTCTTACACCTATCAGATTGGTTAATATGACAAAAAGGAAAATGATAAATGTTGGAGGGGATGTGGAAAAGTAGGAACACTAATGCATTGTTGGTGGAGTTGTGAACTTATCTAGCCATTCTGTAGAGCAATTTGGAACTATGCCCAAAGGACTATAAAACTGTGAATGCCCTTTGATCCAGCAATACCACTGCTAGGTCTATATCCCAAAGATATAAAACAAGAGGAAAGGATCTATTTGTACAAAAAATATTTATAGCAACTCCTTTTGTGGTGGTTAAGAATTGGAAATCAGGAGCAGCTAGGTGGCATAAAGCTCTGGCCTTGGAGTCAGGAGGACCTGAGTTCAAATCTGACCTCAGATACTTGACACTTAACCCTGATTGTCTCACCAAAAAGCAAAAAAAAAAAAAAAAAAAGAGTTGGAAATCAAAGGAATTCCTATCAATTGGGTAAATGACCAAATAAGCAGTGGTATAGGATTGTAATGGAATATTATTGTGCTATAAAAAATAACAAGCAGGATGATATCAGAAAAACCGGGAAAGACTTACATGAACTGATGCAAACTGAAGTGAACACGGGAGCATGTTGTACGCAATAAGAACAATATTGTTCAGTGAAGAGCTGTGAATGACTTAGTTATTCTCAGCAATATAGTGATCCCAGAAAATCCCAAAGGACTAATGGTGACGCATACTATCCACTTCCAGAGAAGGAATGAATATTGTTTGAATACAGACTGAAGTATGCTGTTTTTCCACTTTCTTTCTTTCATTCTTTTTCTTATATTTGAGTCTTCTTATGCAAAATGACTAATATGAAAATGTTTTACATGATTGCACATGTATACCCTATATCTGATTGCTTACCATCTTAGGGAGGGTGGAGCAATAGAATTTGGAACTCAAAACTTGTTTTAATATGAAATATTAAAAATGTGGGTGAAAATAAAATATATTTTTTAAAAAGTGCATGATTCAGAGTTACAATTATCTGTCAGATTTGAGTGGGGGTTAGAGGCAACTGAATTAACATTTTGGGGTTACATACACATTTTATCAGAATATTGATATTGTTTATAAATTGGTTCATAAATAGATTATTCTTTAAAAACACATCTGCTTTTGAACTAAATGAGAAGTTACATTCAGGTATTAGTTTTATGTATAAACTTACTATCCTTTTTTACTTTAAAAGATCCATTATTTCCTTGATATGGGGTCACTGTTCATTAAGGCATACTGTGGACCTTTCACCCCTTAATATGCAGTCTACAAGAGTTGCTTTGGCTGGCAAAGTTATCACCTGTTCACCCATCTTTTCAGGAGAAACTTCTTTAAATTTAGCAAGGCTGGTACTCAGAAGATAGCATTCCTTTCTAGACCTCAAATATTTTCCTGTTTTTTGGAATTCCCAGAGATCACATTCTGCTATCATAGATCTCCAGAAGCCAGTGTTAGCTTCCACAGAATGATAAGGATTTGGAAGATGACTGTTAGTAGAGGAAAATTAGTAAATACTTAATCTTTTTTGGATCATAGAGCTAGACTTGAAATAGACTGGGGTAATTTAGTACAACCTCTTCATTTTATAGATAAGGAAACTGAAGCCCAGGGAAGTAAAAGGTAACAGAGGTTCTAAGTTTCAGAGGTTTGATTGGAACCCATGTATTCTGATTACAAAGCATGCACTTTTTCTATTTTACCAAACTGTCTTTTCAGTATCTGTCTATTATTTTACTTGTACACCAACGTGTATTAGAAGAAGTGGGTTTTGGAGATGATTAAAAAAAATCAAAGTTGAATTATATAGCTTTTAATTAATTATTTAAGCTTACTGCTTTTCATTTTTATATGCAAAAGTTTGCACTGCTGAGCTAAGTGGCAACATGAATTCCCTAAAAACCCACAATCAGAAGTAGCATAGCAACATATTGATCAGGCATAGTAAATCAATTGTCCTTCTCTAGACCAACACTGGAAAATAATTACTTTGGGGAATTACACTGTGACCTCATAGAGCATAATAGGATTGTAACATTTAGCCCTAGATTCTATGTTTTATGGGTTGTCAGACTGCTTTCCCTGAGGTTATAATTTTTCAGTCTTGATTTATGAAGAATAATAATTTATCCAGTTCTCTGTGTATTTAATAACATCGTCTTTTAACATGAAGCTCATGACAGTCTCATAGCATGAGGCTGGTTTTCCAGTCCCTAATTTAGGAATTTAAGAGAGAGAGAGACAGAGAGAGAGGGAGAGAGAGAGAGAGAGAGAGAGAGAGAGAGAGAGAGAGAGAGTATGTATGTATGTAGGTCCTGGGCTTGGAGACAGGAAGACTCTGCCTCTTACTTGAACTACAAAACCCTAAATATCTTTGAGAATTCAGTAGACAAACTATACCAGAACCAAAACATTTACACATGTTGCCCATTCAGATATAACATTAATTCATAAACATTTAAGAAGTCTTTTTAGTTGCTGCTGATATGCTAAATATTTATAATCTTCAAATTACATGGAAAAAAATTTTTTAAAATATAGGAGGGCTGATGGTCAGTCATAAGGGAGCAGGGATCGTGGTCTCAGTTCAAAAGAAAAGAGGAGTGCTAGGATATCTTGCTGCAAGCAACCAGGGGCCCTTTTCTTTGATAAAGATCAGAGCATAGTCCAAGAGAACAGTGACCATACCTCTCCCAGGATCATACCACTTTGGAAGCAAAAAAAACAAAACAAAACAAACAAACAAAAAAAAAACAAAAGACTTCCAGACCTCCACAACTAGCTCTGAAAACAGCAGCACAAAAAAGGCTGAAGCTTGGGACAGTGCCTTCTCATCCCCAGATGAACCAAGCAAAGTTCAAAGTTAAGAAATAGAATGGAAAAAGGAACAAACAACAACAACAAAAGAATTTGACCATAAAAAGCTATTATGGTTGCAGTGAAGGCACAACTAAGAAGAAGACAACAATGTGAAAACAGCTACAAAAAAACCACTAAATAAAAAAAATCCTAATTGGACTCAAGCAAAACAAGATTCCTGGAAGAGTTGAAGACAGAGATAAGAGCAGTAGAGGAAAAATTAGACAAAGAAATAAGAGTGATGCAAGAAAAATATGAAAAGAGAATTAACATCTTTATAAAACAGTGGAAAAAATACTAAAGAAAATAACACCTTAAAAAACAGAATTGGCCAAATGAAAAATGAGGTACAAAAGTTCACTGAAGACAATTTGTTAAGAAACAATAAAACAAAATAAAAAAAATGAAGAAAAATAGAAGAAAATGTGAACTATCTCATCAGAAAAAACAAAACAAAAGGGACTGCAGGAGGAGGAGGAAGAGGAGGAGGAGGAGGAGGAGGAGAAAGAGAAGCAATGGGTTGGAGGGAAATACACAGTTAATAATCATAACTGTGAATGTGAATGTGAATTGTGAATAAACTTACCTAAAAATCAGAAGTGGATAGCAGAATGAATTAGAAGCCAGAATTCAACAAGATGTTGTTTACAAGAGATACGCTTGAAACAGAAAGACATGCACAGAATTAAAATAAAGGGCTGGAACAGAATCTCAAAATATGCTTCAGCTGAAGCAAAAAGGCAGGGTTAGTAATCACAATCTCAGACAAAGCAAAAGCAAAAATAGACCTAATTAAAAGAGATAATCGGGGAAACTACATTATACTAAAAGGTATCATAGATAATGAAGTAATATTTTTTTTACATGAAGCTTCTCTGATGAAGGCCTCATTTCTCAAATATATACTAAATGTAAAACTGAGTCAAATTTATAAAAATAGAGCCATTCTTCAAGTGATAAATGGTCAAAAGATATGACCAGGCAGTTTCCAGAAGAATAAATCAAAGCTATCTATAGTCATATGAAAAAATGCTTTAAATAACTATTGATTTGAGAAATATAAATTAAAAAACTCTGAGGTGCTGCCTGACTCCCATCAGAAATAACAAATGCTGGAGGGGATGATGGAAAAATAAGTATGCTGATGAACTGCTGGTGGAGTAATGAACTGGTAGAACCATTCTGGAGAAAAACTTGGAACTATGCCCAAAGGGGTATAAAACTGTGCATACCATTTTATTCAGAAATACCACTATTAGTTTTGTATCCCAAACAGATAGGAAAAGGACCTTTAAATACAAAAAAAATATTTGTAACAACTCTTTTTGTGATGACAGAGAATTGGAAATCAAGAGGATGCTCATCATTTGGGGAGTGGCAGAACAATTCGTAGCATATGATTGTGGTGGAGTACAATTGTACTGTAAGAAATGATGAGGGAGGTGGTTTCAGAAAAACATGACAAGAACTGTATAAACTGATACAAAGTGAGAAGAACCAGGAGATCATTGTGTGCAGTACCTGCAATGTTATAATGATGATCAACTGTGAAAGAATTTCCTACTTTGATCAATACAATGATCCAAGTCAATTACAAAGGACTCATGGTGAAAAAATGGTATCTACCTCCAGAGAGAGAACTGAAGATCTCTCACTGCAAATTGAAGCGTAATTTTCTCAATTTATTTATCTTTCTTGCTTTTTTTGTGCAGTATGGCTAGTATGGAAATATCTTTTGCATAATTTCACATGTATAATTTGCATCATATTGCTTGCTCTCTCAATGGGTTTGGAAAGGCTTGGGAGAGGGAGAGAATTTGGAATTCAAGATTTGAAAAGAAAAGAATGTTAAAATAATATCAATAATAAATTAAATATTAAAATAGATTAAAAGTAGAAAACACTGATTAATTATCATCTACATGATGAAAGAAGGAAGTAGGGGTGAAGTGGGGAAGAGACAGATGATCAGACAATTCCCTGTGGTCACCACCAGATGTTGCCAGGAGACCAAATCATATTGGTTATTTACCATAGTGGGATTGATTTATGTGGGCAAAAGGAAAGAAAGTGAACAAATGTCTATATGTATGTATAGGACATTTATAATCCCAGGTTTTGAAACTAAGGGAGTGCCTATGCTACTTAATCAGCTAGCCAATATTAACTGAACGTGCAATATTTGCTTTGAAGGGCAGCTAGGTGGCATTGTGGATAGAGTGCTGGGTTTGCAGTCAAGAAGACTCATCTTCCTGAGTTCAAATCTGGCCTCAGACACTTAATATAGTGACCCTGGGCAAGTCACTTAACCTTGTTTGCCTCAATTCCTCATCTGTAAAATGAACTAGAGAAGTAAATGGCAAACTACTACAGTATCTTATCCAAGAAAATCCCAACTGGGGTCACTGAGTGTCAGACATGACTGAAAAACAACTGAACAATCTGCCTAGCATTATACTAGGCTCTATGGCTCGATTCATTCCAATCAATGATGTATCTTCATCTTCTTGTCCCCATATGTTGAGGATAATGGTGGAGAGGGCAAGACTGGTTTCTTACTTTTCTTAGTGTTTCCTAAAAAAATATTCTGGATTTTTGCCATCCTGACAGACTTCTGGACTTTGACGTTTTTATATTACCCCATAATGTGTCCTTGCTCCCATTTTTCTTCTAAAGCCTTAAGAATGTTTGTAAAATCACATGGGAATAAATGGAAAATAGCATTGTGCAAAGTAACTAAATATGATAGGGACAATTCAAAGCAAGTCAGCAATTTTTAGGATTGTGATTAATTGGAATGCTTCTTGGAGAGGATGAATTTTGTCTGTATGTTGAAGAAGCAAAGACACACCTGTCAGTGAAGAAGAAAAATAAGGAGAGTGTGTTGCCGATGCAATGCATTTATTGTTTTCCTGTCCAGGCATTAGAAAAACAAGCTACAATAAACTACCACAGCATTTTCTTTAACTAAACGTTCTTAATAAGAACATTTATGATAAATTGGATTTTACCCAAGTTATTTTCATTACCTTAGAATTATTGCAAAATTACATTCCTTTCTCATTTAGATGTCTAATGAGGAATTGAATATCTGTGCTTTATTTCTTCTACTCTTTTATTTTTTTTTGTTTCTGCTCACATTTAAAGCAAGCATGTAGCTAGTCATATACTCTTATTATTGATAAGTCAAAATGAAATAAAATATCACCTATTTTTGTACCTTTTAATAATGACCAACATTTTATCATATAGAAAAAATTTTCTATCCATTTATCTTTATTTCTGTATGTGACCCTTGTATTTTCAATTTGATCATTCAATCCTCCATAGGTTTTATATTCTTTTTTTCTTTTTTCTCTAAAGATCTTAATTAATAAGGGCCATGTTTAGGAAAAAATAGAATACCCTTGGGGAAACTTGCCTAGAGGAAGTACAGTCCTATTTTGTGGGCAAAGCACCATGCCCACCAGGATGACCTTCAGAAGACCACTCAATGTCTTTAAATTTTAATAATTTAAATTTATTAAATTTAAATTTAAATAAACCGACTTTAAAAATATTTCTTGATCCTTTGGTTTGAGCTGATGTTTTTGCATAAAATTCTGCATTTGAATTCAGGTTGTCAGTATCCCTCCCTTCCCCCCCCCCCATTTATAACCTCAGCAAGCTGCTCTGTACATTTCTAGATGAAAGATTGTTCTATACTCCCAAGACCTTTCTCATGAAAAAGAAGTCAACTTTCACCTTTGGATCTAACCTTGTGTCTGGCAAATTTTTGTTATGTAGACTTTGGGAATAGCTTTGCCTTTATAAAGAGTACCTAATGTTTTCCTTTGAATAGATAAAAGAAGTATCTGTTACCTTCATTGAAGTTTTGTGTGTGTGAGTGTGTGTGTGTGTGTGTGTGTGTGTAAGAGACAGAGAGAGAGAGAGAGAGAGAGAGAGAGAGAGAGAGAGAGCACAAGTGCATGTGTGTGCTTTTG
Source organism: Vombatus ursinus (assembly GCF_900497805.2). NCBI lineage: Eukaryota > Metazoa > Chordata > Mammalia > Diprotodontia > Vombatidae > Vombatus > Vombatus ursinus. The sequence goes on from NW_020954596.1 coordinate 67,557,176, forward strand.
TGTTCAATGAAGGAGAATTTGGCCTCCAGTATGTTTTTCTCTTCAAGGCTTTTTTTGTACCTGCCCTCTGTTTCTGTTTTGTGAAGTAGCCTGTGAAAGTTTAATAAACAGTTGTCTGGAGCCCTAAAGGAATTCAAGCCTTTTCCTGTTCTACACTTGAAATATAGAACTGATTCCCACTTGATTTGAAAAGGGCCACCTCTATTAATATGTTGACAACTCTACAGAAATACATCTTTTGAAGAACTTTCTTGCATTGGAGACATAGACCAGAATAGAAATGTAAACAAAAAGACAAACAGAAAGGAAAACATCAGCCCTTTGGCATTTACTAAGATTTTTATCCAGAGATTTATTTTGTCATAGGACGTTTGGGAAAGTGCTTCCTCACTCTTTCTTATGCAAAGTATTACTTGGGTCCTTTACTGTTTGTAAGGAGTTCCTAACATATTTTGAAATTATGGAAATCAAAGAAAACCCTATCTACTGATGAGCTGTCCATGGTTGGGAAAATACCTGACATGTAGGTCAATTCTGCTTGAAAAGGAAAGAAGGATTAAAATTCTTTTTTTTTTTTTTTTGCTGTTGCATTATGAAAATAACTCAAAACTTTGGCTAAATTTGGTGTTAATTATTCTTATTTGCTGCTTCTGCTGTGCTTAGGCATCAACTAGATTAGAGCTCATTGTGATGAATGAACACTCAATCATGTACAATTGAGACCTTTTAATTGGCCTAATGCTATATATCTTTCTTTAGTACAATTATAATCTGTTGTCATTAGGCTTCAAAACATATTTTAAGAGATTTCCTCCCACCCCAAACATTGAATATAAAATTTCCAGGGTCCTAAGTAGTTTCTTAGGTTTCCCCCTATTATTTAGATAATAATGTAATGTAGTTTATGACAAGAGCATCAATAGCCAGGATGATATATGAGGCTATTGTGAGGAAAAGCATTTTGCAAACTTTTGAGCTCATATAAATGAGAGTAGGAGTAGTAGTTGTAAACAATAATAATAACAATAAGTAATAAAAATATTTTTTCCAGTCTGGACCTGGAATTCTAATGACATAAGGATCCCCTGGTGTAGAAATCTACCAGTGAAGTTCAAGAAGTATTCTGCAATTTATAATCTTAGAGAATAGCTTTAGGTCCTTGAGATGTTAAGGGATATTCCTAGGGCCACACAGTTAATAGGTATCTGAACCGAGGTCTTCCTGACTTGAAGTTTGTCATCTCTTTGATACTAGGTATACAGTGGTTAGACGTTTAGGCCTGGAGTCAGGAAGATGAGTTCAAATCAGGCATCACAAATTTACTAGATGAGCCTGGGCAAGTCATTTACCCCTTTGTCTGCCTCAATTTCCTCAACTGTAAAATGGGTATAATAATAGTATCTGCCTCTCAGAGTTGATGTGGGGATGAAATGAGAGATCTAGAAAAAATCACTTAGCATAGTACCTGGCACATTATAGATGCCTAATAAATACTTATTCCTTCTTTTCACTTCTCTTCCTATCTTCTTCCGGAGTGGAGTCCCTAAGCTCTTGTTATATATTGATATTACCCTAGAAAATTATATGAGCCAAACTCCCCCCAAAAAAAACCAAAAATGAAAACCCAACTCTTTATTTGAGAGGATTTATTATTGAGACTTGGTATTTTATCATATTTTGCTATTTGTTATATTTCTAAATAACTTTCTCCACCTAATTTCATGTCTATTTATAGATATTATATCCAAAATATATATTTATGTGTATTTAATTAGTTTAAGGAACTAATGTGAGGAATCATGGAAGCATGTAGAGAAAAATGAGATTTTACCAAAAATGAATGTGGACATATGGTCTCCTTTTATTGATACAATAACAATGCCCTTTTTTGACTCTCCAAATAATAACAACCTCTTTTCCACTTTTCCATCTTTGTAAACAGGAAGAAGCTGCACTGTTAATCTGGAGAGATAAATACAATGAATGAGTTCCAGTTTATATATGAAACATTTTACATTCTTTGTCCCCCTTACAGAAATTCCAGAGGAAGCCTTCTGCTTACAGAATAAAGAATAATATGGGATTCAGTTCTTCAGGGAAAGCGAAGTGTCACCTTACTTTGATTTACTGTATCACATGATGTTTGGCTATGCACACAACTCTCTAACTCTGTGGGCCACCATGGTAACTTTAGTACAGAGCTGTTTGTTCAAAAAAGCTCACAATCTTTTTTTCCCCTTGAGTATTGAGGCCACAATGCTTTTTATTTTTTTGCTAGAATAGTTTCTATTATGAATCATTTTTATCAGATTTTTATAAGACTTGAGTGTCTGTTTTGTTTTTTAAGATTTGAGTGTCTGGTTTTCATTTTGAACAACTCAGATGAAGTAGGAACAAACTAAGCCTATTTGGCAGAATGAGTGGAAATTTGATTTTTAGAGGAAGAATGAATAGAAGTGAACTTATCTGTACCTCAAGCTTCATGAGGAAAGATGTAAATGAGGAAATGTTAGCCACTTCTTTCTAATTAACTGCTATAACTTCCCCAAATGGTGCTATTTCTATTTCAGGAAGGCAAATAAAAACAAAGTTCTCATTTTATAAAATCTAGTGTCTTTTGTTGATTATGCCCCACTGAATGAAATTTCAAAATATCGTATGGAATTCTACCAAATCTGAGGCCTGTGACACAAAGAACGAATTTCTAATGTAATATGTATCTAAGCCCAAAATATTATTGTTTTGGAATTCTAGTCCTAAGTAATTCCTATACAAAAAGAAGGGGGTATTATGGAAGGAATATATGATACGGATTCAGGAAGACCTGGTTTTAAATTCTGCCTCAGATACTAACTAGGTAACCTTGGACCTTAATCTCTTTCATCTCCAGCTTCCTCATCTATAAAATGAGAATAATACTGATATCTGCCTCACAGAATGTTGCAAAATGAAATGAGATACTACCATATGTAAAAAATATTTTGCAAAGCTTCAGGTGCTATGTAAATGTTAATATTTTGAGGTAGAGTAATTATTTGCCTTGTGTACTATCTATTATTCCCCATCCCCACCCTGCATATCTCCCCCCAAAAAAGATCCTGAAGAGCTTTATCATATATAAAGTGATTTTTAGCTTAAAGAACATTTGGTGTTTCTATAAAATGCAAATAGGTTGTCTGGCACGGCCTTGATAAAACCTTTAAGATTTGGGGATACTGGAACAATTGTATTGTTGTTCCCACAGCTAGAGAGACATTCTAGGTTAGAAACAAAATAGGTTTTTCTTTTAATTAGGGGGATTCAGGATCAATGTAGATGATTCAATTTAATTCAAAAGACATTCATTTTATTTTATTTTTTTTAGTGAGGCAGTCGGGGTTAAGCGACTTGCTCAAGGTCACACAGCAAGTACGTGTCAAGTGTTTGGTGTGAGGCCGGATTTGAACTCAGGTCCTCCTGACTTCAGGGCCGGTGCTCTATCCACTGTGCCACCTAGCTGTCCCAAAGACATTCATTTTTAAACAACTATTTTGCACAAGATTGGGCCATTTAATTTTTTTTTATTTTATTTACTTTTTTTGAGGCAATGGGGGTTAAGTGACTTGCTCAGGGTCACACAGTTTGTAAGTGTCTGAGGCCAGATTTGAACTCAGGTCCTCTTGACTCCAGGACTGGTGCTGTATCCACTGAGGCATCTAACTGCCCCTTGGGTCATTTTAGTAGTAACAAAACTCTGAATTTAAGTCCAGCTGCTGTCACACACTTGGCTTGTGATTATGAACAAAGTCATTTGACCATTTAGTGTGCCAGGACAGTCTAATGTTTCAGAGCAGATGTTTAGTTTTGAAACTTGCATCTCTACCATTGCGATACTCAAGAGAGGGCAACAGCAATGAATATGCTCCATGATGGAGGAAGAATAGCAAGGGTCCTAGATAATTCACAATTAAGATAAATTATCCCCTGAATAATTATGATGGCTATACATAAAAAGTTCCCTAGCGAATACCAGCCCAGTTGTTTGTGAATAAAAGATTATACCCAAGTGCCTGAGGTTCCTCTTTCAGATTTCGAAGATTTTGAGGGGCAGGCACATGAACCCAAAGTCAATATAAAATTCTAGGGAAATTATTACCTATGGAGCAGGAGACGATCTGATATATCCAGCAAAATTTGGTATTGCTACTTGGATAATAATTCGGAACATTGACAGACTGATTGACAGAGTTCTGTAAACCAAAGGGTTTTGTAGAGGATTTCTTTGATCTCTGGTTGGAGGCACAGTGACTGGCATGGTTCTTTACAATGTAATGAAGTTGGATTTTTCTTCCTTTTATCACTGTTAGTTTAATAGACAAAGAAAAAGAAAGAAATTCAAGTATATATTCATTTTAAATTTCTTTTATGAATTTTACAACTCCAGCTCTGTGAGATGCCTACAACAATTCCTTCTGTGATCTTATTTGTCCTGCTGACTCCTTATTTTAATCCATAAAAGGAAGTGGCTAGGTCTGCATTTAATAGACACATAGGACAAAAGGTTTAGAGCTGGAAGGGACTTTAGACACCATCTATGTTCAATCTCTGCATTTTATAAATGAGGAAACTGAGGCCCAGGTTGTGGCCTAAGGTCACAAAGTTAGTAAATGACAGAAGTGACATATGAACTCAGGTCTTACTCTAAATCCAACCCCTTTCCATTGCACCATGCTCCCTCATAAACTTCAGCCCTGGAAGAAATCACAGAGATCATCTACACCAAACCACTCATTTTATAGACACGCAAAATAATGCATGTCACTCAGCTGGCAGAGCCTAGAACTTCCAATTTAATGCTCTTTCCAGGAAACCAGTGGAGCCTTTCCCCTTTGGCCCGTTCTTTTAATGAGACTAGCTTTAGATAATTCTCTTCTCCTAAAATTCCCCATTATTATTGTGTCTTTGGCTCAGAGACGCTTTAAGTCAAAAACAGACATTAGTGGGTTTTAATCTACAACTGATATGCCACGAGGTGTTTTGCCTCACTGCTCTCTGTGTCTTAATTTCCACAATCCTCATACTGACTTCTCCTGGGGAGAATATTAGAGAATAACTATAGAAGTGTTTTACCAAGCATGAAGTGGTCGAGCTGCATATGTCTACTAATTCAATTGACAAAAGCTCTCAGAGCTCCTTCGAAAAGGATGAAATACAAAACAAAGTAGATGGCTATAAATGTATCATTATAATCTATAGTTAGTAAAAAACTTAGACATTATTTTCGGTAGATACTACAAAATACTACAAAAAAAGCTCTGCTTTCATTAAAAATAATTCTGAGTTCTTCCCCATTATCAGATCATTGGCCTGACCTCCTATAGAGAAAAAAAGAGGTAATATTAATCCTCTTGGTCTTCAAATTGTTGAAGAGTACAGTGTCCTACTCTTGTCCTTTAAATGCATCCTTTCCTCACAGTTATATGCTAGGTAGTTTTCATGTCATAATAGATAAGCTCCAACTCATGCAACATCATCTGGACATCATAATGACATGAAGCATTCTGAGTTCTGACAGCAAAATAAAGAGAAATGAGAACATTTATCATGGACAGCAGGTAGTAGAAGACTAAAATAACCCCTGGAACTGATTCCACAGCTCAGGATGGCCTTTGATTAACAACAATTCAGCTCCTTAACTTGTGTCTTTTTTTCATGTCTCCTTTCAGGGGCTTTTTGGTTCTAATTGAGGACCAAAGTGGGAATGTGGGATTTGGGGATGAGAAGCAGTGGGATCACCTTATTGATCTCGTTAAGGGATAATAATCTCTTGATTTTTTGTTATTGTTATTCTATGAAATCTTCTTTCTCTCCTCCCTGCCATTCTTACTGAAGACATACTTCCTTATCCCTTCTTTGTGTGCCCATCAGTAAAGTTATCATAGATTCTACTAAACTAAAATTGGAACAGAACATTTAACCGGAAATCACTCCAAAAATCTAATGGCAATTTTTCAAAGTATTATTGTATCTTCTCTCCTGTTATAATTTTTTTGATAGATCCAGAATTTAGTGTGTGCAAATCTCCTCCTCAATTGAACGTTGTAACCCTTTCTTTCCTTAGGTCAACATACATTTTGCATGTCTCATAAAACAGAATTTACATGTATATATATACATATATCACCTCTAAAAATTCAGCTATTGTCTATAAATAGGGAATTGTTTTAGGCAATTTATTGAATTCACATTTAATTGTATTTTTCAATTGATATTTTTAATTTGAATTGAAATAATTTGTTAATAAAATAATAGGTGATCTTTTATAATGTCCTTTATACTTTTCAATTTGTGCTTATATTCATTATGTTATTTGAGACTCACGACCACCTGTAAGGAAGAATAGGTAATGTTATCCTCTCTTGATTAATAAGAAAACTAATTATTTCACTAGTTTGTTTATTAGTCTTAAGCTAAAAGATGGTTATCCTTTGCTTTAGAATTAAAAACAGAACTGAATTAATTTGCTAATAGTTATTCTCATAAATGATATTTGGCCAAGTTAGTTTCTATCCATACTTAGTGAATTCATATCAGGGAAAGAAATATTCTAGTATATATTCAGATCAATCATTTTAATAAAACATGCAATAACATTATTATTTTAATTAACAATAATTATTTCTGCTGCAGCCTTTGTCTCTTTAATTTTTATTTACTCTTGAGATAGCACATCATCCATTCTGGATAAGGATGAAAAACAGTACATGCCATGTGTAGAAGAACTAAGAAGTGGCCAATGAGAAATGCAGTGTTTTATCTGACTTCATGGAGATAACCATTATAAGGTACAGATTAGCTTGTATGTGTCTGTGCTCTTTATTAATTAGTTTAAATGCTTATAAAAGGTCATAATAGTTGGGGTACATCTCATTTATCATTTTCTAGTGACAAATAGTTTTTCAGAGGGGAAATAGATATTTGAGAATTTAGGAAACTATAATTAAAAGGAGAGAGATAATGATTGAGCAGAAAAGTTCTGATCAATAAAGGATGCTGTGTGTGCATTCATTTAGATTTCTTTTTTTTTTTTTTTACTTTGGTATTACATAGTGGGATACATTTTAAGCTCTAGCAGGAACAATGACTTCCAAAGAAGAGAACAAATAAGGCAAGGATCAAAAAGTTTGTGACATCTCCCATTAAAGGTAATTTGTTTTCATCATTGTTTCCACTCCTACGAAGAACACAACAGAGAACCAAATAACACAGATCTGTCTATAATGTGAACCAAATGAAGCAAAGTATCAGATATGCAGAAAAGTGCCAAGTAACAAGGTGGGTCACCAAACCTTAAACATCTGGGAGATGAATAAACTTTTGAAACATTCACTGTGATTCTTTGTGATGCCAAAGAATTGTTGTGTCTGGGAATGAATCCAAATTTAAGAGACATTTATTGAGTGCCTGCAATGTGCAAGTGTACTGTTGTAAGAACTCTGGAGGGACTAAGAGGAACAAAATATGGTCCTTGCCCTCAAGGAGTTTACAATTTGGTAGGAGAAATAAAACATGTTCTCATAGCAGAATTTAGTAAGTGCTTTAGATGAGACACAAAGTGCTCTAAGAGAGATTACTTCCATCTGGGAGAATCAGGGCAAGCTTTGTGGTATGAGCAGGATTGTCTTAAGATTAAATGCTTTTTACCCTATTTGATTTCTGTCCATGTGTATGTCAGTAGTGATCTTCTGTTTCTTTCATGATCTGTCTGTATGCCAGGACAAAGCTGGTCATATACTTTGAATAAAGATACAGGGCACTAACTTACTTGTGACTTCTCTTGTTCTATCAAGAAAACATGGAAGTAGCAAATCTTTCAAACTGGCCATTTTCTAATAATAACCAGAGGTCCCCATCTCTTTTGGTCATTCCTGAAAATGAAAGTAGCTCAAGGATTCAATTCAAATACTCTTTCCTACTACCTCTCTATCTTGTTGACAATTGTCAGTTAGTCAATAAACATTTATTAATTACCTACTATCTGCCAGTCACTGCGCTAAGCACTGGGCATACAAAGAAAGGTAAAAGCTAGTCCCTGCTCTCAAGGAGTTCATAAATCTGAAGTGGAAGATAATGTACTAACTGCTATGTACAAGCTAGCTATATATACAAGATAATTTGAAAGAAGTTAACAGAGGAAAGGCTCTAGAATGAAGAGAAAGGCTCCCTGTAGATGGTGAGATTTTATCTGAGACTTGAAGGAAGCCAGGAGGTAGAGATGAGGAGGAGGAACATTCCAGACATGAGAGACAGCCAATGAAAATGCCCCAAATCTGGATGGAATGTCTTGTTTTAGGAACAACAAGAAGTGCCACTAGATGACAGAGGATGGGGGAAGGGTGTCAGGTGTAAGAAGACTGAAAGGCGGGGTGGAGTGGAACACATTATGAAGGGCTTTGAATGCCAGAGGATTGAAATAGGGAGCCACAGGAGTTTATTGAGTTGAGGGTTTGTGTGACATGGTTAAATCTCCACTTTAGGAAGATCACCTTGACCCTTGAGTGGAGGATGAACTGGAGTGGGGAAGTGACTTGTGGTGAGAAAGAGCAGCCAGTTGATAGACTATTGCTGTAGTCCAAAGGTGAGGTAATAAAGGGCTGCACCAGTCTTTCTTATTGCTCATATTTGTATTCCCAGGGCTTAGCACAGTACTTGGCATGTAGTAAGAGCTCAGCACATGTTCTTTGACTGACTGACTGGCTGCACCAGAGTAGTGGCAGTATCAGAGATAAGAATGGGACATATGCTAAGGGCTGGGATCATGTCTTCTACCTATCCCAAACAACCATATCCATCTGTGCCAATACAAGGCAACTTCAAACTCCTGCTCCCAGCCTAGACTTCCAATTGGGATGTGGAGAACCTCCAGTGCAAAGATCAACCTTCCTTTGATTTCATGCCTTACATATCCTGTACCATCTGTCCTTTGAAAATAAGCGAGAAGTGCTATCCACTCAATGACGAACATTTTCATAACTGGTTATGACATTCACGTTCCAATGACTCTGAACTCCTGTAGATTATCTTCCAAACCCATTCCCCATACCCTACCACACTATTCTTCTTTTTCATTCCCTTCAACACTCCCACCCCAAAGTTTCAACTTAATTCTACCTAGCCTTTCCACTGCACCCTCTGGAATGCCTGTTCCATAGGCAACACACTGCCCTTCATATTAAATATTTTCCTCTTCCATTCCATCCATCTACTAACTCTTACTAAAACTTGGCTTCTTCTTGATGACACAGCCTCCCTGGCCACCCTTTCCAGTACTAGCTGTACCTCCACTCATTCTCCTCAATATAGGAGAATTGGAATACTCCTTGGTTTCTGTTGCCATTTCCAGGCTCTCTCCCTTCCTTCATCACACAGTAACCTTTCTTCCCTTGATGTCCATGCTATTCATATCTACAACCCAATCAAAATCCTAGTAGTTGTCTATAGCCTTCCCGGATTACTCTCTTCCTTCCTCAGTGAGTTCAATACATGGCTCACAATTTTTTGTTTCCTCTTCAACTCCTGTCCTTATACTAGGGGACTTTGACATACATATTGATTGTCCCTCAAAAACCTGACTACTCAGTTCCTCAACCTACTTACCTCTCATGAGCTACTTCTCCATCCAACCTCACTACATACAAAGATGGTTGTACCCTTGATCTTGCCATTGCTCACAAATGTACCACCACTATGCTCCAAAATTGTGAAATCCTCTTATCCAATCATACTCTTATCAGCTTTTTACCTCTTCTTCTGCTCCTTCTCATAAAACCCACCTTTTCATGTGCACAATGACCTCCAAACCCTAAACCTCAGCCTTAGATCACTCTCTATACGTGTGCTACTGAATGAAGGTGCAGAACATCATGTAGCTAGGAAAATGGTGGTGCCCTTGAAAGTAACAGGGACATTTGGAAGGGGAAAGCTTTGTGAGGGGAAAGACAATGTGTTCACTTTTGGACATGCTGAGTTTATAAAATCTACAGGACATTCAATTCAAGATGTCCAGTACATAATTGGAGATACAAAACTAGAGGTCAGTAGCTAGATTAGGACTAGATAAATAACTTTGAGAATCATCAGCATAAATATAATGGAATCCATGGGAAATGAGGTCACCAAATGAAACAGTATATAGAGAAAAGATAAAAGATCCCAGGGCAAGAACCCTAAGGGTCACCCACAGTTAGATAGTGAAGTCTAGATGAAGAGGCAGCGAAGGAAACTGAGGAGAGGTCAAATAGGTATGAGAAAAACTAGGAGAGAGTAGTCACAAAAACCTAGGCAGAAGAATAATAAGGAAAGGAGGATGATCAGTAGTATCAACGGCTGCAGAGATGTAAAGAAGGATAAAGACTAATGAAAGCCCATTAAATCTGGCAATTAAGAGACTGGTAGCAGCTCTGGAGAGGGAAGTTTGCAAAAAAGGGAAAGGTGTACAGAATTGGAAGGCAGCTTTACCAAGAACTAAAAAAGCCCATGATATATCTTCAAATCTGTGGTGTCCTGGGCTCTAAGATGACTTCCAGACCTGACCCAGCAAAATTACCTTTCTGTCTTCTATTGTTTGGCCCAATTTTGAGAGCTTGAAGCCTCAAATGTCCTCTTTCTCTCCCTTCGTTACTAACATTTAAATTCCTTTTTCCCTTTGCGCATTTGCTCTTGGTACGTTGAGAAGCAGTTTGGTATAAGAAGGAGCACAGGATTTTGAATCAGAAGACATAGGTTTTAATCTCACCTTCAGCATTTTTGTGACCTTGGACATGTCATTTATTTTCTCTGAGTTTTGTTTCACTTATCTTTAAAACAGGCACAATAAAATCCATTTTATTTTCATTGTTGTGAGTAAAGCCCCTAGGAAATCATAAACCACTAGATAAAATGTGATCTGTCAGTATCATTTCTCATTATGTGATGCTTGGGGTGGGGTGGTGGTGATGGGGATTAAAAGTGAAATGAAATAGTTCTTCAACAATAGATGTAACATTTATTAATAGTCTATTAACTAGGAGATGGCACACTGCTGGAAGAAATTAACCACATCCACACTAATGTGTTCTCTATAAATTAAACTAGAAGACATTAATAAAAAGGTTATAGCTGCAAGGAAGGCTCATATGGTCACAGATTCTCCTTAGAGAAGCAAATAATGTAGTTATTATTTAGTCCAAGTACACTGGAACAAAGATTACTTCTGTAAAATCTCTGATTCCTGACAATTCAACTTTTTTTTGGAAGAACTTCAGTGATGGGAAATTCATTGCTTCCTGAACAAGACAAATATCATTTCTAAATGCCAGGAAGATTTCCTTCATAAGAAGCTTAAAGATGCCTCCTTGTAACTTCTACCTATTGGCCTTTCTTCTGCCCTCTGGAGCCAACTAATGTCTTACCCTTTTAAGAGCTTTCAAATACATGAAGGCAACTGTCCTTCCTTTAAGCTAACGCTGCCTAGTTCCTTTGATTGTCTCCTTATGGCACAATTTCAGTTCCTTTACCACGCTGGTTTATATTCTCTAGATTAACTACATTTGATCAATGCTCTTCCAAAATATGTCATGCAGAACTGAGAACAATACATGTTTCTGTGTCAAAGTAGAAAGTATTGTCCTTGTCCTGGATACTAGACCTAACTTACTGCAGATTAAGACTGCATTAGTTTTTTTTTCTCCTTTCGTGACACTGTTGAAACATTGAGTTTGTAATAAAAAAGAACTTTTTCAGATAAACTTTCCTCCCCATCCTGCATTATGGAATAGTAGTTGTTGTTTTTAAATTCAAGTGAGAAACTTGTCTCTATTCAACATCATTTCATTCAACTAATTACATTGTTCAAACTCATCTTGATCTTTTAGATCCCAACTGTCATCCATCATTGTTAGCTACCTCCACAAACTTTTTATTTTCTGTAAATGTAATAGGTATTTAAATTATGTTTTCATTTAAATCACTGGTAAAATATGTCAAATACCCCAAGAGCAAATCCCTGGGTTTCTCCCCTGGACACCACTTTTCAGGCTGACCTAGATGAATTTACAACTACTCATTCAGTACTGCTATTCAACCAGTTTCTGAATCTATCTAATGTTACTGAAATTTAGACTTAAGTTTATGATCATAGGATCATAGATTTAGAGCTGGAAGGGACCTTAGATGCAATTGATTTCAATAGCTTTTTTTTGTGGAAGTGTGAACTGAAGTTCAGAATTGCTAAGTAATTTGACCAAAGTTAGTAAATATGTACAGTGAGATTGAAACCCAGTTTTTTCTTTAAAAACAATTTGTAAATAACAACTTTATTTTCTTTCCCCATCCTCTCCAAAGCAAATAACCCTATTATCCATGTCTCAAAAATGTCTCATCGTGAAACTTGAATCCATCAGGAAATGAGTAGCATAGATTATCCTCGTTCCCCTTGAATCACAGTTTGTCATTGCATTGATAAAAGATCAAAGTCTTTCAAAGTTTGTGTCTTCTAGGTGTGGTTATTGCTATACACATTGTTGTCCTGGTTCTGTACCAATTCATGAAAGTCTTCCCAGGTTTCTCTGAGCTCATCTTTTCTTTCTTTCTTTTTTTTTTTTTTTGGCAATTGGGGTTAAGTGACTTGCCCAGGGTCACACAGCTAGTAAGTGTCAAGTGTTTGGTCTGAGGCTGGATTTGAACTCATGTCCTCCTGACTGCAGGGCCAGTGTTCTATCCACTGTGCCACATAGCTGCCCCTGAGCCCACCTTTTCATTGTTTCTTATTTCTCAATAGTATTCCATTAGATTCATATACCATACATAATTTGTTCATCCACTTCCCCGTTTATGAGCATCCCCCTTAGTTCTTTGCCACTACAAAAAGAGCTGCTATACGTATTTTATACACACAGGTCGTTTTATTTGATCTCTGGAACACTGGCCTAGTAGAGATATTGCTGGGTAAAAGATTATGCACAGTTCATTGATTTGGGGGATATAGTTACAAAATTGCTTTCCAGACTAGTTCGCTACTCTACCAACAACGCATTATTGTGCTTGTTTTCCCATAGCCAAGTCCATCTGACTCAAAGTTCCTTGTTTACTGTACTGTGCTGCCTTTTTCCATTTTGTTCAAAAGAATAACATTAGTAAAATTCTTTATTGAAGTCCACTTAGTCATACTATGTCAGTAGCATTTTTCTATTCTAATAACCTTATAAAAATGAATTAAAATTTAATTGTAATAGTTTGCTCTTTTTGAAGAGCCATGTTGCCTTTAAGTAAACACCACTTCCCTTTCTAAGAGCTCATAAACTATCCCTTGAATAATAATAACGATATAGCATTTTGCCAGTAACCAAAGTCAAGTCCAGCAACCTATAATTTTCAGAGTCCACTCTCTTCCCTTTTTTGAAAATTGAGATATTTCTCTATATCCAGGGCTGAAGCACCTTTCCTGTTCTACATAATTTTTGAAAGATCCCTGACAGTACTTCACTTGAATTCAAGTCAAGCAAGGAACAAAAAAACCAGGAGGACATGATGTTTATCTAAAGAATCATTGAAAATAACGTTCACAGATTCTAAACCAAAGGATCAAAATTCTTTAAATGCACCTGTGTACAAATAATGTTTTGTTACTTTTATTTAGCTCTGGAACATTACGAAGCTTCCTTGGTATTATCTGGCAATGTGGAAGAGATTGGAATAACCACACATATTAGAAAAACCAACTGGACAAAGAATAGTTGTGGCCTCGTCTATGATTTGCAGTTGGATCGGCAAACTGTCAAGTTGGTCCATATGCTTATATTGTACAGGCACTGTAGATAAACAGTGAATCCTTTCAAATAAACTTGTTGGAAAAGAAATAACGTTAGTCTAGCATGACCTGTTCCTGATGAAACCATGCTGGTTTTTTTTTTGATCATCTTTTCTTTTTTTAAAGTGTTCATTATCCATCTCTTTAATAATGTGTCTAATATTTCACCAAAAATCAACCAATCAATCAAAAAACATTTATTAACTACCTAGTAAGCAATTCCATAAGCATTTGTTAATGCCTAAGCATTATGCTAGGCATTACCTTGTGCCTAGGCATTATGCTAAGCACTGGGGATACAAATAAAGGTAAAAACCAAAATAAAACAACCAGCCCCTGTTCTCAAGGAGCTCACGGTTGAATGGGGAAATAACATGCAAACAACTATATGCAAACAAGATATGTACAGAATAAATTGGAGATAATCTCACAGGGAAGGCACTAAGGGTAAAAAGTACTATAAAAGGCTTTTTGTAGAAGATGTGACTTTACTGAGACTTGAAGGAAGCCAGGGAAACTAGGAAGCAGGGATTAGGAGAAGGAACATTGCTAGCATAGGGGACAGCCAGTGAAAATATCCAGAATTAGGAGATAGAGAATCTTATGAGAAGATAAGCAAAGAAGCCAGTGTCAGTGGACGACAGAATAGTTGGAGTGAATGAAGTAAGGTATAAGAAGATAAAAATGTAGGAAGGAGCCAGGTTCCAAAGGGCTTTGAATGTTAAACAAAGAGTTTTGTATTTGATTGTGTGTGTAATAGGAAGCTGGTGGAGGATATAATCAAGGCCAGGCTCAGAGCCAGTGTTGTTCTTGAGATAACAAGCTTGTTTGTGATTTCTCCTTTTTAGAACCATAATGCTTATTCTGAATTCATTTGACATAACAAAAGTTCCTGTGCTGTTATCATTTTATATGTGTTATATGTGTATATATGTACATATATGTGTATATATACATATGTACATACATACATACATACATATATATATACACGTCTTATGTTTCCAACCTGACTGTAAGCCCTTTGAGAAGAGAGACCATGTCTTTAACATTTTTGATTCCTCCATGCGTAGCACATGATTAATGCCTAATAATATGTGAATTGATTTATGGTAGACTAGTGCTTTATCTTAACACAAACAATTAGGTTAGATAGACTAGACTAGACTAGACTAGAATGGAATGAAATGGAATAGAGTAGAATAGAATAGAATAGTGTGTCCTCATTTGACTTCTAAAACAACCAAATTGCCAAATGCATAGAAACATTAACATTTTTCTTGAGGGAGAAAAAATGTTTCAGTTTTCGTTACAAAATTACCTAAATGTGTTTAATTTAAAACATCTTGAACTACAAGCAGACATTTTGGTCCCGAGGTGAGGGCTAAAACAAAGCCAAAGCAGGGACAACTATATTTGACGTTACTTCTTATTTCTGTTCCAAAATTCCAAAGAAAAACTTTTACTTCCTTCAGTGCATATGTAACACAGGAGACTTATGTATTTCTTGACAGAAGCAGCAGTGACAGCTCCACCAGTATACAAATCATGTAACCACTGGGCAAATGATTAACATCTAGTCAGATTTTCTAGAATAAATATTTCTACTGAATGATTTACATATGTAAAATTCTTATTCTTTGTTGCTAGGAAATTATTTCTGCATACATAGGGTTCTTCCTGTGTGCCCTGAATCCCAGGACCTATTTTTGAAGCAAACTAATAAGCTGCAGATTTTATGTTAGCACATTAAAACAATTAAACAATCCTAGTATTGACTTTTGAGGGTGTCATCTGTGAAGCTTTTCCTAAGTCTCCCAGATGTTACTGTTTCCTAACCTCTTTCAATTACCTTGCATCTGCTTCTTTTCTCTGTGTACTTTTATCCCCTCAACAGAATATAAACTCTTTGAGGACAGAAACTATTTGGATCTTGTCTTTGTAGACCCAATTCCTATCCCATGGTAAGTGCTTAATAATTGTTTGTTGAATTGAATATTCTGCAGCTGCTTTGTGTCTGGGAATTCGGTGATTTTTGGGGGTGGATCAGGGACCTTTTTATTACTAAAGAAAATTATAATTGGATAGTTGCTTAGACCTGAAATAGCCCAATGGGTACATGACATGATTACCAAAATACATTGGTGGTTTAATCAGTTGTTTACCTTTTATTTTTTATTTATTTATTTTTTATTTATTGAGGGCCTAGCTGACTATCTTAGCTATCAGCCTCCCACTTTAGCACTACACCATGAATTTCAGGGCTTTGAAACCTGACAGAGCATTCTTAAGGGAGCCTAACATAAATCTTGACTCTTAAGGCTACTACCTACATAGATAAAATATACTTCTTGTCAATCTGTATCTGCGCTAGGAAAGAATACCTAAATAAAAAAAAATAGGTTCACTCACTTTCTTTTCATTTGTTTTCCAACCTGTCAGTCCTTGCAATTTAAAGTCTAGTAAATTTAATGGGGCCAAGGACTGGTGATGACTAGTTTTTAGACTCTGCATTCTCAGCATTGACCTCGTTATAACTGAATCCCTTGAATCCATATTGTGGCAATTCTGGCTTGGAATTTCTCTAAGGATTTATTCCAATCGAAAACATTAAATTTCCAGATTAAATACACGCTTTTTCATACTAGGGAGATTAGGTTGCTTCTGTGGTAGTTTGAAGGATTCAAGATGGGTTACTACATTGTACTATGCTAGGTAACATAAGGATTAGAACACTGTGTTTGGCATTAGCAGGACCTGTTTCAAATGCTGCCTCAATTGTGCCCCTGAGGAAGTCACTTAACAGCTTTGAGCCTCAGTTTCCTCATTGGAAAAAATGTGGACATATCTTTTGTTTTTTCCCCAGAAACATTTATGAAGTGCCTGCTTTGTATGTCTCTGGTGATTAAAAAAATGATGTAAAAGATGCAGCTCTCTTTAATGGGCTGATACTATAGTGAGGAAGAAGGAGCAGACAAATTAAAATATAAATAAAGTTAAAGATCTCATGCACTATTGTATCTAACACACCTCCTAAGTAGGATACTAGGGGCAGAGGAACAACTGTGCATATAGAGAAATAGGATAGTTTTAACATTTGAATCACTTAATAAAACAGACAGAATTAGAGAGTATGAGGCTGTAAATCCACAAATTAGTAAAATCAGGGAAGAATCACCAACCCAACAGATAGAAGGAGTAATCAGTCCGAAAGGCTGATTAGTCAGTCAGAATCAAAGATTTCAATGAAGCCAAATAAAACAAAATAAAACTATATAAAGCTTGAAGTATTTATGGACACCAATAGTGAGGACCTGTCTGTCTGTCTGTCTATCTATCTATCTATCTGAATTTTGGGACCACTGTAGAAGTGCCAAAGTACCATAAATATGATGGTAGTTTAAAGACAGAAGTCCTTAAACTTTAACTTAAAGGTTGATAGACAGTTCAAGGAGTAGATGGGACTTTAATTCTGCCTTGAAGTATAGGGCTTTGATAATCCCTATCAGAAAAAATATTTCAGGCAGAAGGGGTTTCATTAGCAAGAAAAATAGGTTAATATACATAACATATTTAGGGCACAATGTATGAACCTGTTTGATTGGAGTATAGAGCTAATATAAAAGAGCAATGAACAATGATTGCTAGAGGAAAAGACCTTTTATATTATCCTAAGAGAGTTGGATTCTGATGTGGTCATAATGAGAGCAATTGAAGGTTTTTGGGGGAAGAGAAATCCCACAGATCTTACATAGAACTTGATTGACACATGCACAGGAAATGTATTATTGTTTATTGTAGTTATTTCTGTATATAATATGCCTCTTTTAGATTAAAAATGCATGAATGCAGAAATTCTGCCCAATTTAATCTTTGTATTTCTCATTACCTAGCATGTTTCTCTTTCTACACAGAGCATAGATATTTATTGGATGAATAAGTGAATGAATATATGGATATATGTGGTATCTTGGGAAAGTTGAGTTGGCAACCAAATGGTTTTGGAGGAATAGAGCTTATTAATCTTTCTTCGACCCTTTATAATCTGTTTTTCCCCCCAAATATAGGATCTATTTCAGAATGTGCCTGCATTTCTTTTCCTTCTCTTTAGCAAATTCTAAGAAGGAGTTATCACTTTTCCTCCTTAAAGTTTCTATTATTTCTACCCCAGTAACTTTTCTCTTTATGTTAGAATCAGATCCAAAATAGATTCTCCCTCTGCTTGCTTCTCTGCCCTAATTATCATTAAAGCAAGTCAAGAAATAATTAGCCACTCTGCTTTTGAAAGAGAGTCTGGAAAATTGAAGGCTCCCTCCACTACCATATCAGACCTCTGTTCCAGGCTTATGACACAACTTTTCTTGATGTCATCTAATTTTGCTTTCTGTGCATGTGCCCTCTTGACTATTTGTATGACAGTATCACTTTTGTTTTTGCCTCCATTGATCTTTTCCTGAATACCCTCTCTACTAATGCTTCAGCCCTCTAATTCTTACATTTTCTCTTTTGGTTATATTGTCTTTTTTTTTTCCTAGACAATGGGGTTAATGACTTGCCCAGGGTCACACAGCTAGTAAGTGTCAAGTGTCTGAGGCTGGATTTGAACTCAGGTCCTCCTGACTCCAGGGACGGTACTCTATCCTCTGCACCATCTAGCTGCCCCTAGAGTGTCTTAAAATTCAGTGCTTCTGTATCCCTATTACCTATCATTCTTTTGAATATGTCATACCCTGCCACAGCCATATTTCAGTTATGGTCTATATACCAAGTCTTAGTAATATCTGTGAACTCAGAGTGTCATATTTGTGTTAAGTTCTTTATCTTATTTGGCTCATTACCCTTTACTTAGAGGTAGCCAGGTGGGCAATGGTTAGAATGCTGGGCCTAGAGTCAGAAGAACTGAGTTCAAATATGGTCTTAGACTCTTAGTAGCTGTGTGACCCTATAAGTCACTTAACTTCTGTCTGCATCAGTTTCCTTAACTGTAAAATATGGACAAAAAAATAGCACCTAGTTCACAAGGCTGTTGGGAAGATTAAATGAGTTAATATTTGTAAAAAATCACTCTGCATATTGCCTGGCACCTAAAATGGAAGCTTAATAAATAATTGTTTCCTTTTTTTCCACCCTGCTTTGAACATTTACATGTAAATATCTGAAACTATATGGTTTCATTATGGGTTCCTTTTTTTTTTTTGATGTTGTGTTCTATAAGCTTTTAGGTGTGTCTTTTGCTTTGCTTCCTAGTAGCTACTGTCTGTTGTATCTAGCTCTCATAAGTACTTTTATTCTACTAACTTTCTTTTCAGTTTAAAGCCTGTTTGATTAGATTCGCAGTATTTCAGATAAATATATTACTGATAACCCTTTTTAGACATACTCTATCCCTGTAAGAGTTTACCATTTCTAAATTTTAATCTATAGACTAGAAAATAAAATTCTATTCTTTGATACCAACTCTTTGCTTCCCAAATCTCTTTTTTTCTTTTTCTGAATTCCTTATCTTCAGTCAGTAGCTAGAATGGCCTGTGCTCCTAAGATCTTCATTTTTGCCCAAGAAGATGAAATCTTCAGCAGTTCTGTATAGGTTCCTTTGTATAACATATGTACCCACTTGAATCATCAGTAATGGTTACTAACCATCCAGAGTGGCAAGTTTTGAAAGGCTGCATTTCATGTTTTAGTTGCGTACTCCAAGAAGATAATAGACTATTCTTCTGCTACTTTACAAATATCTCTCCATATATCTTAGCCTTAATTACTCCTCATCACTTCTTCCTCTGTCCCTTACTCTATACTTCATATCACTGTACCTATGTGTGGTTCCATATCATCATCCCTTGTGGTCTAAGTGGCCATCATTCCTCATCAGAGCATCTTTGCTTTCTGGGCTATTTGTCTTATAACTCCATTTGTCGAGTGGACTTTCTTCTTTTCTTTCTCTTCTCTGCAACATTCTTCCATCTATTCCAAGTTACTGACTGGTGGCACAGTGCATAGAAGTTAGGAAGACCAGAGTTCAGATATGGCCTCAGATACTGATTAACTATGTGACCCTGGGCAAGTTGTTTAATCTCTGTCTCAGTTTCTTTATTTGTAAAATGGGGATGATAATAGTACCTACTTCCTAGGGTTGTTGTGAGAGTTAAATCAGATAATGTTTGTAAAGTGCTTTGCAAATCTTAAAGCTTTATAAATTGCTATTATCATGTTATTATCATCATTTTACCTCTTCAGTTACTTTTTCTAGTTTGATTTTATATTGAAATGCTCCCTCTGTTTATTTTTATGATCACATCACTCTCTAAGGTTAGTAGAGAGGTTTCTCGTGACTATTTTTTTGGGGGGTCTAAATTTGTGATTTCATTTGTGTGGAGAATTCTCTAGGTATAAAGTACCTTCACTAATACAGATGGCAACTCAACTTCAATTTATAGTCTTAAAGAATTAATGGGAGCACTAAGAGGTTAAGTGACTTGCCAAGTATCAGAAACAGGACTTGAATCCAAATAATGGTCACACAGATAGTATGTATCAGACTCAGGACTTGAACTCAAGTCTTCCTTATGTCAAAAGACTGGTTCTATACTCTATACCGTGCACCTCCTTTACTTTAATAAAGAACTTTAATGCATTTTATAAGGTGCTTCTTGCTTATATTGTAGTATTTCTTATTAATTAAGATGTTATTAGAAGAAGAGTTTTGGTATTTTTCTTTAAATATTCCACATTTCATTTCCTGCCAGGCAAAGCTGAAAAGGTAAGGAAAATGACACTATGTAATTATCCATGATAATGGTAATAATTCTATAACAGTAATCAGTGATATATATATATATACACACATATATGTATGTATGTATATATATATATACATGCACACACACTGATGTATGATATATAAATATAATATTTTCCAGAGTACTCAACACAGGCTACAATTTATTAAACTTTTTTTTCAACACAAAAATAACATTATCTATCTATCTGTATGTCACTTTAAAATATTGACAGTAGACCGAACATTGGACTCAAACCCTGGCCCAGATGACTGAGATCTATGACCTAGGGCTGATTTGAAGGTAAAATCATTTCAGTCTTTAGAACTGTTGAATAGAGATTTGTGTTGTTGAGTAGTCTGATTTCTAAATTCAAAGTCCAATTAAAGATACTGAAATTTATTTTCATGGAACTGGCATTTAAAAGCTAACCAAAGCCTCAATCTTGCTATATTAGGAAGGGTGAAATGGAAAATACTCCAATGGGGGGAGGTAGAGAAAGTGAGAGGAGAGAGAGAATGAGACCCTTCTAATCTAGTTAACAGTTCTCAATCTGGATGTCACCCAAGTGTCGACAGACCACATGTGTACTTCACATGAATAGATTCTTTAGTATCTTAGAAAATGAAGGGTTTTTATTTGGACTGGGATGGGGGTGTTTGGGGAGGACAGGAAAAAAACCCTAAAATAAACCCTGTAGTTTTAAAACAGATTGACTCTTGAGTCCCTAAACAAGTCCAGAGGGCTGGCCACCAAGAGAAAGCAATGAGCTCCCCCCTAGATGTTAAGAACTCCTAAGTGCCATGTGCTCATCAGAGTCTGAAAAGCTCTGGCACTTCCAAAGTAATGGAAAATTAAATTTAAAAAAGAATAAAAGGGTGAAAAACTATCAAGATATTTATCTTTCCTTTCTACTTTAGGCTCCCCTTCTTCTCCCAGACTAATAAGATCAAGCTTGGTTTCCTAATGTAGTATGTGAGCTTCAAGTTGTGCCTGCTTTTTGTCAGAATTCACGCTGGTTATTTGCATGTGCTTGCTCCATTTTGGGTCATTACCTGTGCCTTCCACACTTTATTTGGTCCTATCATTGCCACATGCTGAGCTTCATGAAATGTAATAGCAAATATAAGTGCCTACTATGTACAAGGCAATGTGCTAGGGACTAGGAGCATAAAGATGAAGAGTGACTACTCAATCCCTTCAGGACCTTACTATGCAGTACACATGTGACTTTCTCTTGGAGGATTTAGGAAGAAAGTGACAATGCATTGTAATGGGAAGAATGCTGACTTTGGCATAAGGAGCAAACTGGGTTCTTGTTCTAGCTCTGATACTTATTCATGTGTGCTTTGGGCAAATGGTTTCTGAGGTCCCTCGTGATTCTATGAATAGAGTCTAAAAATGTAGTCTTTTAATAATAAGTGATTTCACATTCATACATTACAAATGCCATTAACACTTTATAAATTTACCATCATAAGATCAGAGATTTTGAACTTAGAGGAATCTTAGCATTTTTACTTTACATGTGAGGAAAATGAGGCCCAAAGGGGAAAAATAGGTATTGGCAGAGGTAGAGTAGTTGTTAAATGAATGTTTTTTAAAAAAAGCTCCCACATAATTTTAAACAACATGTTTGTCCATAGAAAATGCCTGAGCCATTTTTTTTTGTGCTTTGAGTTCAAATATAAACGGATCACAAAAAGAAACTGTCAGCTTTGGAAACCTTAGAATTTGAAGACTTTACCATTCAATTTTCAGTGGAGCTGAAGTTACCTAAGCTACTATAGGTAACAGAGCTCCTTCAAAAGTATTTTTTCACTTTATCCATTAGAGAAGACTGCATGTGCTTAAGCTCTTTTTCACTTTCTGTGAAAGACATAAGATTGACATATTGCACTTAGCTGTGGATCACTCAGAGCAGTCATACATCACTCTCCCCAAGGTACTTCCATTCCCTGATCTGGAAGAATCATCTTGAGTCTATTAAAGGCTCTTAACTAGAGTCTAATGTGGGGGCAATTCTGCACAAATGAAAAGTGTCACCTGAATACTTGTGCAAAGACTTTTGAGATACTTGATTTATTCTCTTTAATAATCATCAGAGTTCATATTCAGTTACTTTCTGTTCCAAAAAAAAAGAAAAAAAGAAAACTAGTAATAATAAAAAGATCAAGTAGTTCTGTACTATGGTCACCAGAAGTAATACTTAAAGATGGTATGACCTCTCCTACTAGATTTTGTTCAAAATAATTGGATCAGTTTTTCCTAAGTAACTTTTTTCACAGGTAGGGAGTGTCTTTCTTGCTTAACTACTACTTCTGAATGGCATCTATATTTCCCCCCATTTTCCATCTGGTTAAATGTTACCAATAAATAACAGCGTAATCCAGAACTGCTCTATTGTCAAGACCCAGATTGTTTATGTGTCATTTGCCATTTCCTTGTGTTCCCTAGTTCTCTGTATAAGATGGATTGGATTTCTGTAGCAGTACTTAGACATATATATATATATGTGTGTGTGTGTGTGTGTATATATATATATATATATATATATATAAAGGCAATTCTGCAGGAATCTGAAATATATGTAATAAAATTTTTGTCACTTTAAAATATATTTTTTTTTCTCAAAATAGTTTCCCTTAAATTCTTCCTTGACTTTTTTTTTTGGTCATGATTACCATATGACATTCATTGCATTTTAGCAATAAAAACCAGTTCACTTTAACTTCAAAATAATTCCTTATATATTTTGATAAAGTGGAAAGGAGTGGTTCATTTACTAAAATGGGAAACTAAGTATTTTCATGTAAATCAATTCATTCCCCACAAACTTGAAAACAGTATAATTTTTATTTTATCAAGGTTCGCCCCCCTTTCCTTTTTGTTTTGCCAGTGGCAGAATTCTCAGAAAAAGCTTGTGTTCTTCCTCCCTAGCATGAGATGACAGAGACTGCATACACTCAGTAGCCTGGGGCAGATATGTATGCCTGTAAGCAATATACAATCCTTGCATGATTGAATTAAGAGTAAAACAAATGTGTGACTGACCAGAAGATTGCGGTTTTTGTTTTGTTGTGTTTTGTTTTTTTCCAAATTCTTCTTTTTTCTCTAAGCCTGGTATCTAATACTTTAATTGCTTAATGAATTAGTAGACTTTCCCTAGATAGAACCAAAATGAAAGAGCATGGATTAGTGGGAGTTCTTCATTTAAATTATCAATAATGTAAACTTACTTTAAAGAAATCTTATGTTTCCATGAGCTTTGCCATTATATAAAAAGATCTCATTAAAATTGCACCCAAACTTGAATGTTTTCAATCAGGTGACTTTTTGAATTTGTTCTCTCCCTCTCTCTACTCCCTGTCAAGTAGGTTTGCATTTTTTACATGGATACACACACAAATACACACATATATACATATATA
This sequence comes from Vombatus ursinus, assembly GCF_900497805.2. NCBI lineage: Eukaryota > Metazoa > Chordata > Mammalia > Diprotodontia > Vombatidae > Vombatus > Vombatus ursinus. The sequence goes on from NW_020954596.1 coordinate 67,581,211, forward strand.
CACATATATGTATATGCATATACACTCGCATATATATGTGTATATATGTGTATGCATATATATGTATGTATGTGTATATCTTTCTAGCTACATATATATATAGAGAGAATATATATTATCTAGAATTTAGCTCACCAGTTTCTTAATCATGACAGAAAAAATCTATGATGTATGTCTGTGTGTATGTGTAATAGATGCTTTCCTGTGATGATTAAGAAAATAGTGATCTAAGTTCTAGATAATACATACTGACTTGATTATAATTCGTAATCTTTGAAAAATCATGGAGAATACAATAGTTACTACAGGATTGGTGCCTGGCAAAGGTACTGATTTTCAAAAAAATAAGTTGTATCTTTCCAACTTTCATTCATCAGATAATAAAATATAGCATCAAAAAGAGTAAATCTGATGACAAGGGGTAACAATAACCTTTAGTCAGATCACAGGGTCTGGAGCTGGTAGCAGATCTGAGTTCTATAAAGGTATCACAGCTGAAATTAAAAAAAATAATTCATTTAGAATGCTATGATGTGGGGGAGACATCTAATACGGACATGGCCAAGTCAAAGTAGGACATGGTTTCCAAATAACTTAGGAAGAATAAAAGATGTCAGAGGCAGAGCCAAGATGGTGGAAGAGTAAGAATAGTGTGGCAGAGAATAGATCTAGAAAATGCTATTTTGGTGGCAGGGAAGCTCAAGACAAAAACCCAGAAGAATAGTATAATTCCAAAACATTTAAAAGCAAAGTCTCAGATAGAGAGATAAATAGATATAGTTACATAGATAGATGCAGATATGGATATATGTAGATAGAGACAGATAGACAGACAGATACATAGAATTGTTCTGCTGTTTTATCAGCATAATGACTAACACCTCCTGATAGAGAGGTGATAGAGACAAATTACAGGTTTGTAATAAGTTTTGCTTTTCTTGTGTTTTCATTTGGGGGGATGGGAAGGTGAGAAGGCATATTTTTGGCTAATTAAAACATACATTTTTTAAAAGAATAATGGGAGAAGTCGAGTTGAAGGATGATATGATGCTTACATTTTATTGGGCAATGTGATACCTTGAGAAGTCAAATGGTATAATGGAAAGGGAGTTGGCTGCTAAGCCAGGAGCACCTGAGTTCAAGTCCTGGAAATAACTCATACTGACTTTTTGACTTTAGAAAAGTAACTTGGCCTTTCAGTACCTCAGACCATTCTTTAAGACCCTGTGTTGCAGCAAAGGTTCAAACTGGCATTGGTAAAGGGAGTCTCCTCACCTGGGAATTCCCTATATTCAAGAAATCTCAGATTTAGTCCTTATCTCTAACTAATGACACTTAAGAGAAAGAAAATTCCATGGTGTAAGGATTAAAAATGAGATCATATAAGATTAGTATTCCTTTCCATGATGTGAAAGAACAAAAAAAAATGTTAAAAAGAGGTCAGAAGAATGAAAGTGAGAAGATATTAGGTGTTACTCACAATTATATGGTCAAAATACCGCATTGGGAAAAGGTGGAAAGGCAATTTTTTTAGATATAACAAATAACTTTTAGAGAATATACAAAACTAATTTCAGAATATCCAGCAGACACAGATTTAGGACATCCTCTTAGGATAATTGTTTGTTATTGTTGTTGTTCAGTCATGACCCACTATCTGGTTTTCTTGGCAAAGATATTGGAGTATTTTATCATTTCCTTCTCCAGTAGATTAAAGGAAACAGAGGTTAAGTGACTTGCTCAGGGTCACACAGCTAGTAAGTGTCTGAGGCCAGATTTGAATTCAGATCTTCCTGACCCCAGGCCTAGTACTCTATCCACTTAGCCATCTAGTTGACTCTTTTTTTTTTTTCGTTTTTAGTGAGGCAATTGGGGTTAGGTGACTTGCCCAGAGTCACACAGCTAGGAAGTATTATGTGTCTGAGGCCGGATTTGAACTCAGGTCTTCCTGACTCCAGGGACAGTGCTCTATCCACTGCACCACCTAGCTGCCCCCCAGTTGACTCTTCATTAGTATTTAGTAATTATAAAAACATATTTAAAGCCATGATAAAAAGCAGAGGAAAAGACAAGACCTCTTGTCTTTTATTATGGAAGCATTAAAAAAATACTTTGTTTCAAAGTCCAAGGTTAAAAATAAATGCTTTAAGAAAAAAAAATCTCCCTCTGTCTCTCTCTGGATCTCTTTCTGTCTCTGTGTATGTGTGTGTGTGTGTGTACATATACATATACATAAATGTGTACATATATGTATATGTATATTTTTTGTGTGTATATATATATCCATCTCAGATATTTGCATGATTAGCTAATGAACCAAAGGAGAATATTATTAGATAGAGGAAATGATGATGTATAATAATAATGGTAATAATAATAGCTAGCATTAATATAGTATTTTCAGGTTTTTAAAAAAATTTTACAAATATTCTCTAATTTTGAGATAGGTGCTATTCTTATTCATTTTACAGAGGCAGAGATTGAGGTAGACAGTGGTTAAGTAACTTGCCCACGGTCACACAGCTAGTATGTCATACTAGATTTGAATTCATATCTTTCTTAATCTAGGTCCAGAGCTCTATCTTGTATAATTACACAAAGTGAGCAGGGAAAAAGTAGGTTTCTATGTTGTAATGAAAATAGTTCTGGACTAGAATCCAGAAGACCTGGCTTGTTATTCTAGCTTTCCTACCAAATTTCTTCCCTTCTCTGGGCCTTAGTTTATCTGTACTATTAGAGGATTAGGTTAGATGCTTTCAGTGATTCTAGGGATGATTTGTGAGCATTTAGAAATGGAAATGGTATTTATTAAGGACAAATCAGACCAGCTTGGCTTCATTCCCTTTCTTGACATGGTTACTAGAACAGAATAATGTATAGAAGCATAACTGAATTTCAGCAAAGTATTAACAAAATGTTTTATGTTATCTCCATGGAGATATTATTTGTATTACTGGGTCAAGTTGAATGATCTCACCCAGGGGGAGAGATTCATGTTTAAAAGTTGAAATAGGATGATGTCTCTAATGGAGCATCAATTTTTGACCCAAGACTATTAAAATTTGTTTTTTCAAAGACAGATAAAGACAAGAACAAAATTCTTATCATATTTTTGGATTACACAAAGCTGAGAAGGATAACTAATATGGTGGATGATTGAATTACAATCCAGAAATTAATTCATTGGCTAGAAGAATGAATCATATAAATCAATGTCAAATTTAAGAACATTGAATATAAAGTATTGCACTTGTGTTAAGATAAATATAGTCATAGGACGATGATGATATGGCTAGAAAATTGTTAGAATGGGAAAAAAACTGATAGAGTTCTAATGGACTGTCTTTATATAAGCACAGTTTGATTTACCCAGATTCATACATTACCTAAGATGGAATTACTTGATATTTTACATATAAAAGCTCATTCAATCTTTGGATAAAATAACAGGAGTATGGCATCCAGGATAAGTGAGGTGATTTTGCCACTGTACTTCAACTTTGTCCCACCATATCAAAGTTATGTCCAGTTCTGAGTGCCACATTTTAGGAAGAACAATGACAAATCCATAGATTCAAAAGATGGTGACCAGAATGATGAAGGAATTGTAAATCATAATATACAAGGAGAGGGTGAAGGAACCAGGAAATGTTTAACTAAAGAAGAAAAAAAAGATTAAACTTAATCTGCTTGACCTAAAAGGGCACAGAACTAAGATCAATTGCAAAAAGTTAAGAATGGCAGAGTTCCGTCCAACATTAGGAAAAAAAAAACTCTAATAAGTAAGTGTCCAGTGAAAGTCATAAAATGAAGGCTAAGCGATCATTTTTCAAGGATGCTAAGAAAAGGATTCTTGCTTAGGGAGCATATTATGGATAAGATGACATCCTTTCCAACTCCTGGAGTCAATTAGTATTACATACAGCGTGTTATTTCCCTATGATCAATTCTTGTTATTCATATTAACTAGACCTATGCTTCAGGTTGTAATTTTAAAATTTCCTATTTTATACAGAGTATATTTTGATTTCTCGTGTGGTTTGACTATCAAGGTTTTTGGCTTTGTGCTCAGATTTTAAGAAATTCAAAATTTTAATGAGAAATGTAACTGAATATATTAATTTCCTTCCTCAGTTCATATCCAAAATATTTTCGAATTGCCTGGGTTTGCATTGTTACTTCTTGAAATGAAAATAATGGCTTATGTTAAGCTCTAATTGGTCTTGCTAAATATCTGGGGTTCATATGTAGTGGAAACTGAGAACTCCAAAATAAAAATAGTATGAAGTATTCTTTTGAATTTAAAAAGATATGATAAAGATCATCATTCTAAGGTGTAAAATACTGGCTTGAAAACAACAGCTCCTGAAACATATTTATTCAACACAGGTTTGTTTCAGAATAAAAACGATCTTTTCTAAAATGATGAAGAACTCACCTGTTGTCTAAGGCAAATTACTTCTGTTATTAATATTTGAAGTGATAAGAGGTGAACTTATTTTTCCTGATGGACTTATTTCCTGGTCCCTTTTCTTAACAATTCTGAGTCTGCTTGGAAATGAAAATGCCATTGAGGGCTCCCTTTTGGTCAAATTGCTATAGTCAAGTAATGCACTGCACTGCTAATATGCTTCAGTAGGCCAGGCATGTACCTTTCTATAAATTACCTCATTTGGATGTTGAGAGCCCTCTTGGCTAAGCACTATTCAAAATGCAGAAGCAAATCTCGATGACAATAGCAAGAATAGACAAGTGAAGAACACAGACAGACCTTATTTAAAACTGAAGCTCAGTTCATTGGAAAGGTATACTTTATGCCAATGTCAGGGAGTCCTACTGTCCAACCTTATTGATGAGATCACCATATAAAAAATCAGGTAGGAATGTTTCCACAAAGTAAATTAGGTAAAATCTAGGTCACTGAGTAGAGCTTCCAGTGACCTTTAACACTCTGAAAAATTAAAAATAAACCTTTATTCTCTAACAGATAATTGGGAAAATATTGAACTGTTCCTAGAGTGTTCCTCTTCTGAATACATGCATTCTAGGATATAGATAAAGATACAGATATAGATATATATCAGTATATCTATAACTACATACACATCCGTGCACACATACATGCATATGTGTACACGTGCATACACATACATATACAAACATACACGTTAATATATACATATATGTATATATGTGTGTATGTACATGTATGTGTATTCCCCTCATCTTGTCTACTACTAGAGATCTATAAAGGAAAAGTTGCTTTCAGTGAACATATAGTGTACATTACATACTAATACTCTCATTCAACTACAAAAAGTATTTACTTCATCCACCTGTGAATAACTTACTATAGATCATTCAGTATAAAAGAATAATGGCACAATAATACTTGTTTATGGAAAATTTCTATATTAATCACATGCAGATAGTATAATAATAATAATTAATAATGATGATGATGATGATAATGATATCGATAATGTTGTTATTCAGTCATGTCCAACTTTTTGTCACCATGGGGACCTAGCACACCAATGCTATCTATGGAGTTTTCTTGGCAAAGATACTGGAGTGGTTTGCCATTTCCTTCTTCTCCAGTGGATTAAGTAAAACAGAGGTTAAGTGACTTGCCCAGGGTCCATAACTGGTAAGTGCCTGAGGCTGGATTTGAACTCAGGTCTTTCTGACTCCAGGCCTATTGATCCACAGAGCCACCTAGCTGCCTCTAATATCAATTAGGTGGCAACAAAAAGAGATAATATGATAGAGGAAATATAATCTTATAAATAAATACATATATTATAATTCTTTATACATATTATATATTATAGTATATAATATAACATTATAACATTATATGCATTATGTATTTATATATTATATATATTTATACATACTACATAGATTATACACACATATGTAATATAATCTCATTGTTGTTGCTGTTGTTCAATCATTTCAGTCCTGTCTGATTCTTTGTGGCCCCATTTGGGGTTTTCTTGGCAAAGGTATTGGAATGGTTTGCCATTTCCCTTTACGGTTCAATTTACAGATAAGAAAACTGAGGCAAACAGGGTTAAGTGACATTCCCAGGGTCACACAGCTAGTAAGTGTGTGAGGCCATATTTAAACTCAGGTCTTCCTTACTCCAGGCCCAACATTCTATCCACTACACTACCTAGCTGCCCCCAAATACTGAAAGGGGCACCCATGTATATATAGAAGGTTTATGTAGACCTAGCGATATAAATATAAGCATATATACAGTGGCCATTCCTGGGCCCAAATGTAATACTCATCAGCAAGGAATCCTTATCCTGGTAACCCTCCATTCCTGGGGGTTTAACATATTGATAGCACGCTTAACGAAGACTCCAAATTGTCTTTAGCCCTAATGAAGCTCAGAAATCCTATTCTCAAAGGATCCACTAGCCTTAACCTCCCTACCAATAAGTACTATTGGCTTATACCACCATTCCTAGATTAATAAGATTATATCTTAATACTTGTATTCATTTACACATGGAAGTTTTTTTCCCTAATTGTGTAGTAGTCTCCAAAAATTAAATATGATTGAATTATAGCAGGATAGTGACTTGTTCCAAAACTGTTTTTATTTAGACATCATCAAACAAGACAGGAAGAATGACTTCTTTATAATAAAAATTAAAAGAACAATTTGTATAAGATGTGGAATCTTCTTGGAGATAATGTAATACCATTGTAGTTTGTTTTTCCCTGATAGTACTGAGCATCATAGACCGATCATAGAGCTATATCTGAAATGGACTTAAATCTAATGAACTGCGATACTATCCAATCTATCCTCCTTATTTTAAAGAGGGGGAAACAGAAGCTCAGGAAAGTTAAATGACTTGCTCAGGGGCACACAACTAATGAGCATTGGAGGTAATATTTGCATTCAGGTCTTCTGATGTCCAAGGCCATTATCTTCTACACTGCCTCCCATTAAATATAAAATCATCTCTTCTCAATATGATTAAGAATGGTTTCTGAGTTTATTTCTTTAATAGTTAGATTTATCTAGTTCTGAAAAGGGTAAACTGAAGTCAGTTACTAGTATAATTTTGCTGTTTTTTTCGTAACTCATTTAACATTTTCTTCAAGAATTTGGATGCCATATATTTGGTGCACATATGTTCAGTTTTTATTTTAATTTATTATATATTAATACCTTGCCACAAAATGTAGTTTCCCTGATTTTTTAAAAAAAATTGTTTATTTTTGCTTTTGCTTTATTTGAGATTATGCTCTCTAACTGACTTTTTCACTTCAGCTGAAGCATAACAGATTCTACTCTGGCTGTTTATTTTAACTATATATATATGTATATATACACATATATATATATCTTTCTGTGTGTCTCTTGTAAACAACATTTTGTTGAATTCTTGTTTCTAATCAATTTTGCTATCTGCTTTTATTTTATGGGTGAGTTCATTCCATTTACATTCACAGTAATACTCGCTAATTATGTTTTTCCCTTCATCCTATTCTATTCTATTTATCCTTCCCTTTTTCAAACCTTGACCCATCCTCAAGAATCTGTTTTGCTTCTAACCACTGCCTCCCTTAATTTACTCTCCCTTTTACTTCACTTCCTGCCCTGTTCTCGCAGTTCCTTTCCTTCCTCCTTCCCTCTTGGGTAAGATAAATTTCTGTGCCCAAATATGTGTATGCATACTCTTAAAGCACTTTAGATGAAGGTGAGGCTCAAGCATTGCCTGCTCTGGCCATTCCACTGCCCTGCATTCTCCCCTCCATTGTATAAGTTCTTCCTGGTGTGAAATAATTTATGTGAAATAATTTCCTTCATTTATGTGAAATAATTTCCCTCATTCTTTCCCTTCCCTCCTGCTTCTTAAAGTGCATCCTTCTTTTGCTACCTTTCCATTCTTTTTTTGAGATCATCCCAGCATAATAGATGTCATCAAGTAGACTCCTTCTAATAGCTTCAGTATTGATCAAGTTATAAGGGGTGATGTGCATCATCTTCCCATAAAGAAATGCAAACAATTTAGCTAGTTTAGTCTCTTAAGATTTTTACTCATGTCTGCCTTTTTATTCTCTCTTGAGTCTTGTATTTGAATGTCAAATTTTTTATTCAACTATGGTCTTCTCATCAGGAATGTTTAAAATCCCTTTATTTCATTAAATAGCCATTCTTCCTTGTAAGGTTATACTGGTTAGGTTACCCTTAGTTGTAATCCTAGTTCCTTTGCCTTCTGGATTATCATCTTCTAAGCATGCTGTTCCTTTTTAATGGTAGCTATTATATTTTGTATGATCCTGACTGTGCCTCCACAGTATTTGAATGATTTCTTTCTGGCTGATTTCAGTATTTTCTCCTTGACCTAGGAGCTCTGGATTTTGGCTATTATATTCCTGGGAGTTTTCAGAAGGTGACCAGTGGATTCTCTCAATTTCTACTTTGGCCTCTGGTTCTAGGATATCTGGACAGTTTTACTTTATATTTTATTGAAAGATGATGTCTAGGCTTTTGTTATTGTTGTTGTTGCTGTTCTTGATTTATATGTAGTCCAATAATTTTAAAGTTATCTTTCCTCAATCTATTTGGCAGGTCAATTGTTTTTCCTATGAGATAACTCATACTACCTTATATTTTTTCAGACTTTTGTCTTTGTGTTATTATTTCTTGATATCTCATGGAATAATTAGCTTCCACTCAAACAATTCTAATTTTTAAGGAATTATTTTCTTCATTGAGGTTTTGTATCTGTTTTACCACTTTCCCAATTCTTTTTTCTTTTTGCTTAGTCAGTGGAGTTAAGTGACTTGCCCAGGGTCACAGAGCTAGTAAATGTCAAATGTCTGAGGCCAACCAATTCTTGTTTTTAAAGAGTTCTTTTCTTTAGTTTAATTTTGGACATTTTTCTCATTTGGTCAGTTCTTATTAAAAAGTTATTTTCTTCAGTATTTTTGGTGTCTCTTATCAATTTGTTAATTCTCTTTTCATAATTTTATTGTAGAACTTGCATTTCTTTTATCAATTTTTATACTCTGATTTTTAAATCTTTTTAGCTCTTTTTTAATCTTTCTCTTTAACTCTTCTAAGAATTCTTTTGGGTTTGTCCTTTTGAGGCTTTGGATTTGTGTCTAATTTTCCTTTTGAGGCTTTGATTGTTGCTGTTTTCATTTCTTCTTCTGAGTTTGTATCTTGATCTTCCCTTCCAAAGTAGCATATTTTAATGGTTAGTTTCTTTGTTGTTGATGTTTCCTTATTCTTGAGACTACTTTTTGATTTTTGACTTTATATTAGAACTGGGGTCTGCTCGCTGTGTGGGGGTGGGGTTGGAGGTAGGATCAATGTCCTGAGTTTGTCTTTTCAGTCTTTCTGCTGCTTTCACAGATCGATATGGGAACCTATAAGTTTTTGGTGCTTCCAAAATGGTGTGATCCAGGGAAAAGTCTAGTCACTGTCCTTATGGTCTGCTTACACTGGCTTACTCATGACTAGGGTCACTCCAATGTGTCCTTGAACTATGACCCAGAACTGGCTCACTCCATCATCTTGACTCCCTTCCCAGTTTTCAAGTTAAAGAGAAAATCAGATAAAAACCACTTATTAATCTTTTTGATGTTCATGGATGACATCAAGCTACATTTCTCTTTCATTTTCTAGAATATTTTCCCAGTGGTATCAAATTGTCATTTTGACTTAACATGTGTAGCGTGTTAACATATACATAGGAAAGATGGACACTTAAGCAATTAACACTTAAGCAATCCTAATCTTATTGTAGCCATTTCAAAAACACAAAAACCCATACGATATTAACAAAACTCAGTTCCTATTCTCCAGAGGTGGCTATAACAAGATTAAGACAATCTTCACCAAAAAGGAAGATGATTGATAAACAATCTCATTGTTGCAGTTCAGTCATTCAGTCATAACCAACTCTTTGTGATCCTGTGGACCATAGCACACCAATGCTGTCCATGGGGTTTTCTTGGCAAGGATACTGGCCATTATCTTCTCCAGTGAATTAAGGCAAACAGAGGTTAAGTGACTTGTCTGGGGTCACACAGCTGGTAAGTGTCTGAGATCAGATCTGACCCCAGGTGTTCCTGAATACAAACCTATCACTCTATCCACTGATCCACCTAGCTGCTTCCAAGGCAGTTAATGACTTGCTCAGGGTCACACATTTAGTGTCTGAGGCTAGATTTGAACTTAGGTCTTCCTGACTCCAGGTCCAGCATTCTATCCACTGAACCATCTAGCTGCCCCAGACACTCTCATAGCACGTGCCAAATTGAGCAACAACCCACAGAAACACTTAGGAAAGAGAGACCTGATTTCACCAAGCAACAACAAAGTCTAGCAACAGGTCTAGCCTTTGGATTTGTCTAATATAATCAAAAGTTGTTTAGAACCAGAAGGAGCCTATGAAATGGCCAAGATCCAAGAGTGGAATCAAAAAGACCTCCATGAGTGACATCCATATGAATTCAGTCAACAATGTGTCGATAAAGAAGCATTGAACAAAGTGGCTGAGCCATGAATATTTGTTTATGGAAATGGAAAGATTTTGGGGGGAATTAAGGACTACAAGGCCTCCAGAATTTTTTTTTTGAAAAGGGCTATTCCTAAAAAGTCTGGACTTAGTTATGAATGATGATTATGCATAGAAATGGTAGAAACTATGTCATATATTACATAAGCAGGAAAAATTTAGCATCTACTGAATACCAAAGACCTAGTAGCTACAATTATGTCAGAAGCTTGCTAGAACTATATATCAGAAACTTCATACAATAAGTCCTCCTACTATAAAAATATTCCTTAAAATTTCTTGAGAACTCAAGCAATGAATTGTATTAGAACTGAAGCATTATTGCAGTCCAAACTGTTGCATACATAGCCTGCTATAACATTGATCCATAAAAATTAATAACACTGTTATTAAAAGATGTCACAATACTGAATACTCATTATCATGAAACAAAAATCTTTCAAAATATAGACATCTATTATGATTAATCAAAATCATGTGGCATCAGAATCCAGTAATATCATCAGCATCATCCTATCTGATATTATAGTTGCACTAAAGATTGTTTCAGTGAGCCAGAAAAAGATTAGCTTATGTTATCATACTATTATTTAACTACAAAAAGCAATTATTTTACTCACCTGTGCAATAAAGAGTTTCATCATCTTAAATATGGGAAAATGATTGTAGCTGCCTGAAAAGGTTGTAAGAATAAAATGAGGCAACATATTTAAAGCACTTTGCAAAGCTTAAAGTGTTGTGTAAATGCTAGCTACTACCACTAGTACCACTACCACCACCACCACCACCATCACCACCACCACTACCACCACCATCACCACCACCACTACTACTATTCTTTTTCTTATTACTTGTAGAATCTTGTACTCATCACTTAGCCTTTCTCTAGCCATTTTACATGGCTGCAAAATGGGCCAAACAATAGCACCTACCTCACTGTGTTATGAGGATCATGAACTATATGAATGTTAGCAGTTAATATTATTAATACATTATCACATACATACTTAGAAAATGTTAAAACACTTTTGTTTACCCAAATAATTGTTTGGAAAGTGGCCATAATCTGTTGCTGTGAACATGAGATGGAGAGACAGGAGCAAAATGTCTAATTTGCTTTTTGTCTAACTCTCTGTTAAGAAATAGTAAAGCAAAGGAATGAATGAAGTGAAGAAGAAGAATGTAAATCTTATCTCCTAGAAAAAACACAGGGGGAAGTCTCAAATATAATTTCATCAACAACTGTTCTGATATATCTGATAGTAGCTGGAAGGCTATGGAATATTTATCCATCCCTGATGTTTCAGTTTTGTTTTGTTTTGTTTTTAACGTTCGGGAGTGGCATTATAGATAGCCCTCATCTCAACCCACTATAGCAAAGCTCAGCAAATATACTCTATCAGTGGCACCATCATTCTCTCCCATGTCTCAAATCTTTGACCTTTCCCTCTTCTTATCGATTCCACATTCCATTACCATTCCCCTACTGCAATCCCTATTTACACCAAATCAATCCAGACGATCATTATTTGCTCTCCAATATGTTTCCCTCTCCAATCTATCCTTAGCACCATTCCTACAATCACCTTCCCTAATGTATGATACTATTCAAGTCATTCCACTATTCAAAAGTTTTCCATGGCTTCCAATTATTTATTGAGTAGGGTCCAAACTCTTCAAATTAGTGTGTCACAGTAGATAGAGAGCAGGCTGCAGTCAGAAAGATCTGTCTGTGACACAGGCTGGCTATTTGGCCTTCAGCAAGTCAATTAACACATCATTCCATCTTCAACCTCAGCGCCTTTGTTGAATGTACCCCATGCCTAGAACACCGACTTTATCTCCAACTCCTTGGATCTTTGATTTCTTCTGCTTAAGCACCTCTTTCTATGTGAAGTCTTTTCTGGTCCTCATTCCTGCCCCTCCCCCAATTACTAAAACCCTCTCTCCTCATCTGCTCATGCCTTCCCTACCACCTTGTGCTTGCTTTATATGACTTTTGTATATATACATATGTTATCTGTTCTCTCTTCCTTTACACTTCTTAAGGACAATGCTTTGATTTGGTCTTTGTAAATAGTGCCTGGTACATAGTAGGTGCTTAATAGATGACTGCTTGCTTTATTAAAGGGCCTTTGCCTTCTTTTCTATAAAACTCAGATTTTCTCATCTTCAATATTTTTGAGGTCCTCTATATCGGGGTTTGATGTACAGTGAAAATGGCATCTTATTCTACTATGCCACTAATCAGTTGAGTTTTAGATATATTAAGCCTGAGATATTGGTTGGACTCTTTGTTACAGATCTCCCTCAGAGAGATGGAAGTGAGAGTCTAGAGTTTAATAATGAAGTAAAGGCCTGAGAATTATTCAAGAAAAGTTGATCATTTAGCCATGGAGATAGATGAAACCATTAAAGAAGAAGGAAGGAGGGAGGAGTTAAAAAAAGGGAGAAGAAGGCCAAGTATGAGAGGGCTGGACCCAATGACTCTAATGTTCCATCTATGATCATGGGGTGGAAGATTGGAGGGAACTGAGAAGGAGAAGTTACGGTTTTCAAATTGCCCTATGTGTTAACATGGACATGGAAGAAATTAGACATGAGTGACGAATTTAGAAGAATACAAAGAGAATACGAATTTACAAATAGAAATTTAGGAGAATACAAATGAAAATCATTTTCGATAATGTAGTGTCCTGAACCCAAAGAGTGAGGAGCAGCGTCCCACAGCCACCTATCCCCTGTAACTTTATTTTTGTGACACCAAGTCCCTTTTTAGCCAGCTACTGACCCAGATAGCTATTGGCATCTACTGAGGTGTTATTGCCATTACTTCTCCTTTCTTAATACCATGTTACCTGCAGGCAGAAGATTGCAGAGTTTCCTATGCTTCACGATCCTTTTTTTCCTCTGAATAACAAACCAACCTCTTAAATATTTAAAATGGTGGTGGTGGGAGGAAGCTAAGATGACTGATAAGAGGCAGCAACCTAGCTGAAATCTCTTAACATTCCTCTTTAAACAACTTTAAAATGACACCTCAAATCAAATTTTGGAGCAGCTGAGTCAACAAAAGGTCAGGGTAAAGTATTTTTTCCAGCCTAAGAAAACTTAAGAGGTTGCAGGAGAGTTCTGTGACACCAGGGTGAAGGCTTGTCCAGTGTGTGTACACGTGGTGGCAGCAACAGTGGAGGCAGCAGCAGCTTCAAAAGCATTCAGCCCAGAGACAGTAAGGGATCAGCCAACTGATCAGAAGGAGATTACAGGGGACCCATTGCTGACAGTGGGTGCATCTGATGTTGATTTGAAACCCTATTGCCCATATGCAATTCTGGGTCATAGTTCCAGGGTGAAAAGAAGCCCTTGTGAAGACCACAAGAAAGAGGAGTCCTCTTCACAGTTCCAAAGAAGAGAAGAGCTCTAGTACAGTGGCTGCAGGAGAGCAGGGGACCTGGTCACAGTTCCAGGGCCAAGAGGAGCACTAGTGCTTGCAGTTACCGGGGAGGGGACCATGGTAAAAAGCAGAATGCAGAGCAGGGGAGCAGTGACCTCTCCTCTCCCCCTATCACAACACTTTGGGCACCAAAAACTTGCAGACTCCCAGAACTATCTCTGAAAATAGTAGCATAAAAAAGCTTATAGCCTGCAATAGTGCCTCCCCACCCTGAGATGAGCAGAGCCCAACTTTAACCTACAGTTCAAAGTCAAGAAATAGGCAGGAAAGATGGGCAAACAACAACAACAAAAAAGACCATAAAAAGCTACCAGAGTGTCAGAGAAGACCAAGAAGCAAACCCATAAGAAGACAATAATTTGAAAATAGCTACTAGCATAGCTTTAAAAATAAATGCAAATTGAACACAATCCCAATAAGAATTCCTAGAAACATTAAAGAAAGAGATGAGCATGGTAAAGAAAAAAATTGAGAAAAGAAGTAAGAGTGATGGAAGAAAACTATGAAAAGAGAATAAACGCTTGGTAAAAGAGGCAAAAAGAAATACTGAAGAAAATATGACATTAAACAGAATTAGCCTCATGGTAAAAGAGGCATGAAAATTAACTAAAGAAAAGATCTATTTACAAAGCAGAAGAGGCCAAATGGAAAAAGAGGTAAAAAAGCTTACTGAAGAAAATATCTTTAAAAATTGGGCAAGTAGAAGCCAATGATTCCAGGAGACATCAAGAAAAAAATAAAGCAAAGTCAAAAGAATAAGAAAAAAAGAAGAAAATGTGAAATATTTCATCAGAAAAACAAATGACTTAGAAAACAGATTGAGGACAGATAATTTAAAAATTATTGGACTACCTGAAAGCCATGATCAAAAAGAGAGCTTAGATATCATCTTTCAAGAAATTATCAAGGCAAAATGTCCTGATATTCTAGAATGAGAAGTTAAAATAGAAATGGAAAGAATCAACTTATCACCTTCTGAAAGAGATCCCATAATGAAAACTCCAAGGAATATTATAGGCAAATTCCAGAGCTCCCAGGTCAAAAAGAAAATATTGCAAGCAGCCAGAAGGAAACAATTCAAATATTGTGGAGCCACAGTCAGGATAACACAAGATTTAGCAGCTTCTCTATTAAAGAATTGGAGGGCTTGGAATATGATAGGTGAAAGGGTGAAAGGAGAAAGAGAGTAGGATAAACAGGGGAAAAACAGAATGGAGAAAAATACGTAGTTTGTAGTCATTACTGTGAAAAAAAAATTTACAGCAAGTTTCTCTGATAAAGACCTCATTTCTCAAATATATAGAAAACAGAGTCAAAAATATAGATATAAGAGCCATTCCTCAGTTGATAGGTGGTCAGAGGATACAAATAGGCAGTTTTCAGACAAAGTAATCAAAGCTATCTATAGTCATATTAAAATACTTTTAATCATTATTAATTAGAAAAATGAAAATTAAAATAACTCTGAGCTACCACCACATACCTGTCAGAATGGTTAATAGAAAAGAAAAATGGCAAATGTTGGAGGGGATGTAGGGAAATTAAAACACTAATGCACTGTTGGTGAAGTTGTATATTGATTCAACCATTCTGGAGAGCAATTTGGAACTATGTCCAAAGAGTCATAAAACCATGCATACCCTTTGACCAACCAATACAACTAGTAAGTCTGTAAACCAAACAGATCACTAACAGAAAGGGAAAAGATATATGTGTACAAAAATGTTTATAGCAGCTCTTTTAGTTGAGGCAAAGAATTGGAAATTGAGGGGATGTTCATCAGTTGGGGAATGGATGAACAAGTTGTTTTATATGATTGTGATGGAAAACTATTGTGCTATAAGAAATGATGAGCAAGATGCTCTCAGAAAAACCTGGAAAAACTTACATGAACTGATGTAAAGTGGAATGAGCAGAACCAGGAGAACATTGTATACAGTAACAACAATATTGTATGATGTTCAACTTATGAATAACTTAGCCATTCTCAGCAATACAATGATCCAAGACAATTCTGAAGGAGTTATTGATGAAAGGTGCTGTCCATATCCAGAGAAAGAACTGGTGGAGCCTGAATGCAGATGAAAGACACTTTTTCTTTATTTTTCATGCTTTTTTTGGGAGGGGTGTCTCTGTTTTCTTTCATAGCATGATTTACATGGACATTGGTTTTTCATGACTATGCATGTATAACCTATGTCAAATTTCTTGCCTTCTCAATGAGGGAGGGAAGAGAATTTGGAACTCAAAATTAAAAAAAATAACAATATTAAAATAGTTTTTAAATGTAATTGGGAAAAATAAGATATTGAATTTAAAGAATAAAAATTTTTAAAAATACATATTACTGATTGAATGCAGGTATCTAGAGTTGCTTACATGCAACTAGTCGGCTCATGTGATCTCAGAGTACCTCACCCTCTAGTTTCCCTTGCTCCCTTAAAATCCTGGAGAGAAAAGATACTTACATATGTCCCTACTGTCCAATCAATTTTTAAACTTTAATATTTCTTTTTTTTCCCTTTTTTGGAGGTTTCCATGCATTGTCCCCTTCTGAAGCTATATATTCTCTCATCTTATCCTACTCCTGTTCTGATTGGTCTGCCTCAAATAGAGAGCACTCTCTAGGCCTTTTTGGTTTGTTCAACCCTTGATGGTCTAGATTCTAGACTCTTGAACTTTGACTATGCATACCAATAGAACCTGGTCTCTTTACACCAACCCATGTCAGATCCTTATGAGCCTAAGATTTCCTCAATGCATAGCTACTTTCCCAACACTAATGTACTCATTATGTAACTCTGAATTGATCCCAGGGATCAAGTGCCTGCATATTCAGATAGTTATTAAAAAAAAAAAGAAAAGAAAAAAAGTTATTCTTATGAATGACCTGGAGGTTGAAAATACTGGCCATTATTAGGTGGCAGAAAGAGGATGAGAAGTGCATAAATTATACCTTGTGAGCAGGTTAAACAAAAGAATATGTTGGAGAAATAAAGGGCTAAAGATCCTGATCAGTAGTGGAAACAGTGTTGATTATGGATTTCATTTTGTATCATTTTTGTGGCGTGCGGGAAATATTCATGGGTTTGTTGATTTCAGACTGTGTCTTGCCTCTTGTTGCTACTGAGCTCAAACATATAGTATGGACTAACGTGGAGATTAAGTGATGGTGAAGCTATTAGGTTAGATTCCAAAATAGAATAACTGGATTACAGATTTAGAGCTAGAAGGAACTTTTGAGGTTCATCTAGTTCATCTAGTTCAGCTTCCTGATTTTACAGACGTGGAAAGTGAGGCCCAGACAGATGAAGTTATTTGACCAGGATTACAGAGATAGTAAGTGACAGAGCAGTTCTCTGACTCCACATTATGTGTTCTTTCCACTGTATTATAGACAGTACATATTCAACTCTGTCAGCTTGCTCCCAATTCTAGTCCCTAGAGGGAGATGTTGTCAGTGATAGAACTGGGGATTCATATCTCAGTTAATATTATAACTTTTTTTCCCACTTTGGGGTGAGTAATTAGCTTTTCTTGTGTCTCTTTCTCACCCTTCTCCCCCGCCCCAGTAAGAACCTAGAAACTCTGTGTTGAAACAAATTTAATAACAGAGACTTCATGGACATATAACATTACCAAAGTCCGATTTCTAACTTCCTAATAACTAGTCAGCATCATTTCACTGTAGACAGATTACTGTAAAGAAATACAGTTTTCACCACAATAGATCTTTCATTTGTACAAATAGGAGAAATTTTGGGGACTAAAAGAAAAAGGGAGAAGGGTCAGAAGAGAGGGGAAAAAGAGAACAAGAAAATACATTGATTTAGCTTATTTTGTTGCAGTTTATACATTTCTGAGACATCTCAATCCTAGACTATTCAGAAAGCCTCTAAAATAATCTAGTGTATGAAGGGCGTGGGCAAGTAGGGCAAAGTTTTTTTTGACTTCAGAGTCATTTGAGAAACTAGAAGACAGTAAAGTAGCACTTCTGATTCTTATTTTAGGAAAATTGTTCCAGGGATTGGAGGGGGAGGGAGAGAGAGAACAATGAATGAATTCTAACTCCATTTAGAGGGCACAGAGCTTATAATGAGATAGTGGACTTTAAAATATTGGCAAATTTTATGAAAGGAAAAAACTCATTAAACAGAACAAATTTTCTTAGCAAAAAAATCCTTTCTGAGACCAAAAATATTTTGCCAGATCTTCAAGGAAAAAATATCGTTGCCTTTTGGAAATTCGGAAATCCCTTCAGTGCAACCTTATTATTTGTATTTCTGATAAAGATATGATATTGTCTTTGAGGAGCAGTGGATCATACGATAGGAAAATAAATTTGGGTTTTTCACCCCTAAAATTGAATCAGCACTAAATTGTTCTATCACTATTGTTTTATTTTCATAAATGCTATAGTAATAATTTAAAAGGTCCTTGTTCCACATTTTAAAAGTGTATTTTGAAATGCTGCTGTTTAACTTTTGGAGCTGTTTATTTTTAATAAATAGCTTTATAAAATCAAGTAAAAGTAGAAGAAAGATAGCATGGCCTAGTGGATAGAGGGCTGATTTTGAGTAAGGTAAGACCTGGTTATAAGTTGTGCTTCTGACATATACTAAGACATTTAACCTCTTTTTCTGTTACAGAACAATTGATGATGTATGTTGGGGCAAGGAATTTCCATACCGTACTTTTTACATTGATGAAATCAAAGTTCCAATGAAGGAAACGATGGAGGAAAGAAATAAAGGAGGAAAAAAAGAAAAGGAGAGAACAAAGAAGGAAGGAGGAAGTTATGAAGGAAGGGACACAGGGAGAAATGGAAAGAGGGAGGAAAGAAAAAAGGAAAGAAGAGAGAAAGAAGGAAGAGAGGGAGAAAGGGAGGAAGAAAGGAAAGAAAAAAGGAATGGAGGGAGGATGGAAAGAAGGAAAATAGAAAGGAAGGAAGAAGGAAAGAAAGAAGAGAAGCAATCAAAAATCTTACACTTCTCATGGAAACATAGGACAAAGAAAACAGTTCAAAATATGTGCTTAGGTAAAATGCTAAATTTATATAATTCCTTTGTTAGCTCTGAAAAAGACTGAAAAAATCATCTTCATGAAAAGATCATTAGTACTTTCCTTTTCTTTGTGAAACTTTTTTTTAACTCAAATATTTCATTATTGTAGGATTATAGGTTCATGGGAACATAGATTTAGAGATATAAGAGAACAGAAGTCATTGAGTCCAATTTCCTCTTTTTACATATGAGAAAACTGAGGCTAAGAGATGTGAAATGACTTACCCAAGGTCATACAAGTAGTAAGTTACAGGGCTAGGATATGAACCAGGTCCTTTGACTCCACATTTAGCACTCCTTTTACTGTACTGTACTGCTCTCTAAATTATTGTTTTAAATTATTGTTCTTCTAAATCAATCAATCAATAACCATTTATTAAGTGCCTTCTATGTTCCAAGCACTGGACTAAATGCTACAAATACAAAAAGAGGAAAAAAGACAGTCCTTGCCCTCAAGAAGCTTATGTTCTAATGGAGAAGACAACATGCAAACAAAAATATACAAAGCAATCTATATGTAAAATAAACAGGAAATTATTAAAAGAGGGAAGGTAAGGGAATTAAGAGGGGTTGGGGAAGGGTTCCTATAGAAGATGGGATTTTATTTGGGACTTAAAGAAAGTCAAGGAGCTCAGTAGTCCTAGGGGAGGAGTGACACCATTCCAGGAATGGGGACAGCTATAGAAAATACCCAGAGATAAGAGATGGAATGTCATCTCGGAGGAACAGCTGGGAGGCCAATGTTAAGAAATGAAGAATACATGTCAGGGAATAAGATTTAAGAAGAATGGAAAGATAGGATGGAGCTAGGTTAGAAAGAGCTTTGAATAATGAACAGAGCATTTTGGATTTGATCTTGGAGGCAATGGGAGACCACTGAAATTTACCGAGCAGGGGGTGACTTGATTGAGCCAGTGTTTTAGGAAAAATCACTTTAATGACTGAAGGTTATTCCTTAAATTGAACTGAAAATGCCTCTGGACCTTCTGACTCATTGCTTGTAATTATGCCCACTGGAAACAAATAGCACAAATTTAATCCCTCCCCCATATGATAATCCTTTAAAGTATTGAAGACAATTATCATGTTCCATCAAAACTGTTCCTTTCCAAAGTTTCCAAATATCTCCAACTCTTTTTGCTACTCATACTGCATGATCTCTAGTCCTTTCACAAGCTCCCTCTTCTGGATCTATTCCCATTTTTTAAAATTAATTAATTTTTTTTAATATGTGTTTTTAAAATTTTGGGTAACAAATTTTCTCCCTCCCTCCCTCCTCACTCACCCTCATTGAAAAGGCAAGCAACTCGATACAGGTTATAGATGTGCAGTCATGTAAAACACTTCCATAATAGCCATGTGAAAAACTAAGTATATTTCCCTTCATCTTATCTTACCCCCCATTTATTCTATTCTCACTTTTGACCCTGTCCCTCCTCAGAAGTGTTTGCTTCTGATTATCCCCTCCTCCAATCTGCCCTCCCCTCTGTCATCCCCCTGCTCTCTTGTCCCCTTCCCCCCTTATTTTCCTGTAGGGTAAGATAGATTTTCATATCCAATTGTGTATGTTATTCCCTCCTTAAGCCAAATCCTATGAGAATAAGATTCACTCATTCCCTCTCACCTTCCCCTATTTCCCCTCCACTGTAAAAGCTTTTTCTTGTCTATTTCATGTGAGATAATTTACCCCATTCTACCTCTCCCTTTCTCCTTCTCCCAGTATAATCTTCTCTCACCTCTTAATTTTATTTTCCAGATATCACCCCTTCAGCTTCAACTCACCTTGTGCCATCTATCTATCTATCTATCTATCTATCTATCTATCTATCTATCTATCTATCTATCTATCCACATATAATTTTTTCCCTCCCACTACTCTAATACTGACAAAGGACTCATGAGTTACAAATATCATCTTTCCACACAGGAATGTAAACAGTTCAACCTTAATAAGTCCTTTATGATTTCTCTTTCCTGTTTACCTCTTCCATGTTTCACTTGAGTCTTGTATTTGAAAGTCAAATTTTCTATTCAGCTCTGGTCTTTTCCACAGGAATGCTTGAAAGTCCCCTATTTCACTGAATGACTATTTTTTTCCCTGAAGGAAAAATACTCAGTTTTGCTGGGTAGGTGATTCTTGATTGTAATCTTATCTCATTTGCCCTCTGGAATATTATATTCCATACCCTCTGGTCACTTAATGTAGAAGCTACTAAATCTTGTGTTATCTTGATTGTGTTTCCACAATACTTGAATTGTTTCTTTCTGGCTGCTTGTAATATTTTCTCCTTGACTTGGGAATTCTGGAATTTGACTGCAACATTCCTAGGAGTTTTCCTTTGGGGATCTCTTTCAGGAGGAGATCGGTGGATTCTTTCAATTTCTATTTTGCCCTCTGGTTCTAAAACAGCAGGGCAGTTTTCCTTGATAATTTCTTGAAAGATGATCTCTAGGCTCTTTTTTTGATCATGGCTTTCAGATAGCCCAATAATTTTTAAATTCTCTCTCCTGTATCTATTTTCCAGGTCAGTTGTTTTTCCAGTGAGATATTTCACATTGTCTTCTATTTTTTCATTCTTTTGGATTTGTTTTACAATGCCTTGATTTCTCATAAAGTCATTAGCTTCCAATTGCTCTATTCTAATTTTTAAGGAAGTTATTTTCTTCAGCAAGCTTTTGGACTTCCTTTTCCATTTGGCCAATTTTGCTTTTTAGGGCATTCTTCTCCTCATTGGCTTTTTGGACCTCTTTTACCATTTGGGTTAGGCTATTTTTTAAGGTGTTATTTTCTTCAGTATTTTTTTGGGTCTCCTTTAGCATCACTCTCAGTTTTTCCTCTACTTCTCTTACTTGCTTCTCAAAATCCTTTTTTGAGCTCTTCCATGGCCTGGGACCAATTCATATTTTTCTTGGAGGCTTTGGATGTAGGAGCTTTGGCTTCATTGTCTTTTTCTGGTTGTATGTTTTGATCTTCTTTGTCACCAAAGTAAGATAATATAGTCTGACTCTTTTTGCACTGCTTGCTCATGATCCCAGTCAATTACTTGAGTTATAAACTCTTTGTTAAGGTAGGGGTCTGTTTCCATTGTGCAGAATGTACTGTCCCAAGCTTCAGGGGTTTTGTGCAGCTGTTTTCAGGGATACTTCTAGGGATCTGTAAATTTTCAGTTCTCCCAAGGTACTATGATCAAGGGTGAGGTGTTTACTCATTTTCAGGCCCGTGCTGTGGTCTATGAGTGACCACAAGCACTCTTTTCTGTACTGGAACTGTGAGGAGGATTTCCTCTCCACCACCACTACAAGCCCCACCATGCCAGTGCTCATCCTCGCCCCATAACTCCCACCCAGAACTGTGACCCAGATCCAAGCACAGGCAAAGCAAGAGAATTCTGCACCAGCAGACAGATCCCTGCAATCTCCCTCTGATCAGCCACTCGATTCCCCCTCAGTCTGTGGGCCTGAAGCTCAGAAGGCAGCCGCCGCCCTGAGACCACCGTGTTTTTCTCTCTCACTCCATACACAGACGTTTCCCACTGACCTTCTAAGTTGTCTTTGTCATTCGTGGGTTGAGAAGTCTGGAAACCACCACAGCTGCCTGCAATTCAGTCCTCTGAGGCCTTCTCCAGGTTCGCTGTGGCCTGTGCACCCATGCCACACTGCGCATCTCTCCCCTCCCAGTGCGATATACCTTTCTGATCAACCATCCAGGTTGTATTGGGCTGGAAACTTGTTTCACTCTGTCTTTTTGTGGTTTCTGCTGCTTTAGAATTTGTTTAGAGCCATTTTTTTACAGGTATTTGGAGGGGTTTGGGGGAGAGCTCAAGCAAGTCACTGCTTTTACTCTGCCATCTTGGCTCTGCCCCCTTCCTATTCCCATTTTTAAAAATCCTTATTAAAATGTAGCACTCAAATCTGAATATAATAATATAGATGTGTTATGTCCAGGGCAAAGTCCCTTGATATTATAGACTACCTTGTTCTGGACATGATATACCTATCATTCAGCTTATATTTTCAGTATCTCTTTTTTTTTTATTCTGTGTCACAATGTTGATTCATATTGAATTTGCAGTCCTCCAAAATACTCAGAACTTTTTCACAATGCTATTATCTAGTCATCTCGCCCCCAACCTATCCTTCTTTAGTTTTTTTTTTTGAACCCTTGGAGCACTTCATGTTTGTTCCTCTTAAATTTCATCCTATTAGATTATCCTAACCTGTCAAGATATTTTTGGATCAAGAGACTGTCATAAAGACATTAGCTATCCCTATCATCTTTATATCACCTGAAAATTTGGTAAACATACATTGTCTGATTATATCCAAGATATTTATTAAAATATTGAGCAATACAGGGGCAAATCTCTGGAACTGTCCACTAGACACTTTCCTTCAGGTTGACATCAATCACTTCTTCTTAGGTCATTCAATCAGTTCTAAATCTGTCTTGTTATAGCAATGCTTCCATTTGACAGGTAAGATTTTTCGTTACCATTCATCCATTCATCCTCAACCTCAGCATAAAATGAGTATGGTTATAGACTAAATGGTTCACTGACAGCTGCATATCAACAAGACCTGTCAAGTACAGTTGCTGTTTCTTTATCTTGTCCACAAGGCTAGTATAGGAGCTTTTTGTCAAATGAGTTGCTGGGTTCCAGGTATATTATATCTATAGCATTCTTCTGATCTTGTCTAGGAACTCTATGCAAAAAGGAAATAAAGTCTGTATTACATTATTTATTCTTAGGAACCAAAGGATTTATAAATCAAAGTTATTTAAGAAGTCACCTAGTGAAACACCTTCATTTTATAGATGAACAAACTGAAGCCCAGGGATGAGAAATGACTTGCCCAGTATTACAAAAATAGTAAGAGACAGAATTGCATATGAACCTAAGTCTTCTGGCTCCAAATCCAGAGCTCCTTCTATTAGTGAGACTGTATTTTAGTTGTTTTTTTTTCCTCATTTCCTTTTCTATACTCTCTATTTAGTAATATAATTCCAAATTATTTATTAGAAAGTGAAGTGATGCTCAGTAGTCTTTGGTTTAAGACTACCCTCTCTCTCTTTTAATTAGAACATTTGGTATCTTCAACAATTTCTAATAGTGGCTAGAGAAACCATAATTATGAATTCTTTCAGTATCTAAGATTTAGCTAGCTATCTGCTGACTTGAACTAATTAACAATAAGTCAATTCTACTTCACCTTCTCTATACTTACCTTTGGTTTCACCTCATAGTTAGTCATTTAAACATTTTTATTTTTTATTATGAACTTAGCCCTGTTTGGTCACTGTGCTGATCAGGGATCTGAAGTCTTTTAGAATTTTTTTTCCCTTTGCATTATGGGGTGATTATGTAAATTGTTCTCCTGGCTCTGCTTACTTCATGCTACATCCATTCAGATAAATCTCCCTCTCTGAATCAATTATATTTTTCACTTCTTAGCTTGCCATAATATTTCATTATTTTAATATATTATGGTTTGTTCAGCCATTCCCAAATTAATGGGTATCCACTTTGTTTTCAGTTCTTTACTACAACAAAACTGCTGCTATGGATATTTTACATATATGGATCCTTTCTGTATTTTTGAAATAACTAGTAGTGACATCATGGTGTCAAAGGGTGCCTGTTAGCCACTTTCATTCTAATTTTTTTAGTCCAAAAATCATTTTCCTTGTTAGAAAAAAATGGATACAGTTGGAATTGAGTACCATCCTTGGAGCATCTGTGATTATCTACCCCTTCATGTACTTTAGCAGTTGTACCTCTTATTTGATCTACCTCTTGCCCCCAACATTATTAAAAATGACCCCTTTCCTACTGTAGCTTTTATGGCTAGCTTCATTTACTTTTGAACCTAATGCTCTTGACGCTATTTTTTTTTTTGTCTAGGCAATGGGGTTAAGTGACTTGTCCAGGGTCACACAGTTAGTAAGTGTTATGTTTCTGCGGTCAGATTTGAACTCAGGTCCTCCTGAATGCAGGGCCAGTGCTCTATCCACTGTGCCACCTAGCTGCCCCTCTTGACACTATTTTTACAGGACTAAATTCACACTACTCCTTTGTATTCATCTTCAGTTCCCTACCTTATATTCCACACACACACACACACACACACACACACACACACACACACACATATGTATATATATATATAGACATATAAACATATAGACACATACATACATATATATGCACATGTGTATATACTCATATCTACATATTAGTTGATTGATGGATTCACTATGCCTCTATATCAATTTCTTTAGCCACCCTTCCATTATCTTCTACATCAGAATTATTTGTCTTTATTTTTCATTATTTCCTTCCTAGGAGTTGCCTATTGAGCTTGGGCAGAGTTCCCCTATAGAATTTTTTTTTTTTTGGTGTTGCTGTTGTTGTTGTTGTTATTTTTTTTTTAGGCAATTGGGATTAAGTGACTTGCCCAGGGTCCCACAGCTAGTAAGTGTTGAGTGTTTGGTCTGAAGCCAGATTTGAACTCAGGTCTTCCTGACTTCAGGGCTGGTGCTTTATCCACTGCACCACCTAGCTGCCCCTTCCCTATAAAATTTTAAGCCACAGAATCCTACCTGGGCTTTCTCTGAAGTCTTATAAATTTACTCTTTCAAAATCTACTTTGGATATTAGTCTATGTTTAAATGTTCTCTCCTTATCATAAATTCTAAAATGGAATGATTTACTTCCTCTTAAGAATCTCAGTATAATTCAATAATCAATTCCTTCTTGTAGACTAGAATCGGTACAGAATGGTTGTTCTTGTTTTCACATCCTAGACTTTTTGGAGAATAAAACTGAGCTCTGAAGTGGAGATGATGACAAATGGGAAGCTGGTATTCAAGTAGGTAAAGTATTTGCCAAAGGTCACACAGGTAATAAGCAGTAAAGACAGGATTCAAACCCAGGTTTAGTGTTTTCTTTTTTTAAAATTATTATTGTTATTATTTTTATAACGTGCAACTGACTTGGTCTCTTTTTGCTGTTTCTAATTAGGGATGCAAAACAAAAAATGAAGGCTATTTTGAGCATTCATTAATACTAAGACAATTTTCTTAATCAACACAAACATTTATTCTTTAGGGCAATATTCTTTCAAATTAATCTTTTAGAAATTATTACATCCAAGTTGTCTTCTTCATCTCAGGTAGCAGTTGTTTTTTTCATGTTCACTGGGATTCAGCTGCTACATTTAAATAACTTTATTTTACAGTAAGGAAAGCAAGTGTGGGTACATACAATTACCCCTTTATTGTGAAATTTTTTTTGTATGTTCTTTGTGATTTTTCATGATCCCTCTGTCAAGATAGCAGTGATGCACTCACCCTATATAATTGCCTTTGGAATCTGTAAGAATTTAATAAATTATTATATTATCAGATTTAATGATTTCAGTTAAAAAGTAATTTGACAGTAGAATTGCTCTTCTGGTGCTATGATCATTGAATGAAGGGTACTGATAGTAACTTACCATTCTTCCATTTATTATGACATACAATAAAATCTCCCTATTCTAGTCTAGAAAAATACCTCTTAAAATATTTCCAGTTTAGGTGAAGAATTAAGACTAAAATAATACTTAGGGAAAAATAAGTCTGTATTGTTTTGCATGCGAATTTGCAAACAGATGTTTCTCAGATTTTTACTTAATTGACAGATGCAGGGAGAAGACCATAAAAATTGTACTTATTGTATATAGAGCTACATTATGTGCACCATTTCCTTAAGTCTCTGTTACTATGCTAATAAAGCCTTTTGTTTAATTTTGCTCTAAGTAAAGAAAAAAGATGTATTTATTTATTATTTTATTTTTGGTGTGGCCATACCACTTGGAGAGGGAACCCAGGAAGACTCTCCCCCCTCACCCCATGCTTGGGTGAATCCCAAGTGAATTTATGTGCAAATATGATGAGAATTGCATTAGATGAGAAGGCAGGGATAGGTTCCAACTTATGTCAGTAGAGGATTATTGATCATCATCATCATCAATGAGATTATTGATCTATTTGAGTATTAAAATTTGGTGTGTTTGTACTGCAAATCAATCAGATTATGTAAGTGGCCAGTCTATTATCCTAGAGATCCCTGGGTGGGGCCAACTTTTGGGGGATACTAGTAGAGGACAACATCATTGATTTGTCAAGATGCTACTTCCTTGGCTGCTGGAAGGTGTCTGGGGGATGCAGTATGTTATGGCCATGCATCTTGTAGGGCTCTGTGGAACTGGGTGTTATGTGACTGGATTAGCGCAATACTTAGATGTACTGTAGAGGAAATCTCCCCATTAGATTTGCCACACTCATGTCTCTTATGTGAGGGAATGAATAGGATTGATTTGGTCATTGAATGTGTATCTTATCACCTAGACTGAAGGTGACCTATTTTGATAGCAGCTTAAGTAAATAACGCAGCTATGAATTCTTTTCTTTCAACATTACAAGCACATTCCTGTTTTAGTTTATACCTATCTTTGCTAGGAAAAACTCTTTGAATATTCATCCATCACCCCCTTCTGAGTATGGAAGAGGTGCAAAACACCTTTTGACATCCTTGAATTGAATTAAAATATGGATCTGAAAATAAAAATAGGAGGAGGCCATGAGATATTGCTATTACTTCTACCTCATATAGCAGGGTACATCCAGAAGAAAGAAACATTCTCATATATGTTCAATTAAATCACTGTTTTATACCTAAAACCCCTCAATGTGCTCAAACATATGGAGCATCTGGAATATAAGCTGTTGTGTTTCATTGCCTTTTTCACTCATAACTTGACTTTTGGGTGTGCTGAACAGGTACATATCCCCCAAACCTGTAAAGGAAAAATGGAGACCATCTGGGGGCATGCTAAAGAAATGATGTTATTAGAAGGGGTAGTAGGCAATTCTGCCAAATGTCAAGACCGTATGGTACTTGAAAATCATTCTTAACCTCAAATGGACAGAAAAAACTTAGAGTTGTTTTTCATCTTGTTTGTTTTCAATGAAACATTATTCATGCATGAAATTGTAGAAAAGACTTTCAGAGATTCAACCGAAGAGCACAACTTTTGTGAGAGTCTGGCACTTTAAATTAGTCTAAAAAGTTGGAAGTGGTGGAAGATCAGCTAATTGTTGAGTAATTAGACTTTATGTAGGAATGTAGAACAACCTGTGACCTGGGAGTGGTCCTAGTTCATGTCTGAATGCTTTTTATGACACAAAGCATACTGAATGAGTGTCTGAATTTATAAGGGTGTAGAGATTTCTTAATAAGAATAACTGGCAAAGCCAAGGGTCATAAACTCACTGGATTGCATATATCTATATTTTAATATCTGATAATGCATTCCTTTATTAGGAATGCTCTTAGGCATGTAAACATTGATATACATTCAATGTCCTTCTAAAATTACTCTTCAGTTTTTACCAATAATATACTAACCCAAGAAAAATGAACACAAGCATTGTCTCTAGAGAATTCTGTAAACCTTTTCTAATTTTGGTTGGTAGTAATCTATTTGTGATAAGAAAATTAAATATTCAGGATTTATAATAACCCAAAATGTTCATTACACTTCAATTGAATTATTTTTATACTGATTTTATTACTGTAGGGAATCCTCAGTATGGAAATTCCTTCCACTGATGTAGATCACAATTCATCTATCATTAACTTGTCTCATGTTATTGCTTTGGGCACTGAGAAATTAAGTGAGTTCCTGGGGTCTGAAAGTTAATATACATCAGAGGCATAACTTGAACCCTAGTAATCCTGATTACAAGTCCAGCTCTTTATTCACTATGCCATAGGCTCTCAAAATTAAACATTGCTGGAATTTAATTATCTTGCCATAATCAAATTAAAGAATAAATCTCAGTGTTGAAAGCTATTATACCTTTTCTTTGATTTCTAACTCTAGTATCCTAGTGTTCTGTTTGGATACCTTTTGGTTTGTCCCATTACAATGATATGTCAAAGTATCAAATGGCATCAACAAGACATATGTGAGGTTATGTGAAGTTGTATTTTCTACAAAGCAGTGATTTCTCTGATATGTCTAGATAGATATCTTCAAACTGATTTTTCAGCACAATATATGACTACTATTTTTTTTACTTGTTTTTGGAGATGGCTGATCAGCTGGTATATATCATAAAACTGTCTTGTAAACCACTTCTTATCATTTTTTGCTATATAAAACTAAGAAATAGCTTCATTTTTTATATTTCTCTAGTGTCTGTTTCTAACTTACAGGGCAACAATCACAATGGGATTTTATTGTGCATATTTGCAGTTACTCACTTTACATAGTGAAGAACGTAACACAGACTTCACATTTGTATAGAATAAAAAGTACAACCAGTCTGGTGCTGTGGATTAGAACTAGTACTAACAGAAGAGGCTATCTTTTTCCAGTACTGCTAAAGTATGAGTAGTTAATTCTTCATTCCAGTCAAGAAACAGAGATCTTATAATTTTTTTTGTCCTTGCCTCTAGCCTAAGTCATTTCTTAACCACCCCGAGAAAGGAAAATAAGCCACAGAATACAAATGGGATTTCTCTTATATCAACTGAGATTAGAGCACTGGCTGGCTTACTTACTTCTAGGGCAAGGGGAAAATGGATATTTTTATTCTTTAAAAAGCAAAAAGAATAAGGAGAAAATAAGAGAAAAGAAAAATCTAAAGAAAGCCAATGAAATGACCCATCTCTATCATAATTGGTACATTTCAACTAATGACGTTCTAAACTTCCCCTTAATGACCACAGCTTGCTACCACTATCTGTGTCTAAATCTTAGATTGCGCCTTCAGCTACAAGGCAAGAATGCCTTGCCTCTTGTCAATGTGCCTATGTGCGTGCTAGGCATCTTTACAATTTCAGTATTATAGCCAATGGCTTGATTATTCATGTGGAAAAGACAACTACCCAGTTCTCTGGTCCCTATTGTTACCTTAACCATTTTACCTTCTTCACAATTTTTTTGTACCTTTAAGTCTAGGTAAGGCCATCTAACCAGGTGATTATGTTGTTTTCAGCCTGACTGATATCTTCCTACAGGTATGTGAAGAAAAAAGAAACAGTTTGGAAATAAGTATTCCTATCTGTAGATCTTCCACAAGGCCTACCCTGGGGCAAGGAGTCTTGTAAAATTGACTATAAAGAAAAGAGTCTGTGATTTCTGTAGATTGTTAAATGTTGCAGCAGATTAACTCTTGCTGATCTGTGCTTTTCAAATTCATGTTGTGAACTTTACATGTAGGGTAATTCATTGCAAAGGTGATTTATTTTTAAAAAATATTAAAATTTTAAAATTGTAATGAAATAGTGCTTACATTTTCCATGGATATTTTCATTTTCAAAATAATACATTAGGTAGAATTTGAAAAGATAAATGGCAAACGTATGGAAACGAACATTTGAATGGCTTAGCTCTTTTCTCGTTTGTGTCTGGACCCTTGGCAATAGAAACCATTCATTTCTTCTTTGTGGATAATGCAGAAGGCTTTTGAACAACAGTACCCATGAAAAGCTTGGACATTTTGGATACATACTCTGGTGTTAAGGAAGAAAATTACAGTTTAGGTTGTTGGATGCTTGGGATGTTACAGGAATTTGGGTGCCTCCATCGTTATCTGTGAAATTTGACTCCACTGTTGCTCCTTTCTAAAACATTTAGTTCAGCAAGTAAGAAGGCCAGCTAATAGAGGAAAGTGCAATGCTGGCTTTACTTCAGTTTGAGTGTTTATCAAAACTATCTCTCATCAGGAACTGCCGTAGCTGCTATTTTTATAAAAATTCATAAAGGTCATCTTTTGGTTGACTGGGCACAGGGATGTTCTCTGGTTATTTTATGCCAGTGGTCAGCCCAAGAGGAGAGGGTAAGATATCCATTAGACAATATTAAGCATTTGATAAAGAAGATTTTATTTTTCAACAGACCACTCAGCTGCCTTCAGTCATAGCAGAGATATCAAAACATCACATTTGGCAAGAAAACTGAGATTTTCTTTGGGATTGGTAGGATGGTTCCATGAGTTGGCTGGGCAGTGAAGTAGGGTGAAAGATGGTTTCAATAAACACTTCAGGGACCTGGAAACTTCCCTAGCAATTTCAAATCTTGGAGGCAGGCATATTAAGATGAAAATAGGAATGGCTGAATGTAATGTTTTTTGGGCACACTTGCTGAGATGTTGATATTCACAGTTAAACTGCCAGTCTTTGTGGTCAAGAATAGCAAATAAATATCTACATCTACAAGTGAGATTTTCAATGGAAAGGCTACAGATTTTTCAAAGTAGAGGAAATGTGAGGCAGTGTAGTAGAATGAAAGTGGTGCTGTTCCTTACTTGGTCCCTGGATGACCTTAGGCAAGTTGTTTCAACCCTCTGAAGAAGGCTTCCGCTTCCTCATCCGTAAAATGAGGGGGTTGGAAGAAACGGCCTCTGAGGAATCTTCCGGCTCTAGCACTGGGATTCTATCTATGATCTGTGAGCTCATGAATTATTGCTACACACCATACCAATTGCCAACTGAGAGTCTACTTGAAAATTCAATGAGATGAATAGAGATGGAGTATAAACAGGCAACTCATTCTGTAAACGATCCTCACACCGGTAATTATTCATTTCCTATCTGCTTAAAATAGAATCAATTTTTATTTCATTTTTGTTAGTTTACTTGGTATACACCATTTCCATACTCTCCTGGTTCTTTTCTTGAAGAGTATTCATGACATAAAGGCATCTTGAACTTCATTTTCTATTGTGTTGTTTTGCTGCCCTCTCCTATGCTAGCTTTGTGTTTAATTCATTGTGTTAGGTTAATTTCCTGGTGGGGTGGGGGAGTCTTGGAGAGTTTTTAGTAGAATTTCTCTACCACATTGTTCTTTGCTGTAAATATTGGCACAAAAGATGTAATAAACTTTAGGGTGGTCATTTTACTTATGCTTATGGCAAGTACTGTAATAGGAGGTATTAGAATATCCCATGAAATGATATTTCTTGTCAGCTTTGGATGCATGATAAAGACAACTGATCTGGCTCTTTATATGACTCTTCAAAGACAACTTGTGAGACATTTTTCAATTTAGTTGTAATGTATTTACATCTTCAGGGGAGTATGGGGTGTTCAAAAAGGACTAGCACTTCTGGCATAAGGGTTCTGGCATAAGCACTTTTCAGGGTTTCTCATCCACCTTTGGTGTCTACCAGGCATTCAACTATCACCCGTGGCTTCAAGAAGCTGTAGCATTCTCAGCGGCCACACCATGATAAACTGTCTTAGCAGATGAGCTAAACCAGGTTGAGGGTAACCCAAGGGACTCAAACCCTTCAGTGAGTTAGGGAGATGTTTACCTGAAGCATGTGAAGACTTCCATTGGTGCAATGGGCAGATGAGAACAGCTTGTTCCAATGGCCATGGAAATGGCTGAAGGAGGCATTATGGATGATTTAGAGCTTGCTCAGACATTAAAGACACTGAGATCATCTACTGCATCCTGGGCCATCACCAGTTGCCTTGACTTTTTTCTTGCCACTGGACTTTGATGCCTCTGGAATAGAGAGTGAGGATGATGGCTTTGTGTAACTCTGCCTCACTTAAATCCAATTCACACACAAGTCAGGTCATCTTTGAAAATGAAGGACAAAACATTTACATCTTATGATTTCATTTATAATGAATAAGTCTGTTTATATCACTATACAACAAAATAATGTAAATAAGGAAAAAAACGCTTAGATGAAGAAAGAACTGAAGGCCATGAGCAAAGGGTCTGAGGTATCAAATGTAAATTCATAACAACCAAATCATAATCATTCAAAAATGACAGTGTCCCTTGAAAAGTACCTATAGGACTTAGGACTTTGAGTAGTTATGATGCTTTGCCTATTCTTCATAGTTTTTGCTAAATATTTTGCAAATATTTATTATTGTCAATATAGTAATGTGATTTAAAAAATCTGTACATTGATTTCCTTTTTAAAATATAGAATCCTCAAGAAAAAAGGATTGTGTTTTCCCAGTTCTTTGTAAGTTCCCCAAATACCTTGAAAATACTTGTGTGCCTCCCCTGGCACCTAAATTGAACCCTCAAAAGTTAAATAAAGACAATTCAGTAAAATAAATTTAATGAATTCTCCTTTTTGTTAGGTTTTCAAAGGAATTTTCATGTTATGGTGAGCTCCAGATCTGTCACTTGTCAATATTTATGTGCAGGTTGCAGAATTAGTTTTATTTCTTTTGAAGTAACAGCTAGAGCTGTAACTGGTAATTTTGGAAATTTGGGTAAGTTTTAGAAAAGCTTCCCCCCACCCAAGCAAAGAGCTTAAAATGTGCCTTAAAATATATTAAAAATGACAAATTCGGTTGGGGCAGTGGTGGTGGGTGGAACAGAGACCCTGTGACATGAGGAGGATTCTACTGAACAAACCACATCTCAAGAATTTTGGATGTAGGTTTTCCAAGGAATTCTCGTGCAATAGTGAGCTATAGATATGTTACTTATAGATACTAGAAGACTGTGTGGGAGAGGTCAGTTGGGGTGGAAATGGACCAGAACAGAAGTCACTTCAGGCATGACTGCTAGGGTGAGGAAATATGTCTGGTAGAGGGCTATTTTTAGCTAATTACCATTGTAGCTTAGGTGCTAAACTTAGTTGTTTCTGTGTAGTTGAAAGACTGTAAGTTTTATTAGCATGCTGTAAATTTTGGTTCTCTGAAAAGTCACCCCGTCATACTTTAGGCTCTGAGTAATATCTTGTAATTCTTTGAGGCTAGTTTTAGGAGGATTATGAAGAGACAGGGGAGAAAACCCGTGATGTATTTATTGACTGTGGGTCAGGAGATCTGAGCTGGAAGACTCACTCTGCCATTTACCAGCTGTGTGATCTTGGGCAGGCCAATACATTTCCTTTTTTTTTCTGAGTCAATTGGCCTTAAGTGACTTGCCCAGAGTCTCACAGCTAGCAAATGTTATGTGTCTGAGACTAGATTTGAACTCAGGTCCTCCTGACTCCAGGGCCAGTGCTCTATCCACTGTGCCACATAGCTGCCCGCTCAATGCATTTCTTGAGTCTGACTTTCTTCATCAGTGAAATAAGTATATTATATTACATGATCTCCAACGCCCTTTCTTACTCTAACTTTTTTTTTGATAATTCTTTTATACTGAGAAATAATGGCTGACAGTACAATCTGGCTGCTTGGGGCGGGGGAGTTCTTCAATCCTAAGACTTCAATTTTCTGCAAGCTAATGGAATTGTCTCCTAAGGTTAATTTCTACTTATGCAGACTCAGGAATGTCTGTAACTTGTTATACTAAACATAAGAATTAAAAGCAACAGATTCACTTTGGGAGTGGCAAAAATAATGTTGACTCCTCCTTGGTCCTTTGCATGCGACCTTATTTGATTATAGCTAAATATTAATGTGGCTTTCCAACATGAAAAGATTCTCCACTCCTGAATTAGGGGAATATCTACCCTCAGCATGTGAAGATTTCACCCAATAGAATGGGTGGATGAGAACAATTTGTTCTAATAGCCCTGAAGTCAGGTGCTGTGGAGAACTTAGAACTTAGATCAGACATTGAAAATGCCAAGGTCATTTACTGTATCCTGGGCTATTGCCAGTTGTCCTAACTTTGTTTTGTCTTTCCACTGGACTTTGATGACTCTGGAAGAGAGAAAGAGGCTGATGACTTTGTGCAACTCTGCCTTGCTTAAATCTAGTTCACACACAAGTCAAGACTCTCCCTGTGATGTCATTCATCGTCTTCAAAAGGAAGGATGAACACCTTCTTCAGAGTGTTGTTGGGAGACTCAAAATAGATAGTATTTGTAAAGTGCTTTGCAAACCCTAGAGCCCTTTATAAATTATAATTTTGTTATTTCCCTCTGGAAGTATCCATACAATGAAATTTAATTGGATTTTGACTAATCCTTATATGCACCCACCAAGATGAATATAGTAGCTTTAAGAATTTTACCTAACTGCATTTTTTTTCTTTTGCAGGGTAGAATTCAAAGCAATTAAATGAACTTGGCAACTTTGTCTAGAAACTTGGCATTGTAGAGGAATTGATATGATCTGTGATATTCA
The DNA here is from genome assembly GCF_900497805.2 of Vombatus ursinus. Taxonomy (NCBI): domain Eukaryota; kingdom Metazoa; phylum Chordata; class Mammalia; order Diprotodontia; family Vombatidae; genus Vombatus; species Vombatus ursinus. Next base: position 67,616,405 of record NW_020954596.1, read on the forward strand.
ACTGTCTCAATACTCTGTATAGTGCTTTCTATTATCTGGAAATCTTCTGGAGGTCTCTTTGCAAAAGCAGAGCAACGAATAATTTATTGAGTCACTGTAATGATAATTTTATTCTTCACAAGGTGAAGGGATCATGGAAAACAGGAGAGATATTTTAGTACTAGAGAAAGACATTTTTCAAAAAGGGGAAGAGAATAGAATCTCTTAATCACAGACCAGAGAATTTAGAACACACTTTTTAAAAAGATGGCTGATGAATAGCTAGAAAAGGAATCAGTGATCAAAAAGAACCAATGTGCTTTACTAAGAATAGCACATGTGAGATTACAAACATTTCCTTTTTTTATTGACAGGGCTACTAAACTGTATATATAAGGGAAATTCTGTAGATAGTGTTTACCTAGATTTTCGCAAAGTATTCAGTACTGAGATGTGGGCTACACAATAGTACAATTAAAAATTAATCTAATTCTAGTGACTTTTATTTTCACTTTTGTATATTCATTTCTTTTTTCCTAATCCATTCCTTATTTTTTCTTAATCTTCCCTTTATTTTTTTAAATTAAAATTTATGTATAGTTCCAAATTCTCACCTTTCCTCATCATCTTCCTCATTCATTGAGAAGACAAGAAAAATAGAACCCTTTACAAATATGTATAGTCATTCAAACACATTTCCATATCCATTTCTGAATGTTTCTCCTCCTTCACTTGTAATAAGGATTAAAACAAATAAATAAACAATAAAAACCAATTCACCAAAGCAAACCGTATTTGACCATATCTATCAGTATAGTACATATCCATAGCTCCCCAGTATCTGCAATGAAGAGAGGGAGATTCATTTTCTCAAATCTTCTTCCAGGCCAAACTTGGTCACCATAATTAATCAACTTTATTTTGTTGTGGTTGTTGTTCTTTTCTATTTACATTGTTGTCGTTACATATGTCATTTCCCTGCTTTTGCTCACTTCACTCTGCCTCATTGGAGTAACCTGGCAATTGCTCCTACAAGTGCTGTAGTCACCTCTATTGAAGACCCAGAAAATATGGCTCTTGTCACCAAAGTCCTTGATACTTTTAAATGGTTCAACATAAGAAATGGATATTATTTTATCAGTGTAAATGACACCAAAGAAGAGGCATTACCATCTGTTAAGCTGCTGCACTGTAATGTCTGTGGGACCTTTCCGTCTCACTTGAAGCTGAAACCTTCCATATGTGTTGTTTTTCCCATTAGAATATGAGCTCCACAACAGCAAGGACTGTATTTTTCTATTTTTATTCCCAGCACTTAGCACAGTGCTTTGACATAGCAAGAGCTAAATAAATCTTTATTCATCTATTTATTCATTCATCAATTCATATATCTTTCCAAGCTGCTCTGGATTCTTCATATTTGTTGTTTTTATGGTACAGCAATGTTGTTACATTTATGTATCACAATTTGACTAACCATTTTTCAATTGATGGAGAAACTACTTTGGTACTAGTTCAATTTGATGGACTGAAAAATGGTTGGATGGGTAGACATCTGCAGCCATCCATTGTTTCATAAACACTTGGAATGAGGACTTCAGTGGAGTGTTCAAGGGATTTATGTCTATTCTTGTATTGGTTAATATTGTCATCAATGATCTGGATAATGGCATATGTGACATTCTTATCATATTTGTAGATGAAACAATGTTGGAAGGAATGCCTAATACCTTGGATGACAAATTTGGAATGTAAAAAATTTTGGCAGGTTTAGAACATCATTTCAACTCTGATAAAGTGAAATATAAAAGAAATAGATATACAATTTTATAGTAACCTTCAAAAAATTAACTTTGCAAGTCAAGGAAGCATGATTTGACAGTAGTATTTTTCTGAAAAATATCCGTAAGCTACTTTAGTAGAACATAAACTCAATATGTCAACAACTCAATATAGCAACCAAAAAGTTCATTTGATCTTGGAATGTACTATAAGATACAGAGTGTTCAGGATAAAAAGAAGTGATAGTTCTTCTGTTCTCTGCCATGATCAGACCACATCTAAAGCTTTGTATTCAATTCTGGTAACCACAACTTAGGAAAAACATCGATAATCTTGAGGGTATCCCGAGAAGAACAGCAAGGATGTTGAAGGACCTTGATGTCATGAGAATGTTCCATAAGAATGGGTTGAAAGAATTTGACAAGATTGATCTGGAAAAGAAAAGACTTAGAGGTGACCTGACATTCAAGGCTATTTTGTAAAGTATTTAAATAACTGACATGTAGAAGACAAAAGCCTTGCTCTATATGACCACAGAGGGCAGAACTAGGAGCAGTGGGTGAAAGTTATAAAGAAAGAAAATTCAAGTCTATGTAAATGAAAACTTTGTTCACAATTAGATTTCTTCCACAATGTATTGGGATGCCTTGAGAAGGTAGTAGAATCCTAGTTACTGAAGTTCTTCAAGCTAAGGATGGATCACACTTGTTGGACAAATGTGATAGGTGACAAATGAGGTCTTTTGAAACTGTGAAATTCTGGGATAATAAATATTCGTTGAATGATATTAATTTGAATCAAATGTAGGTACTGGTACTATGTTTATTTTTTTTACTATCTTTGTTGTTAATTTTGCAGTAATAGAGACTTTTAATACATTAGAGTTATCTCTGACCCTTCTTTTCCCTTTACACATCCAATCAAAATATTTTTGTCTCCACAATATCCTGTTTGTCCCTTGAATTCTACTCACATTGGCATGATCATAGCTCAGGTCCTCAATGTCTCTTATATGGAATTTTGTAGTAGCTTTTTAACTATTCTCCCTGATTTCAGCCTCCCATCTTCAATTGATTCTTGGTGCAGTTGCCACTTGCCAAAGGCATTCATCTGATCATGTCAGTACCTTGATCAAAATCCTTCAGTGACTTCCCATTGCCTATGTGATAAAAATAAAATTCCTTGGCTTGAAATTATCTACATTCTGTTTCCAACCTGCCTCTGTAGGCTTGAGTCACACTATTTTACCCCACCTACACCAACTTCTAGCCAAAATGATCTGTTATTTATTTCCCAACATAGTCCACCCATTCTTGGCTTCTCTTAATTTGGTCAGGCCACTTTCTATGCCTTGAACTAAGAACTTAGCACAGTGCCTCATACATAGTAGATACTTAATAAATGTTTATTCATTGATTATAGATGGATTAAAGTTGTCCTTTATACATCTCTACCTGTTGATTTTTGTTTTTTCATTCTTCAAAGCGTGGCTCTTATAGAACTTTACTCATGACAATTTCCCTGATCCACTCAGCTGGAAGTCATTTCTCCTTCAAATTTCTTGTGTCACTTTGTGCACATTTCTTTACTTACCACATTTTTCTTTGTATTATACTTATGTGTGTGCATCCTGCAGAAAATATTACATCATAAATTCTTGTTGGGAGAAGACTTTTATTAGTTTTTTTTTTATTTTTGTAAACCCAGCAAAAGTCATAGTTTTTTTTTTTTTAGTCACTTTGTTGATTTTATTTTTTCTTGATTTGTGATTTCAACAGTGTAGGCAACACCTGATTTGGAAACTCTGGCACTGAAGATCAGAAAAAGTTCAAAGCAATTCGAAACTATTCCCTGAAAGGCACTCTGCTGTGTCTACCTTCTGACTCTCATACTGCTGCTAGGTCTGTTCCCCAAGGAGATCAAAGAAAAAGGAAAAGGACCCATGTGGACAGCAATATTTATACCAGCACTTTTTTTCAGGGGGGTTATTGACTAAGAAATGGAACTGTATGGGTTATCTCCTCCTTGTGGAATGACTGAGGAAATTATGGCATATGGGTAATGGAATATTATTGAAATAAAATATGATCAGATCTTTCGGAAAACTTGGGAAAATTTGTATGAACTCATTCAAAGTGAAATGAGCAAAGCAAGCATCTAATACAATAATAACAATATTGTAATGACAAACAACACTGGAAGACTTAAGATTTCTAATCAATGCAATGACCAACCAGGATTTCAGAGGACTAATGATAATGAATGCTACTTACTTCCTGGCAGAGGAGTGATAGACTTAAGATGCATTTTGGGGCATGGCCAATGAGAAAATTGTCTTTGCTTGACTATGTAATATTTGCTAGAAGTGTTTTTTTTCCCCAAAGGAGGGAAAGTAAGGAAGAGGGAAAGTAAATAAATTCATGTTAATTTAAAAAAATGTTCTTAGCAGTTTCCTTTAATGACTTAGTAATTTCCTTTAATCATTATATCAAAATTTAGTCCTGCAACATTATCATTCATAATTATGCATACATTTTAAATTTTGAAATATTTAGTAATTTTATTCAGTTATAATACAGAATATATTACAATCAGAAATGCCACCATCCAGTTATGTGCATGCATAGTCCTTTAGATCTAGTTAGTTGCCTTACAGGAATTACGTTTATAAAAATAATGATTATAAGATTGTTCTTTATGGCGCTGTCCCTCTATATTTGGAAAACATAGCTTGCTTTTTACTCTGTGGTGACCATACCCACTATGCTATTAGCTAGTATATTTACTAGATTAGAATTGAGATCAATATTTCTTTCTACTATAATTATTTCATAGAATCATTGAATCTTAGAGATGGGAGGGACCTTACAGATCACCTAGTCAAATGTATTCTATTTATGCAGGAAGAAACTGAGGCCCAAAGAGAGAAAGTGACATGTTTAAAATTACGTAATGTTAGAGCTGTAACTAGAACCAAGATCTTCTGTTTCTTGGTGGGTGGACAATGATCCTCTAGAGAGAATCAATGTTTACAGGGCCTACCAAAGTATCTTGCATAAAGAAAGCACTCAACAAATCTTGAATGAAGAATGCACACCCAAATCCTTTTAAATTTATCTTTGCCTGGCCGTTATTGGAAGTTTCATTAATTTGTCAATGTGATTAGGGTACCATTTACCTTACTGACACAATAATCTAGTAAATTGAATGAGCTAATAAAATGTTCAGACATGTCTAATTTACAATGAGGTGTGGTAGTATATAAATGAAGAGAATCATGTTCAGTGTTTACAAAATATGGTTGAGTCCTTGGGAAAGACATGCTAAATTAGGGGGCCAGAAATCCCAGGTACCCATAAATAATTGCACCATCCTGCATTGGCCGATGAACAGAGGTCTGATGCTTTGCAGTCTCTTGTCTTTTTCCTCTGTATTCTTCCTTGCTCTTTTTCCTCTTCCTGGTGAAAGGAAAGTTGTAAGGGATCAAGACTGCACTAAGTAGCATGCAATGCAGTGTGTGTGTATATGTATGTATGTATGCACATATGTATTTGTGTATTTTTTTTACTGACACATGGAAGAGCAGTTATTATTAACTCCTGTGCTTAGAGAATGCATATTGTATTATGATCATTCTGAATTCTGTATTTTTTTATAAGCCAAGCCTCACACTAAGAGAACAGATACAGCTTACTCTTTTAATTTAATTGGATTGTATTTCAATTTCATAATGCCTTACTTGGAATGAGAGGGATGGGAAAAGTGATATGGTAACTCTATTTCCTATTAGCTTGATGATTACCAGCTGCTAATGTATTTTTTTCTAAATCAGAGATTTTATTAAAATAGATTTAGTATTTCAATATGTGTATAAAGATAGTGCAATAGTAATATGATGGACTAATAATGCTATGCTTATTATTTTCATGAAATACATCGATTTGATTTTGTATCAAAGATATAAAATGTAATTTTAGATGCCTCAAAATTCTTATCTCATGCTCAGCTAGTTATTTTGACAGAGGTCTGATTGATGTGTTTTCCCACGTAAATGAGTTTGTAACAAACATGATGACTGTCTTCTAAATAAACACTTCCGAACTAATTCTCATCTCCACTGAGAGATTTAGTAGTTTGTGAATGTGTGTAATTTGTAAGTACTAAGAATATTGTTTTCTCCTATTATTTTTGAATGTTAATGTTAGAAAGGTTACTTGGAGTTCCAAGACCCATAACTCTCCTAGACCCTCACACCAATCTGAATGTGTGTGTGTATGTATTTGACAATGTTCAACCTTATATTCCTTTTTATAACTGTCTCCTCTCGTATCTTCCATTTCATAATACACTCTTGATTCTGTTTCTATGTCTCTGACAAGTACTGCTCTAGGTCCTCCACAAGTCCTGTTCCCTTCAATATATCCTGAGTATGGGCACTTTGCAAAGTTCAGTGCTCAAGTTCTCCCTACTCTTCCTCAATAGCTCATTTCCTTTCCAGGCTCCACTCATCACCTTTAGGACTCAAGAGTTTCTATCTCCACACATATGCCCTCTAAAAAGTTCCACCTGCTTGTCTTCAATTGCCTACAGGGCATTTCTTCTTCAGTGACCTGCTGTCACCTCAAATGTAATGTGCCTCAAGCCTAACTCATCACCCTCCTGACAAAATTTACTTCCCTTCCTTATTTTCCTATTTCTATCAGAATATCCTGATTTGCCAAAATCCCAGGTTTGGAAGCTTGAAGGTATCTTTAAATCCTCTCCTTTCCCAGCCTGCCATTGTCAACTAGTCACTACACCAGATCCTTACTTTCTCTCCATGCTGCCCCCATTTTGATTTCAAACATTATCACCATAGGATCCTACATCTACACTAGAAGAGATTTCAGGAGCCATCTCATTCAATCCCTTCTCATTTTACTGAAGAGCAACCAGACCCAGGTGAGCCTAGTGATTAGTTCAATGACAAAGAGACAATAAACTTCAGCCTAATGATTGCAGTGGTTCTAACTGGGCCTTTGTAAAGGGATTTGGTTTTGTTTGTTTTATCAATAAGACAACTTCTTGTGCTCAAGGTCTCACGGGAAATTGTTAGTCAAGCTTGGGCTAGGAATCAAGTCTCCTCACTTACATTGAGTAGGGAGAACTTGAGCACTGAACTTTGCAAAGTGCCCATACTCAGGATGTATTGAAGGGAACAGGACTTGCGGAGGACCTAGAGCAGTACTCGTCAGAGATGTAGAAACAGAATCGAGTGTATTATGAAATGGAAGATATGATTACTTTATACGTTTCCATGGGCCTTGTCTTTGGTGCCTAGTGCCTGCTCCCCAAAATATTTTTGGTATGCCTCCATACCTCCCACATACCAACTTCTTGGCCTGACTCCAAATGCAGACTCCCACTCAATAGAGACACTAGCAGAATATATTTTTCAGGCCTGCTTTTTGGTTTCTATTCTGCCTTGTGTACTTCAATCAGGACTCCTTTCCTTGCTCAATTGACGATGCAATTGAATCTTCACACAAGCTATATAAAACATAGTCAGTCTTCTCTCTGCCCTCCTCCATATTAAATAAGAAGATAGGAGGAAGGACTGTTTGCTTAGTGTTTAAGGAGAGGAGAGAGAGCTACACTGGCACATAGTACTTAATAAGTTATATTTGAATGGTTTATGGTAAGGTAGCTAGATGATGGAATGAACTGAGCACTGGGTTTGGGGATAGGAGGATTTGAGTTCAAATCTTACCTCAAACACTTATTATTTGTGTCCCCTGGGGCAAGAAGTCACAACCTCTTTCAGTCTTCTTTTCCTCATCAGTAAAATATGGATAATAACAACCTCACACAATTGTTTGGGACGATCAAATGAGGTGACATATAAAGCACATTGCAGATCTTAAAGTGTTGTATAAATGGTAGCTATTGTTGTTGTTATAACATCTTTCTGCCTTTTCATTTCCCTGTATCCTAGATCTTCACTGCAACCATTCCTACACATATGGCTTGTCTTACTATAATGTGGAAAAATGAAGGAAGACTTGACCTTCTTTTAGAGAGATGATGCAAGTGGAGTATGCGTGACACAAGTCATTATTTAGTGCCTGCTATGTAGACTGTCACTATTCAAAGTCTCAAGATGAGAATGGTTTCTGCTGTCCAAAAGTCTTATTGTACAATTTTGGGGACAAGGAATGTACACAGAAGCCAAAATGATTTTCTTGTTATTTCTCAAGTAATATTCTATATTTCATGTCTACCTTTGCATAGCTTGTCTCCTATGGTCAAAATTTACTCCTTCTTTACTTCTTACCGTCAGAGTCCCTAGTTTTCTTCAAAGCTCAGCTCATATACTACCTCTTACATGAAGCTTTTCCTGATCCACCCAGCCACTATTGCCTCTCCCCAAATTACTTTCTATTTATTTTATATACATGTATATGTGTACATATATAAATATACATGCGTACAGAAAATATATTCTCCATGGATGATTTTTATTGCTGTCTTTTTTTATTTCCAGAGCCCAGCACAGCGTCAGTGGAGGGAGGAGGAAGTTAACATATTTATTTTGTGTATATATACACACACACACACATATATATTACATTTATATGTATAAATATACATATATATATATATACACACACACACATATATATATGTATGTATGTATTGGAAGGCAATTAGGGTTAAGTGATTTGCCCAGAGTCACACAGCTAATAAGTGTCAAATGTCTAGTCTGAGCCCAGATTTGAACTCAAATCCTCCTGACTCCAGGGCCAGTGTTGTATCCACTGTGCTACCTAGCTGCGCCATTTTGTATATATTTTAAATATATTTCTATGCATACATACTGTCTCCTCAGAATGTAAGCTTTTTGAGGGCAGTGGGCATTTTTAGTTTTGTCTTTGTATCCCAGTACCTAGCATAGCACCTGGCAAATAGTGTGTGTCTAACATATCCACAAGAGAAGTCATTATCTTTTACCTAAACCTATCCCTAGTTCTTGGCTCCCCCTCCCTTATTTCAAGCAAGATCTCAACTGTTCACCATTCCAGTTACCTAGATTCAGAGCCTTAGTGTCCTCATCAACTCTTCACTGTCCCTCACTGCCCATATCCAGTCAGTTTCCAGGGCTTATCTGTTTTACCTCCACAACATCTTTTACACCACTCACCTCTCTCTCCTGTTATACTCTCTTAGGAGGCAAAGATAACTTTGTGAGACTGTGGAACAGATATTCCCCTTTCATCTCAGATCTACATTGTTAGGACAAGTCACAAGTCTTCTGGTCAGGCAGGTCGTACTTTCTTAGTACTTTCAGTTGTAGGTGGTGGAGCTCTCCTCTGAGAAGCTATTGTGGCAATCACCTCTTGCTGGAAGAGAAAACACCTGAATGAGGAACTCAACCTCTCAAAATCACTAGCTTACCAATAGGGTTAGGCAATATCCATTTTTCAGGGTTTTCATGTATGGACTGGATCCCAGAGAAAGAAATACAAAACTAAAGAGTCATCTAGGAGCTCAGTAACTAGTATGATGTAAGTACATATTTTCACTGCAATGTTCATGTGGTCAGCAAGGATAGGGGAGGAGTGGAAAATATTCTCACTCCTTTTTCCATCTTAACCTTGGTGAGGGGCCAGTTCTTGTCTCAAATGCCAATTTCCTTCAAAACAGCCCCAAATCAGTGGGACACACAAGAATCATTCAGAAGTCATTGGTCTAAAAATATCCTTTAATCAAATCAAGTTAACAAGCATTTATTAAACACCTACTATGTGCCTGTGCCTACTATGTACTGTGCTAAATGCAAGGGGCCAAAACATGCAGCCCATGAAAGAGCCTGGTGTATATGATCAGCTTTGTGAAGTGCTGCTTGTGGGAGCTTGTTTACTTGTTCCCTTTACAAATATTATTCCTTTTCATGCACTCTATGATTCTAATAATCTGGCTTCTTACTGTTTTCATGTGACACTCCATTTCTTTTCTTTTTTTTTCCCTTTAAATAGGCTGTTCTCTATGCCTAGAGAGTGCTCCCTTTTCACCACTGCTTCTTACAATCTCCTTTCTGCCAAAGATTAGCTCAAGTATCCTGTTCTACAAGAAGCTCTTCCTGATCTCCCAACCTCATTTGCTGTATTTTGCTTATACATATGCATGTATATATACTTTTGTACATGCACATGTGCTATGCTATGCTATACTATACATATACTATATTTTGCTCTTATATATCCATGTCTCCCCTTACACAACATAGGCCCTTTGAGGGTAGGAAGTGTTTTATTTTTGTCTTTGTATCTCCATTGCCTAGCACAATATCTGGCACATAATAAATAGCTTATAAATCTTTGTTGCCTTGCTTGTATGATTGATTCAAGGCCAAATGGCGATTTATTTTTAATATGTCAAGGTGCATTAAGCCAGTCTTTTGTATTCGAAAGTATATTGCATATTAGGAAGCACATCAGTCAGGTATGTTTTAAGTTGAAATATTTATAGACACCGTGATATAAAAGAAAGTGTTTCTTTAAAAAAAAGTGTGCTTTGCTCAGAAATGGAAAATTACTAATGCATGCTAGTTTCATTGTAATAATTACATGCACCAGACATTTTAAAGTATTCACAGAGCAACATATGGCTTAGCTTTTTAGCTGCAGTGAAAATGTGGAATTGTAAGAGGAAAAGTCAGTTTGAAAATCAGCAGGTGACAGTGAGCCTGAATCCCCCATACAGCCATAAAATGGTAAAACCCATCTGCACTATCTGTCAGCTGATGACCTTGGATTAATTCTGGGTCTTTTTGGAGGATCATTGTTGCCTTGCTTGTAGGATTGACTTAAGCCCACATTAGTTGAGGAAGGAAAGTTATTTAGAATTTCAACTATTGTCCATTTCAAAAAATGTAAAAATGCTTTTATGCTTTAATTAGTATTAAAATCAGGGATGTCTAATAATCATTATATGATGATTTCATTATTGTCTTTAAGGAGTCTATTCAATAAATGGAAGTGGGACCAAATGGTCATCCTCTTAGTATATCTATTCTAATAAAATAAAAAAAATAATTGAATCTATTCCTTAATCATTTGAAAGTCTTATATGTCAACTTATTCAGAGTACATTAGCAGGTAAGATAACTATATTGATTTTAAGCTTCTTGTTCAATACTTTAGGGATCTGTGATTTTTTATATGGTTACTTCTTTAACTCATGCAGATTGCAACTCCTCTAAGCCTTTTCAGTTGATCTTTGGGAATTATAATGGCTTAAAAATCTATCACATTACACTACAGCTATTGTAGGGATGAGTTTCTCTAAACTTCATTGTTTTATAAGCTAAAAAAATTCTTGGTTGAAGCTTCTAGTATTTTGATGAACTCATTCCTTTTATTGAATTTCCTGGTATCATTCTTTTGTATTACTGTGCAGATACCTTATCACATATTTCTAGGTCTTGGCTATAGAGATTTGACTTTAATGAATTGGTGATATGATTCAACCTGTGTAATCTATAATCTTTGTAGATTACACTGTTTGAAATTGAAGTCTTAGGGCATGGACATTCTGTATAACTATCTAATATATACAACTGTGTTACTAAAGAGGCTTAACAAGTATGCTATTTAGCATTGACTCCTACAATGGAAGAAAGAAAAGAATTTGTATTGCAGTTTTTAAGGGAATTGTACCTATGATACATTAGTATAAGAGCCATATAAGTCTAAATAATTGCTAATAGTTGCTGATTTTTAAAAAGTAATCCTAAAATTATGAACATTATCTTGGGATTTCAAATCATGTAAATGAAGCTTGTAAATTAGTTATCAGCAATCAACAAATAAACATTTATTAAGCACTTCCTAGGAGTTGAAGCACTGTGCTAAGTGGAGGCGGGGTAAAACTGGGGAAGGTTGCAAAGAAAAAAAAATGAAAATAATCTTCACCCTCAAGGGACTTCCATTCTATTGGAGGGGACCACCTTTATATAAATCCCATCACTTTCCCCTGTCCTCATATACGCATGTTATATGCAAAGTGTATACAAGGCAACCTGAAAGAGGAAGATGCTAATAGCTGTGGGGACTAGAAAAGACCTCTGGCAGAAGGTAGCACATGGCACAGAAACAAGAGATAGAATGCCATGTTTGAGGAATAGGAAATAGATTCTTTGGCTGAATCATGAAGTATATGAAAGTTTGTATTATGTAAGAAGATTGTCAAGGATCTGAAAAAGCTTTAAATTGCAAGCAGAAGAGGTTGTATTTGAACCTAAAGGTAATAGGGAGTCACTGGAGTATACTGACTTGTGGGACAAAGGGCTAACATAACATAGCATAGATCTATGTATTAGGGAGATCAGTGTGTCAAATGTGTGGCAGATGGATTACAGTGAGGATGGATTTGAGGGAGGGAGGCCAGTAAGGAGGCTATAACAATAATTCTGGTGAGAAGTAATGAGAGCCCTAAATAGTGGCATGCCTGTGTAAGTGGAGAGAAGATATTTGTCTATTATTAGGACTAATAGTTACTAGGGTTTCTCTGATGTAGATTCTTTCCTCTCTACCCACAACATGAGGCAGGGCCATGGCCCTCTTCTTTCCATCCTGAATCAATGATTAACTTTTGATAAAAGGAGGCAAAATGTTTCTCCCCCTTCTCTGTTCCCCTCAATGTAATTGGCCTATGCTTCTTTTGAGGCATATTTATTTTTAAAAAAAATTTTTGGGGGTAGTTGGGGTTAAGTGACTTGCCCAGGGTCACACAGCTAGTAAGGTCAAGTGTTTGGTCTGAGGCTGGATTTGAACTCAGGTTCTCCTGACTTCAGGGCTGGTGCTCTATCCACTGTGCCACTTAGCTGCCCCTTTGAGGCATATTTCTACCCACCCACTCCCAACATAGGGTAAACTCAGGGTCCTCCTCTAATAGTGATTGGCTTTCATTTAAAAAGAGTCAAAGTTGTCCCTGGGTTGGGTTTCCAGATTCCTGGTCACCTAAAGACATAAAAAAGCCTCATTTATGAGCCACTGGGGCCCCTCAGACTTGGTGTACTTCCAAAGACCACAATAATGTCTTTGACCATATCTTGTCCTAATGATGAGATGTATTTCCATATGGAGATAGGGGGCCTCAGCCAGAGAACTAAGTGCTGCTGTATCCATGTTGCATATCCTTGCTTTGTTAGGGCAAAGTAAACCTCTTCTTATTAAATTTTCAATGACAGATGAGTGGCTCTTCTCACTTTAACAATGAAACTTATTGAGATTGCTGGTATTATAGCTGCCTTCAGCAGGGTTATTCATAAGGAGATATTGTAGAATAGAAAGCCCAATATTTGGCAACACATTGGATTTATGGATTAAATGATGATGAAGAGTTCAGGATGATACTAATATAACTGAACCATAATAATTTAGATTTGAACTGGTTCACCAAGGGTATGGAAGACAGCGTAGTCCTATCTACTGGGTAAGTGCTGAAGGATGGAGGAATTGGAGAGTTGAAAAAACAGGTTTGCCATGCTCACTTCATTCCCAACTCAACTCCCTCTCCAGACTATTTCTCCACTTCTTCCTTGCCCCCTTTCCTTTTTCAGCTCAATTATCCCCCATATTAGAATGCAAGGTCCTTATTTTGGTTGCTTGTATTCGTGTCTGTAGGGTTTAATACAGTGCCACTCACAGAATAAACACTTCCTCTTTCCCTCTCCCTGCCAACCCCCATCTATCCATCCATCCATCTATCTATCTATCTATCTATCTATCTATCTATCTATCTATCTATCTATC
>NW_020954596.1:67629970-67636106 GCF_900497805.2 Vombatus ursinus
ATCTATCTATCTATCTATCTATCTATCTATCTATCTATCTATCTATCCCATCTTTACCTTTCAGAATCTTAATTTTCCCCTTCAGTTAGGTGCCATGAAAACTTTCCTGAACTCTCTCCCAACACACACCTGTCTGCTATTATTATCTTACTATTATTACTACTGTCTGCATCTAGTATTTATCTGGATACACAGTGTATTCCACAAGCACTAAAAAGACTGTTATCTGTTTGTCTTCATATCCCCAGCGCCTAGCACAATGTCTTGCATATTGTATCACTTAAGATTCATTGTTTTTTTAAATGGTGGGTGATGGGTTGGGGGGTGGTATCTAGACCTGTGATTTCACAATTGGTAATTGTGATTTCATTGGCTTCCTCTACCCATGCAGATCTGTTTCTCAATTTGTACACCTTCCAGGAACATGTAATAGTAGTTAATGGTTACTGCCTCATCATACCATGATGAGAAGGGGCAGAGAAGGGATGGGTGGAACAAAGCTGTCATCCAGGTTCTTCTGCATTGTCCCAGAGTTCGAAGAGTTAAAACATGTGGCTCATTAGAAGTGGCTCTCTAGGGGCAGCTAGGTTGCACAGCAGTTAGAGCTCTGGTCTTGGAGTCAGGCAGACCTGAGTTCAAACCCGACACTTATTAGCTGTGTGACCCTGGGCAGGTCATTTAACCCCGAATGTCCAAGCAAAAAAAAAAAAAAGTGGCTGTCATGCAAATTAGCAGGCTCAGCTTTTTGTCCTCATTAAGCATGAGCATAATAGGTGTTTTTCCTATTGTAATTCTGGTTGGGAAAAACCAACCAAAAACATCAAACCTGATTCCTATGAGACCAGAGTTTTGAGGTCTTTAGACATCGTTTAATCCCAACTTTCATTTAAAGATGATGAAATTGGAGGTCAGAGAAATAGAAGGGATTTGCTTACGTCACTCATCGAGGAATAGAACCCAGCTCTCCTGATTTCATGTTCTGTACTCCTTCCACTACACTATGCTCTTTACCAACCAAAGAACTTATATTTAGAGCATCTTGTAAATACACCATCAATTGAACCATCAATATACTTTTTTTTAAAGGCAATTGGGGTTAAGTGACTTGCCCAGGGTCACACAGCTAGTAACTGTCAAGTGTTTGGTCTGAGGCCACATTTGAACTTAAGTCCTCCTGACTTCAGCTCCAGTGCTCTATCCATTGCGCCACCTAGCTGCTCCTACCAATATACTTGTGATAGAGGTCTCATAAAGTTAAAGATGCCTTTGATAACTTAAGTAAATTGAAGCTAGAGAAGAAAATAAAATCTTTCCTTCAAACGCTACAAATTGCAAGAAGAGAATGTTTTAGAAACATCCAAGAAATGACAGGGATTTCAAAATTAAAATTTGATTAGAGATGTGAAATGAGATAATTGAGTCTAAAAAGCAATCAGGCAATTAGAGAATACTTGTTAGAATTAAAATGCCCTAAGTTCCCCACCCTTTTTGGCTCTTGATGGCTGTAATTAAAAGACATCAAAGTTTTTCAAAGTGTCTTCTGAAGAGTTTTTTCCCCCTCTTTATTATTATTTAAAATATTTTTCTTGAAAATTTCAGGCAGACAGATTTTAAGTGCAAACCTTTTGATCTTGTGTCCATTTTAGGTTCTTCTTAGGTCAGATTTCTTGTTTTTGTTTTTGTTTTTTTTCTGTTCCCAGGGATTAGGCAGGAGATTTCCACCCCAGTATTGCCATTACTGTTGCTACTGTATCAGCGATATTGTAAAGCTTAAACAAGATAATGGATGTAATGCACTTAGCAAGTCTAGAAGTGCTATATAATTGCCAGGGACTGTAATCATCATTATCATCATCAACATCATTAATTATTAATCTATGATCACCAGGCTTCCAGTCATTTGATAGGTTCATTCCAGAGCCTTCTTCTTGATTCCTGCAGAGGTTAAACAATGTTTAAACATATAGGGGGCCTGTTGGTAACTGTTTAATGAGGGCTCTCCAGAAAAAAAAAGTATACATACTTTTAAAGTTTAGTATGAATTATTAACACTTTCTTAAGTCTCTCTAACATTCATAAGTCTATCTTCCTTTTGTACATACCATCCTCCATTAAATTGTAAATTCCTTGAGGGCATGGACTATCTTTTTTTCTATATTTGTATCCTCAACATATAACACAGTGCCTGGAAAATAGTAGGCACTTAATAAGTGTTTATTGATATTGACTTTTGACTAATCAACAAAACATTAAATCAATCTTTGATTTGTAGTGATTACCAATATCTAAAGTTTCAGTGTTCACACTGAAAACTTAAAGATGAGCTCTGCAAGCTCACTGAAGCATAGCTTTAGCTGTATCCATCACTCAAAAATCATTCATTAAACTGATAGGCTTTAGGGATACCAAAAGACAAGAAAAACAGCTTCTGCTGACAAGCATCTTATGCTTCATCAAGGGATGCAACATGTACATATATCAATATATGTAAAATGAGTAAAATGTGATTTTTGTGGGAAAGGACACTAGCTACTGAGAGAAGGGCAGATCAGAAAAAATCTTTTTAGAGAGGGTTGTGTTAGAGCTGTGTTTTGAAGAAGAATGGGAAGATGGCGGAGGGAAAGCAGTGACTGTCTTGAGCTCTCTCCCAAAGCCCTCCAAATACCTAAAAAAATGGCTCTAAACAAATTCTAAAGTGGCAGAACCCACAAAAAGACAGAGTGAAACAAGTTTCCAGCCCAATACAACCTGGATGGTTGATCAGAAAGATATATCGCACTGGGAGGGGAGAGATGCGCAGTGTGGCATGGGTGCACAGGCCACAGCGAACCTGGAGAAGGCCTCAGAGGACTGAATTGCAGGCAGCTGTGGTGGTTTCCAGACTTCTCAACCCACGAATGCCAAAGACAACTTAGAAGGTCAGTGGGAAAAGTCTGTGACTGCGGTGAGAGAGGAGCTAGGTCTCAGCCTCAAGACTTGAGCGCGGCCTAGGGCCGCAGTTTTTTCCTGAGCTTCCGGCCTACAGACTGAGGAGGAATCCAGTGGCTGATCAGAGGGGGATTTGCCAGTGCTGAGGCAGGAATCTCTTGTTTTACCGGTGCTTGGATCTGGGTCACAGTTCTGAAGGGCAGTTCTGGGGCGAGGAGGAGCGCTGGTGCGGTGGAGCTTGTTGTGGTGGTGGAGAGGAAACATCTTGCCCCTTATCATACCACCTTGGAAGAACTGAAAATTTACAGGTCCCTAGAAGTACCTCTGAAAACAGCTGTACAAACCCCCGAAGCTTGGGACAGTACACTCTTCACATTGGAAGCAGACTTTTACCTTAACAAAAAGTTTAAAACTCAAGTAATTGGCCAGGATCATGAGTAAGCAGTGCAAAAAGAGTCAGACTATATTATCTTACTTTGGTGACAAAGAAGATCAAAACATACAACCGGAAGAAGAAAGCAAAGTCAGAGCTCCTACATCCAAAGCCTCTAAGAAAAATATGAATCAGTCCCAGGCCTTGGAAGAGCTCAAAAGGGATTTTGAGAAGCAAGTAAGAGAAGTAGAGGAAAAACTGAGAGTCATGCAAGAAAATCATGAAAAACAAGTAAACAGCTTGCTAAAGGAGACCCAAAAAAATACTGAAGAAAATAACACCTTAAAAAATAGCCTAACCCAAATGGTAAAAGAGGTCCAAAAAGCCAATGAGGGGAAGAATTCCCTAAAAAGCAAAATTGGCCAAATGGAAAAGGAAGTCCAAAAGATGACTGAAGAAAATACTTCCTTAAAAATTGGAATAGAGCAATTGGAAGCTAGTGACTTTATGAGAAATCAAGACACTGTAAAACAAATCCAAAAGAATGAAAAATTAAAAAACAATGTGAAATATCTCATTGGAAAAACAACTGACCTGGAAAATAGATCCAGGAGAGAATTTAAAAATTATTGGACTATCTGAAAGCCATGATCAAAAAAAGATCCTAGACCTCATCTTTCAAGAAATTATCAAGGAAAACTGTCCTGATACTTTAGAACCAGAGGGCAAAATAGAAATTGAAAGAATCCACCGATCTCCTCCTGAAAGAGATCCCCAAAGGAAAACTCCTAGGAATATTGTAGCCAAATTTCAGAGTTCCCAGGTCAAGGAGAAAATATTACAAGCAGCCAGAAAGAAACAATTCAAGTATTGTGGAAACACAATCAGGATAACACAAGATTTAGCTGCTTCTACATTAAGGGACCACAGGGCATGGAATATAATATTCCGAGAGCAAAGGAGATAGGATTACAACCAAGAATCACCTACCCAGCAAAACTGAGTATAATCCTGCAGGGGAAAAAATGGTCATTCAGTGAAATAGAAGACTTTCAAGCATTCTTGATGAAAAGACCACAGTTGAATAGAAAATTTGACTTTCAAATACAAGACTTGAGTGGAACATGAAAAGTTAAACAGGAAAGAGAAAATCATAAGAGACTTATTAAGGTTGAACTGTTTACATTCCTGCATGGAAAGATGATATTTGTAACTCATGAGACTTTTGTCAGTGTTAGGGTAGTTGGAGGGGAAAAAATTATATGTACATATATATAGATATAGATAGATAAATAGAGGGCACAGGGTGAGTTGAAAATGAAGGAGTCATATCTGGAGAATAAAATTAAGGGATGAGAGAGGAATATACTAGGAGAAGGAGAAAGGGAGAGGTAGAATGGGTAAATTATCCCACAAACAAAAAACAGAAAAGAAAAGGCTCTTACAGTGGAGGGGAAACGGGGGAAGGTGAGAGGGAATGAGTGAATCTTATTTTCATAGGATTTGACTTAAGGAGGGAATAACATACACACTCAATTGGGTGTGGAAATCTGTCTTACCCTACAGGAAAATAGGGGGGAAGGGGACAAGAGAGTAGGGGAATGATAGAGAGGAGGGCAGATTGGGAAAGGAAGTAATCAGAAGCAAATACTTCTGAGGAGGGACAGGGTCAAAAGAAAGAATAGAATAAATGGATGGGCGGGATAGGATTAAGGGAAATAGAGTTAGTTTTTCACAGCATGTCTACTATGGAAGTGTTTTGCATAACTGCACATATATAACTTATATTTAGTTGATTGCCTTATCAATGAGGGTAGATGGAGAGGGAGGAAGGGAGAAAATTTGGAACCTAAAGTTTTAAAAACACATGTTTAAAAAAATGTTTTCACATGCAACTGGGAAATAAGAAATACAGGAAATGGGGTACAGAAATCCATCCTGCCCTACAGGAAAATTGAAGGTGAAGGGGATAAGAGAAGGGGGGGAGAGATAGAAGGGAAGGCAGACTAGGGGAAGGGGTATTTAGAATGCATGCCATCTTGGGGTGGGGGGAGGGACAAGATGGGGTGAAAATTTGGAACTCAAAATCTTGTGGAAGTAAATGTTGAAAACAAAAAAATAAATTAAAAAAAAAAAAGAAATGTTGAGTGGGATGGTTTCAGAGAAACCTGGAAAGACTTATATGAACTGATGTAATGTGAAGTGAGCAGAACCAGAAGAATACTGTACACATTAACAATAATATTATGATCAACTGTGAAAGACTTAACCGCTCTGATCAATACAATGATCCAAGACAACTCCAAAGTGCTCATGATGAAAAATGCTATACACCTCCAGAGAGAGAACTAATGAACTCTGAGTTCAGAACAAAGCATACTTTTTTAATTTAACTTTATTTTTCTTGCTTTTTTTTCCAACATGGCTAATATGGAAATATGTTTTGCATAAATTCACATGTATAATTGATATCATATCGCTCACTTTCTCAATGGTTGGGGGAAGGATGGGAGGGAGGAAGAGAACTAGGAACTTAATTTTTTAAAAAAATAAATGTTAAAGTATAATTATTTTACAAATAAAAAAAAAGAAGAATGGATTCCAAGAGGTCAAAATGCCCATTGTCTAGGCATGCAGGACAGCCAATGCAAAGGCATGGAAATGAGAAATAGAATAATAAAACACTGTGTGTGAGGAACGGTAAGAAGTCCCTTATGACTGGACTGTGGGGAGTATGGAAGGGAGTTCTGTGAGAGAAAGAGACAGAGAGAGACAGAAAGACAAAGAAAGAGAGAGAGAGAGAGAGAGAGAGAGAGAGAGAGAGAGAGAGAGAGA
>NW_020954596.1:67636116-67709292 GCF_900497805.2 Vombatus ursinus
AGAGAGAGAGAGAGAGAGAGAGAGAGAGAGAGAGAGAGAGAGAGAGAGAGAGAGAGAGAGAGAGAACTGGTAAAAAAAAATTCAAGTCAAAAAGATAGCCTGTTGAGATACATGGGTAGCTCTAACATATCATCAAGAAAGGTAAACTACTTGAATCCTCTTTAGCTTTTATTTTGTCTATGAAGGAAAACCTATGCTTTTGGAAGTATAAAGACAGTATAGTAGAAAGAGCTAAATTTAGGTTCAAGAAAACCCTGGTTCAAATCATGCCAACTTCTCTATTTAATTATCTATTATATTCATAAAGTCATTCAAAATTATTGAGCCTCAGTATCCTCATCTGCAAAATGGAGACACTAAAGTCCAGATATTATGGTGCATGGGATTATGCTTTATCACAACAGCCCACATGAGAGGTCTGCTGCAAGGCTTAAGTGAGATTAATGTACATAATGCACTTTCATACCTTAAAACACTATGAAAATATTTGTTATTGTTATTTTCTAATTTAACAGGACTAATAGATTTGTCAGGAGAAATGTCAAAGCATTAGAGTATGCATATTTCATCCAGGCATTTGACATTTTTTTAAACAATATCCTTGTGAACATTGTGGAATGATATGCATTTAATAATAAATAGTGTTAATGGATATATTCAGAACTAGTTGAGGCTCCATATACAAAAAATTACAATTAATCACTGTCAAAATAGTGCAAAGTCTCTAGTGGAGATTCTAGGGATTGGTTCTTGGTCCTCTCTCTCTTTCTCTGTCTCTGTCTCCCCCTCTCTCTCCACACACATACATTGACTTGAATGAAGAAATCGATAGCTTACTTTTCATATTTTCAGATGATACAAAGCTTAGAGGAATAGTAATATGCAGGATGACAGAATAAGGAAATAAAAAGAGCTTGGCAGGGTGATCTAAATCTCACGAGATTACATTTTATAAGGATAAATGTTAAGTCCTACTCTTGAGTTTAAAAAAAAATGAATGCAGAAATTTATAGGGTGAAGGTGACATGATAACATGCTGTTTATATAAAAGTAAATAAGTATTTTAGTCAACTATGAATTCTATGTGAATTTAAAATATGAAATGAAAGACATAATTGAATTAGACTCTATTGATAGAACGAAAGTATTCAGAGCTAGGGATGTGATCCACAGTAACCTGCCCCATTCATCTCTCCTTAGGTCCACTTCTGGGCACCATATTTTAGGAAGGATTTTGAAAAGTTAGAATGTGCCTAAAGGAGTGTGACTGATTATGCATGGGAAAGCCCTGTTCCATTTGCACTCTACCCTGGAAATTCTCCATGGCTCTGGGAAGCTCTAACAAGAGCACATCTTACTTTATACCATATTTCTTATTTACAGTCATAACAATTACATGAGCAAATGAGTATATACATATATCAAATACACATGCATTTATACACATTGTATAAGTATCAACACATAGACATATACACACCCATATATATGTGTACCTTCATGTCTATGTATATATTTTTACTTTTAGCTGAGACTTATATTTTTATTAGTGTGAGGAGATCCTATAATAGCTCCTGCTATTCCCACAGATGCTGATCAGTGGCTGTCTGTAACTTACAGTCTTAAAGGGTTGCTTGGGTCACTGGGATATTGAAGGACTTGTCCAGGATCTTAGAGCCAATAAGTTTCAGAGGTAGGTCTTGAGCAGAGTTTTTTCTGACTCTGAGGCTAACCTTCTGTTACTAAACAATGCTGATTCTCCCTTCCTTTTTTCCTTCCTTCCTGCCTGCCTCCCTGACTTCCTTCTTTGTTTTTTTTTTTTTCTTCAAGGGTGAGGGGAAGGGAATAAGCATTTATACAGAACCTACTATGTGCCAGGTATTATGTTATGTGTTTTACAAATATTATCTCATTTGATCCTCCCAGAAACCCTGTGATGTGAGGCAGGTGCTGGTTTTATCCCCATTTTGCAGTTGAGGAAACTAAGGCAGAGGTTAAGTGACTTGTCCAGAGTCACACAGTGTCTGAAATAGGGTTTGAACTCAGGTTGTTTTGACTCTAGGCACATTGCCGTACCCATTGTGTTACCCAGCTGCCTCCAGCACAAATCAAACACTCTTAGGTCATTCCCTCAGCTAACAAAAAATGGTTTACTTGAAAAGAATATTCAACAGGAAGATAGTATTTTGCTCTGGCTTCCCTGATCTCCATACAGACACAGGAAAGCATGGTCTGATGGCTAATTTGGCCATGGCACATCTTCTGAGTCTGAAAGGATGAGATTCCCTTAGGTAACCAGGAAGCATTGTCGGCCTGACTTGAGGCAACCAGGATGATGCATAATGGATTCAGCCTAATCTCAAGAAGAGTTTCCTTTACTTTTTTGGGGGGGTATGGGAATGAGGGATAAAGCCTATAATATATATTGACTAGAAGTGGGGAGACCATGGTAACCTGGTAAATATTACATCTACTACACCATGCAAAACTTCCTCAGGAAAGAGAGGTATATATTATTATTTAGTTAACTCTGACCTGAAAGAATTAACATACTCCCCCCAAATTTTGTTCATTTGTATCCTTATAACAAGGAATCATGGCAATGTGCTACTATTGCAATCTTAGCAAATACTTTGCGGGGCAAGTGTCCTGTCAGCACTCCATGATTTAGTAAAAGTTTCAAGCTTGGTAGATCTTTCCACCATATGTTCTTTCAACATTAGATGCCTGAGTACTGCATTGACCATCATGACCTCCAGCTGAGGTCAAAACATGAGAATATCCCATCATGGCATGTTCATCTCGTACCACTGTGAAATTCTTGCTTTAACTCAACCTTTTAATGCGCCAAAGTTGCAAGTGTAAAATAGAGCTCTTTGGTCATTTTTAGTTGAATGTACTTTGCCATTTTTTTGCCCATTTTTCAGTCCAAAATACCAAGAAGAACTTGAAGGGCAAGATTCCAATAATTTCAGAGAAAAAAGCTCTCTTTCTCTGTTCCTCGAGACAGCTTTTATGTACATCTGCATATTTGGTTTTTATCCTGAGTCTTTGGCACAATTTGTATCTAATGAGCTTTCCCTTTGACCCCCACCACGTGCAGCCATTTGACTCCTTTTCACTATGCAGAAAGAAAGGCCCTCTGGATTCCCTTTGGTATAATACTAACATTTTATTGCCTAAATACTCACATGGCTTCATGCTGCAGCCAAAGTTCATTGCTGTTACACTTTCCAGATCACCAATATAGTCAATGCTCAGTTCTAATGGGAAGAATTAAAGTAGACATAGGGGATAACTGGCTTAAAGGGCTGGGGATGGAAGGAGGGCATATGGGAAGCCTATCTCAAAGCCTTTAAATCAAGATTCTAATGCCATTTGAGTATAGTGAAATTAGGAAAACAGAGAGATTCTCTTTAAGACACCAGAGACTTACTTTATCCGTGATTATCACTGAGAGTATGTCTCTTGAAATTTTGAATGAAAATGAATATAAAATGACAATGATATTATTAAGACAGTCCCTGTCAAGGAAGCCTTTTTCCCTTATAGCTCATAAAGCCTCTTTTAGACTTTCTGTTATTTATTCAAGTCACTCAAATAACTTTGCCACTAGCTGATATTAAGATATTACCTTTGGCCTACTTCTCAGACATAGGGCAAAAAGATGTGCGGAAAATGAGAGTACTGTTTTTCACAGTAGCAGGGTAACTGCTAAAGTTATACCATTCAAGTCAAGGAACACTTATTAAACACCTATTATATATTCAATACTACCGCAACGAAATGACAAACAAAATAAAATGTTCTCTGTACTCAAGTACTAGACTTTTTTTTTTAATGGAAAACAACATGTACACTAAAAAGTAAATAGAAAATTTATTTTTGTTCAGTCATGTCCAATCCTTTGTGATACCATTTGGGGTTTTCTTGGCAAAGCTATTGGAATGGTTTGCCATTTACTTCTCAAGCTAATTTTACAGATGAGGAAACTGAGGCAAACAGGGAAACATGTCTTGTCCAGGGTCACACAGCTAATAAGTGTCTGAGTACAGATTTGATCTCAGGAAGATGAATCTTCCTGCCTCCAGGCCTGTCACCTTATCCACTATACCACTTAGTTGCCCTACAGACTGCAAAAGTAATTAGGGGGAAAGGACTAACTGGAGGGATCAGGAAAAGGCTTAATATAAGTGGTTGCACTTGAATTGAACCTTCGAAGAGAACTGGGAATTTCATGGGCGAGAGATGTGAAGAGGGGGTGAAGGAGAATTGGGAAATGAGGAAATAAATTTATATATTATTTTTCTTGTTGTCCAGAGTCACTTAGAGCATTATAAAAGGGGAGTGTGTTCAAAGGTGGGCTATAAATGAGACAATAGGAGAAGGGTCAGGAAAAGAGAGAGAAAAATGTGAGTTGAATAAGAAAGAGCAGGAAATTATGAAGATGATTGGTAAAATAGAAGGTAAGACATTGAATTTGAAGAGGAGAAATTGAATAAGTTATTTAAGAAAAATAATTTCCAGGTCCATATTCTATTTATGACTCCTCATAAAAGGATTCATGATGAAGAATAGCACATAATTTTGGCAAGGCCAATGAAGGAATTTACTTAGCTTGATTATATGTATTTTTATGAGAGTTTTCTTTTTTCTTTCTTCTTTTCTTTTTTCCTTTTTTATCTTGATTCATTTGGGAGATGAGAAGTGGAAGGAAGAGAAAACAAATGTTCATTGATTGAAAAAAAGTTAAAATTTCCAAAGAATATATTTGTCACCTTACTTTCAAATGTAATCAAAAAGGCCTTAGAGCCTAGGGAAAGAGAAGACCTATTTATATCAGTCTGCCAAATTAGATACCATAAGGAATACCTGTGATGAAGGAAGAATATTAGTTGAAGCCCTTAGAAGTTCAGAAGTGAGAAACAGGAGCAAGTAATAAAATTCAGAGCCTCAAATTAAATAAACATATGTATATATGTATATATATATATATACACACACATATATACATATACATATGTGTGTATGTGTGTGTGTGTATATATATGTATATATATATGTGTATATATACGTACATATATATATATGTCCAAAGCTTACATAGCAAAGCAAGATGTCACTGAGACTTGGAAGGTTCACATGGCTAAAATGAGTCTCTTGATATGTATACCTTATTAAAAAGAAACAAGATAGGCAGAAGTGGAGGTGGAGGAGGTTCCATCATTGTCTTTTAATAGAACATAATCATATGAGAAAATCCAGGAACAAATTGAAGCATGGTGGAGAACATTTGGCTTACGGATCATTCATTGAAGGGAGCAACAATGGAAGGAGAAGCAATTTTGTTACTGAAGTATAGTATTGACCTCCTGGAAAGAAAGGAGGAATATATGATGAGTTTAGGAAATAGATAGTAAGCGTAGAAGAGGGGCACATAATTGTGCAGAAACCTTGAGGCAAGTATACCAGCATATTCTTAGGATGAACACTACCAGGGACCTTTCTCAGAAGAAGGACTGATGGTACTGGTTACCCTCAGACATGGTGGCACCCCCACTCCATTCATTTTGTAAGCCTATGGAGGCATATTGTAAGGAGGCTTCAATTATCTAAGCCTATCAAGTTAAAGGGGGAAAGGTATTGCACTGAGGCCTGTCTCCAACAGTCCCATAATCTGGTCCCAAGTGGTGGAAAAATGTGTTGCATTCTACACTCCTTTATGATTGCTTATTGTGAAGTTTGTCTCTAAGACAACCACACCTACACTTATTCCCCAATTCTCCCCTATTCTGCCTCCTCTATCTCTTATGCAAACTCCTGGCCTCCTTCCTTGTGAGCTGGCTGTGGGTTATTTATAACCTATTTACTACTTGGGCTCTTACAAAAATAGCTGTGCAGGTGCCATTAGGAAAATGCCATCCCCTAAGCATACCCAGCCCTTATTCCTCCAGATCACTTGGTGGTGATGGCAGGCAGCTCTTAGAGCTCTAATGCTCTGGAAGTAATTATAGATATGTAAAAACCTCCTCTTTTCATTTTGGGTGGGACAAAATCTCACAGGATGAGTAGACATGAATGGGTTGTGATGTACATCAAAGATCTTGTTACATTATCTTTAGAAATATAGCTTTATTTTTTGAGAGTACTACTCTCTTTCTAGTCTTCCATTTTCACAACTTCAGTGTTATTTTCAAATCCTTAATCTTTTTCACCCAACATATTCAATTAGGTGTTATATCTCATTATTTCTATATCTACAACATTTCTTGCATCAGTTCCCTTCTCTCCATTTACAAAGATTCTACCCTACTTGAGGCTCTTTTGTTTACTTGTATTAATGCAATAGCCACCTGAGCCTACCTCCTCAAGTTTCTTTCCCTCTCCAGTCCATAAAGTACTCTGGCTGTATATCTGACCATGTCACTTCCCTACTCAATCAACTCTAATAACTTCTATGATCAAATGCTATTTCTACTTTATCAAATTATTTTAAATTTCTGTATTTTGTTTTTAACCATTTTAATGTGCATGCTTATTTGATTCAGCAATGCAACTGTTTCTTGATATCTCATGGAGTTATTAGCTTTCACTTGCTCAATTTTGATTTTTAAGGAATGGTTTTCTTCAGTGAGCTTTTGTATCTCCTTTTCCATTTGGCCAATTCTACTTTTTGTAGGTCTTTTTTTCCATTTGACCAATTTTGTTTTTAAGGTATTATTTTCTTCAATGTATTTTTTCGTGCCTATTTACCAAGATGGTGAGTCTTTTTTCATTATTTTCTTCCATTACTCATTTCTTTTTTGCAATTTTTCTCTACCTATCTAATTTGATTTTTTTAAAATTTTAAGTTTAATCTGCATTCTTATTATTTTCCCAATCACTTTCTTAAGTCTAGACAATCAACAAAACATCAAATCAAGCCCTGATTGGTAATGTTTGTGGATTTTTGAGGTGCGGATGCTCACATGAGAAATTTAACAACTGGCTTTCTCAAGCTGGATAGAGCTGGCTCCAGCAAATCCTTTTTTTTCCTTTTTTTTAAATTTAAATTTTTTTTATTTTTAGTTTTCAACATTTACTTCCACAAGATTTCGAGTTCCAAATTTTCACCCCATCTCACCCCTCCCCCCACCCCAAGATGGCATGCATTCTGAATACCTCTTCCCCTAGTCTGCTATCCCTGCTATCTCTCCCCCCCTTCCCTTCTATTTTCCTGTAGGGCAGGATGGATTTCTGTACCCCATTTCCTGCATTTCTTATTTCCCAGTTGCATGTGAAAACATTTTTTTAAAATGTGTTTTTTTAAACTTTGGGTTCCAAATTTTCTCCCTTCCTCCCTCCCCACCCACCCTCATTGAAAATTCAAGCAACTCAATATAGGCTATACCTGTGCAGTTATGCAAAACACTTCCATAGTAGACATGCTGTGAAAAACTAACTCTATTTCCCTTAATCCTATCCCACCCCCCCATTTATTCTATTCTTTTGACCCTGTCCCTCCTCAGAAGTATTTGCTTCTGATTACCCCCTTTCCCAATCTGCCCTCCTCTGTATCATTCTCCTACTCTCTTGTCCCCTTCTCCTCCTATTTTCCTGTAAAGTAAGACAGATTTCCATACCCAACAACCAGAAGAAGAAAACAAAGTCAAAGCTCCTACATCCAAAACTTCCAAGAAAAATATGAATCAGTCCCAGGCCTTGGAAGAGCTCAAAAGGGATTTTGAGAAGCAAGTAAGAGAAGTTGAGGAAAAACTAGGAAGATAAATGAGAGTGATGCAAGAAAATCATGAAAAGCAAGTTAACAGCTTGCTAAAGGAGACCCAAAAAATACTGAAGAAAATAACATCTGAAAAAATAGCCTAACCCAAATGGCAAAAGAGGTCCAAAAAGCCAATGAAGAAAAGAATGCCCTAAAAAGCAAAATTGGACAAATGGAAAAGGAAGTCCAAAAGATTACTGAAGAAGATACTTCTAATTTGATTTTTAAAACCTTTTAAAACTCTTTCAGGAATTCTTTTTGGGGGCTGAGACTTATTCACATTTTTTCTTTGAGGCTTTAGATGTAGCTCTTTTGATATGTTGTCTTCTTCTGAGATTGTGTTTTGATCTTCCCTGTTAACATAGTAACTTTCTACAGTTAGGTTAGGTTTTTTTTTTTTCCTGTTTGCTCATTTTACAACTTATTTTTTGAATTTTAATTTTATGTTGAACTTGGGCTCTGCTCCTGGGGTAGAGGGGGCACTGTCCCAAGTTTTAATTGTTTTTTTTTTCTTTTTTTTCCTGTTGCTATTTTTAGAGCTAGTTCTTGGGCTCTGTAAATTCTCAGTTCTTCCAAGGTGGTATGATCTAAGGAGAATGGTGGTCACTGTCTCCTAACCTGTGCTCTGGTCTGTGGGCCTCCACAAGTACTCTATTCTCCCTAGAACTGTGACCAGGGTTCCCACTCCTGCTAGTGCTCCTCCTTGCTCTGGAATTGCAATCTGGAACCATGAATGGACAATGCAATAGAGTCCTGCATCCAATACCAGGAAGAGCCCCCATAATCTCCTTCTGACCAGTTGTCTAATCCCCTTTCTATCTGTGGGCTGAGAGCTCTGGAAGACAAGAGCTCATCCTGTGCTGGTCATGTGGATAAGGCCACGTGCTGGGATGCAGACTTTTGACTGAGGGTATTAGTTCTGTGAATTTTGGATTTAGTCAAAGGGATCACACTTGAGGATTCAGAGGGCCAGATGTGGCCTTGAGACTGCAGTTTCCCTACCCCTAATCTAAGTTGTATTAGGCTAGAAAAATTGTTCCATCCTATCCTTTTGTTGTTTCTGCTACTCCAGAATTCATTTTGAGGTATTATTTTAAAGTTATTTGAGGGAGAATTTGAGAGAACTCAGGCAAGTCCCTGCCTTTACTCTGATATCTTGGCTCTGTCTTCCCACCACCAGGATACACATATTGAAGCCATATGTTAAATTTTTATTTTTATTTATTTTTATCCTGATTAGTATGTCTGATCTAAAAAGTTTGGAGACAACTGATTTAGTTTATTATATTCACTGGATGAAAGTGATCTACCAAAAGTAGATCAGATTTCTGACTTGACATTGACAATTTCATGCTTCAAAAATTTAAGGATCCAACAAAGGAAAATTTGAAATTGGATCTTATTATTGCTAACAGGAAGGATCTAGTTGTTGGGGTTATCACTGGTAACAACCTTGAGGGAAAGTGACCCACCCTTTCCTAGAGTTCAAATGTAGAAGGCAAGAAAAATGATTGTATGATATACACCCTAGATTTTTGGAAAATAGAATTGAAAGGGTTGAGAGGAAGGATAGTTTCCTTCTCATAGATTAAAATTCTACATAAGTCACCCTATAAGAGATGAGAAACTTTCAATAATGGAATTCTGAGAATATAAGGGAAAAGCAATTCAAATAAGGAGGAAAAACGAGTTATCTTCAAATCAACATATATCTACATATACACATGTGTACATATATGTCATATATCTATGTCTATATGTCACATATAGATGTTGATATCTATAGAGAAAGAGAGAGAGTGAGAAATAGGATGAATACAAGATCATTGTCCTGGCATCATCTTGTAAAACAATTTCAGAAGGGCAAAAATGCAGAATGGGCTGACACTAGTGAGCATAATCAAGCAAGACTGAGAGAAAAGTAAAAAAAGAAAAAAATGTCTTTAATAGTCATGCTGTGAAATTTTTGTGGAACATTTCCTATTTCCTACTCATGTGGCACAGATTCTTCATTTATCATTAAAATTAAGTGAAGCATGTCTAAATAAAGGAAGACTATATTTTGTCAATTATTTTCTCTTTTAATAGTATCCTTGATTATATGCATTTACTTATTTCTAATGATATGTAGTGGTATATTATTATTTCACATGGACCTTCTAGGAGCTAACACATATTTTTATGCAAATAATCATGGGAGTAACCAGCCAGATGGCTGAGTGAGAGGTCTTGTTAAGCCTAGCTCTTCTTTACCATCTCAAAATAGGAACAAAAAAGTCAAATGAAGCAAAAGAACAAAAAAAATGGGGAAAGAGTAATTAACCACAAGGAAAAAACTCCTAGAAAAATACAGAAGGAGATTTAAAGGGAGATTTAAAAAATGGATGAACATTCAAAAGGAAGATGTAGTGGAGTGAATGAATATTAGAGTGAAAGTAAACAATGTAAAGACCCCAGAAGCAGTGTATAAAAGCTGTAAAACCAAGTCCCTCAGAAATAGATAATAGAAAGTTCCCAGAGTGGTTTAGAAGCTAAATAAAATAATTAAAAGAAGAAATAAGGAGACAAATTAAAACTCTTGTAGAAGTAATCATAAAGAAACAAAAGAGGATAGCTGGTTTAGAATAAATGAGGAATTGTTCTAAGGCAATGGGCTTTCTGTAAAAGAGATAATATTCAAACTTCAAAAAAGCAGATCTAGAAGAAAGAATATCAAAATAAAAACAAAGGACTAGATGATCTTCTAAGATATCTTTTACCTTTAAATCCATGAATCCACATATATCAAAAGACAGAAAGATTGGAGTAATACTTGAAATCTCTACAAATCAAAGGAAATGACTTTGAAAAGAGAATATGCTGTCATAATCTGCAATTATTGGGTTCCAGAGAATAATTAAGAAATAAAAAGCATTAATAGTATATTTCAGGAATCCATATATAAAAATTGCTTTAAAGTATGTAAATCAGTCTAAGGGCAAAGAACAAATTGAGAAAAATCTCTAAGTTCAATTCACCCAAAAATGTTGTTGCTAAGTTTTGGAACTTCATCATTGAACAACATCTACTGCAAGAAACCAAGGAGGAGGCCTTTATATACTGAAGGAAAACAATCTGAATTGCACAGCTATTCTTTGTCTATAAAGAATGAAAGAAAAAGCTGGAAACATATTCCTAAAGCAAAGGAAATCTGTTTGCACCCAAAAATACCTTAACTATGCCCACAAAGACATCAAATTATGCATACACTTTGACTCAGTGATACCACTTCAAGGCCTATACCATACCCCACAAGAGGAAAAGGATCTATATGCATAAAAATTTTTATAGCATCTCTTTTTTGTTGCATGAAAAAAACCTGGAAATTAAGGAGGTGGTCATTAATTGGAAAACAGTTGAACAAATTATTGAATATGAATGTAATGGAATATTATTTTATCATGAGAAATAATGGAAGAGATAATTTCAGAGAAACCTATTATACTTGTAAGAAGTGATGCAGATTGAAGTGAGCAAAAGCGGGAGAACTGTTTATACAATAACAGCAACATTTTAAAGAAAAACAACTTTGAAAGACTTAAGAACCTTGATCAATGTAGTCACCAACCATGATCCCAGAGGACTGATAATAAAGCACACAACTTCCTTCTTGATTGAAAGTCTGTGGACTCCAGATAAAATTATTTGTTTCTTTTTAATATAGCCAATGTGGAATTTCTTTTGCCTAATTTTGTATATTGACAGTAATGTTTTTGTTTCCCTTTTTCTTTTCAGTGTGTATGTGTGTGTGTGTGTGTGTTTGTGTGCACGCACACATATGTGTGTATGAGAGAGAGAGAGAGAGAGAGAGATAAAGGAAGAGAAAGGAAATTTGTGTTAGGGTAACAAAAACAAAAAAGAAAGAAAAAGAAAAGATAAAAAGAGGGTTATTGAAAATGCACAGAAAAAATGGAATGCTGAGAAGAATTACAAGCAGGAAAGCTTTGAAAGACAGATGTTTAATTATTAAACGTGAAACACATTGAATTTATTATATTTAAAAAGAAAAGCATGCTGTACATAGGAAATATACAGTTTCATATACAATCATCTTTTTCCTTTTCTAATATGTAAGTAGAAATGTTTGTTTTCTTTTATGTTTAATTTCACAATTAAATAAATACAATGTAGGGAAAAAAAGCCACACAAAACAAAATGACATCCTTCAAAGCTGAACTGAACCATTAGTGAAAAAAGGGAAGGATTTTAATCAGATATTTGGGAAGCCAGAGGTAAACAGGACATTTGACATTCAAGATTGTCAAAAAAAAAGAATAGAAAAGAAAACTCAGTAAAGGTAAAATAGTCTGTGTAGCATGAAAAACAAAACCAAAAACAACAAGCACATATATCATTGTTTACGTGCTGTAAGCAGAAGATGATATAAAAGTATCTTTTAGAATTTTCAGCTTGACTAAAGACCATTGAGAGAACAAAGAGTATTTGTAAGTCAAGCCCAGAAAGCAGAAGGTGATCATTCAAAAGCACTACAGAGAAGGAAAAGATGGAAGTGATTTCTATTAGAATGTGATGATACAGACAAGAGTCATTCAAACAAAAAGTTGGGAGGATGGGGAGAAGGTAGAAAGGATCTAGAATCATATCTATGTGGACTAGACAAAGAAGAAATATGACATATCTCCTTTAAAAGTTTTAACGTGTCTTTTAAACATTTTTACTTTGTTGAACAAACTAAGAGTGAGCACAGTAGAATAGAAAAAGGAAGCGAATATAAGTCGGAGGACCTGCATTCAAGTCCTAGCACTACAACTTGATTTCAGAGTGAGTTTAGCAGTCAATTCACTTTACTGGGCCTCACTTTCTTCATCTGTAAAAGCATAAAGTTTGGGGGGTTGTGGTGGATAAGGCCCCTTCCATCTCTAAATCTATGATCCTATGTATATATATGTATATATATATGGGCAAAGCTCATGAAAGTAGAACAGGAATTATTTCTATTTTAGAGTAGATTAACCTATTTTTTAAATATGACAGAAAGGTGACTTGGCATAATGGATAGAGGTCTGCTTTTGAAATCAGGAAGACCTTGGTGTCATATACTGGTTGTATGACCAGGGGAAAGTCACTTGACTTCTCAGTACTCCAGTCAATTCTCTAAAATTGGAATTTAAAAAGAATTGAATCATAAGTCTGCACCCAAACAAAAAACTAAAGAGAGCATAATACAAAACCATTTGCCATACCCAAGATGAATTTCTTCTAAGCTGAACCAGAACTTTTGGATTGTTATCCAAAATATTTGTTCTTTTGACTTTGTAAATGGCTTAAATTTGGAGCTCTCAACTTTCAGATGCCTACTTAAAATTAGTGCAGACTGATTGGGTCCTCTAGTCCTTTTTTGATTCTAAACTACAATGCCCTAGAAAAGCCATGACTTCTGATCAGATTGGCAAGGACAACAGAGAATGAAATGATAACTATTGTCAGAGCTGTGGAAATGTAGGACCATGAATAGTCTGTTATTAGATATATGAATTATTTCAACCACTCTGTTTTAAAATAAATAATTATATTTAAAAAGTCACTGAAATATATATATATATATATTTATTATACACACACACACATACATACACACACACATCTTTTTTATACTAGTGATATTACTATTAGACACAGACTACAAAGATATCAAAGAGGGAAGGAAAATATTTATATATACAAAAACTATTTATAATAGAACTTTTTGTAATAGCAAAGAGCTTGAAGGAAAGTAGGTGGCCATCAATCAGTGAATGGCAGAATAAGTTGTGGTATATAAAAGCAATGGGATATTCTTACAGAATAAAAAAATAAAGAACATAATGAATTCAGATATTTGGGTAAACAGATTCAGAGAGAAGTTAGTAGAATCTATAGGAAGGACTATTATTATGCAAAGCAAACAATACTCAAGGACTTAAGAACTCATACTAATGCAAGGACCAATTTTGACTTTGAGGACTTGATGGTGAAGCATTTTTTTTCTTATATTTTTTTTCTTATTACCCTCAGGATAAACTTAAGGAAAATGTTATTGGCAAAGATGTGGTGAACATTGGTTATGGAATGAGGTATAAACATGGCTATTGAAACATGGTATAAACATGGTCAAACATGGCTAATCTATTGATTTGTTTTGCTAGGGAAAACTTTGGTAAGGAAAAGGAAGGGAATCATTGGAAAGTGACAGTGATATTATAAAAAAGAAAGAGCATCAATAAAACATTTTTAAAGAAAAAAAATTCCTGGTATTTTTAGCTATTCCGTAATTGTTAGTGAAGACCAAAATCCTCCCACCCCCATATATATGTACCAATTTCCAAAGCAATAATATACAATTACTGAAATGTTCATTAAGTAAATAGAAGAATTGGTTGTTGATTATGATTATGATAGGACAGGAATTCCCTTGAGGTAGCTTAGCTTCCTGGTCAGCTAGTGAGATAAAATATCTCACCCACATGGAGTCAGGGGCATTCTGACTTGTTGAATGTCTGAAGACCTCCAAGTAAGGGTAAGTTAACATAATCTTCCCTACTGACTAAATTCATTTTCATAGGGAGACAAAGGAAGCTGTGACTATAGAAACTAAATGCCACTGTATCCTTGGTGCATGTCCTTGCTGTAGTAAGACAAATGAACCATATTTTCTTAACTGTTAAATGACTTACACAGGTTTTATTTCATCCTAAAATTGAACCTAAAATAACAATGTTTTGGTATAAGACTTGCCTCTAGTTTGATACTGTAACTGCCTAATGTATACCTTTAATAAACAAACTTCATTAATAGAAATTATATTTGGGAGAGGGTTCTGGGAAGGTGGCAGATTAGGTCAGAAAATTTCAAGCTCTCAAGATTTTCTTCCACAAAAGAGATAAATAGTGCCTTTGGGAGAACATAGAGCTTTGAAAACAAATAAGAGTAGGGGGGGGGAAGAAGAGGGTCCTCCTGGGACAACTGAAGAACATCTGAAAAAACCTGGATGAGATTTCCTTCCTATGAAGAGTAAACACCTCCAGGCTAGGGTCCACTTTAACAACAAGCAGCAAGTTGCTTAAACAAGTGGTAAGCCCTGTGGTTAGCTGGTTTGGGAGGCTGCCCCAGACCCAGCCACTGGAACTTTTACCCCAGGACAGTGAGGGGAGTTGGGTGTCTGACCTGGGGAAGATCTAAGGAACCTCTGCTGACAAGAAATGCCAAACCCAGCTGTGCTGTGGAGACAAGAAGGGGCGAGAAGGAAACAGCACAAGCCCAGGGAGTACAGAGGGTGGGGACTCCTCTGATGTGGGCACTTACAGGAGGCCAGAGAGCTTGTTTGAGTTCAAGGTCAGACTGAAGAGGATTAGAGGCACCATCCCCCATACTCCAGGACTAGAGGTGATTATAAAAACTAATTTTTTTTTTTAGACAATTGGGGTTAAGTGACTTGCTCAGGATCACACAGCTAGTAAGTGTCAAGTGTTTGGTCTGAGATCAGATTTGAACTCAGGTCCTCCTGACTTCAGGGCCAGTGTTTTATCCACTGCGCCATCTAGCTGCCCCCTATAAAAACTAAATTATTACAAAAGATGCACAAACAAAGGAGAACAAATCCAGTCATAGAGAGCAACTATGGGAATAGAGAGGATTGGGGTTCATCTTCAGAGTTGGATACTGAAGCAAAGAAACCCTCTTCTACCCCAAAGAGCAATGTCACATGGTTACCTGCCCCAAAAGAACTCATTGAAGAACTTTAAAAAGTCTTTAAAAATCAAATGAGAGAGATTGAGGACAAACTGAAAAGAAAAATAAGAATAATATGAAAAAAAAGATTATGAAAAGAAAATCAACTAATTAGAAAAGGAGATCCAGAATCTTAAGGAAGAAAATGACTCCTTGAAAATCAGAATTGGGCAAAGCAAAACCAACAAAATTACAAGAGATGAAGAAATAAAAAAAATATAAAGAATGAAAAAATAGAAGAGAATGTGAAACATCTCATAAAAAACGGATCTAGAGAACAGATCAAGAAAAGAAAACATAAGAATAATTGAACTACCTGAAAGTTCTGATCAAAAAAAGATTCTTGATATAATAATACAAGAAATAATTAAAGAAAACTGTCCTGAAGCATTAGAACAGGAGGGGAAAGTAGAAATAGAAAAAAAAAATCTACCAATCACCACCTGAAAGAGATACTATGAGGAAATTTTGAAGCCCCCAGATCAAGGACAAAATATTAAGAAGAAGAACAACAACAACAACAAAAAATTTACACATGGCCATACCATAATTACAATCACACAATACCTAGTAGTGGCAACACTAAAAGATTGCAGGTCTTGGAACACTACATATTGAAGAGCAAAAAAACTGGGCTTAAGGCCAAAAATATCATATCCAGCAAAACTAAGCATAATTCTGAGTGAAAAAAAAATGGACATCTGATCAATTGTCAGACTTTCAGGTCTTTGTTTTAAAACAAAACAAAACAAAACAAAACAAAACAAAAAACACAACCCTGAATTCAATAGAAGATTTAATATACAAGAGCTAAGAGAAATATAAAGTACATACCAATGACCAATTACAAGGGACTAAATAAGGTTAGAATGTTTATATTTTAGTATAAAAAATGTAAAAGCTATGTCTAAGATTGATATTAGTAATTAGGCAGCTGAAACGGAAGATTGGGTAGACCTGAACATGATATGACTTCAAAAAGTAAAACCATTCAAGTACAGCTAAGAGAGTAATTATCTTTTACAAATGAGGTGCAAGAGGAAGAACCAATACAGAGGAATTAAATGGTGGAGGGGGCTGTTAGTTCTGGAAAGCTACTCTCATTGGGAATGGGTTTAAGAGGGGAAAATACATATACATTTAGAAGAATATAAAAGTCTTCTAAATTTAGAAAGAAATAAAACTCTAAGGGGATAAGGAAGGTGGAGACAATAAAGGAGAGATCTTTAGAGGGGAGGGATAGGGATAGGTTACAAGAGGGATATAAAAGGGGGGTTAGATTTAGGGGAATGGGAGGATAAGGGAGGGATTGCTGGAGTGAGGCTAGGTTAAGTAATAGGAGGGTAAGGTAACAGGTAGAAGTAAAGTAGAGGAGTTAGGAGAGATAGAAAAAAGAGATATACCCAAACATAAAAACAAAGATTAGGAGTAGAATCTCTTAGGGAAAGTGTATGTTTACATATGTATATATGCATGTATGTACCCATATGTATAGGTGTATGTATATATCAATACCTAAATATAAATATATCCAATGCTCAATTGTACCACTGGAGTGGTGGGTAGGGGAGAGGGAGAGGGAAAAAGAACAAAGTAAAAAGTGTACAGCAGAGAACAGAAGAAGCAAAGAAAAGATGGACAGTTTTCAACATAATGGACAGTATTTAATATAGAAGCTTTCTTGAAATGAAGTTATTGCTATATATTTTGAATCCTCTCCTATGTTCTGCTGTGTACATGACTTTTTTGTTTTTTCTTATTTTATATTTAAGTTTATAATGTTTATTTTTCTTTTACAAATAAAAAAAGATTATATTTTACTGAGGAGCTGAAAAGCTTAATTACTAAATGAGAATCACAGTTAAAACAATATAAAAGAAGATCTTTTTGAATATGTGTACAGATATTCATTTTTTTTCAGCCTTATGATGGTCAATCTGGTGATTTCTTCCATATTTCCCATGCTTCATCTCCCTAATTATGGTCCAAACGATTATAGGCAACCTCATTTTGTTGTGCTTCACTTTGTTATACTTCACAGATACTGGATTTTTTAGAAATTAAAGGTTTGTGCCAGTCCTTCACCAAGCAAGTCCAACAGCACCACTTTTCCAATAGCATATGCTTACATTGTGTCTCCCTGTCACATTTTGGTAATTCTCACAATATTTAAACTTTTCATTATTATTTTATCTGTTATGATGATGTTACTATTGTAATTGTTTTGGGGTACCATGAATCACACCCATATAAGATACCAAACTTAATCGATAAATGTTGCACGTATTCCAACTGCTCCTCTGAGCAGCCATTACTGTCTCTCTCTCTCTCTCTCTCTCTCTCTCTCCTCTGGCCTCCCTATTCCTGAGATTCAACAATATTGAAATTAGACCAATTTATAATCCTATAATGGCCTCTAAGTGTTCAAGTGAAAGGAAGATGTAATGAATGTAACAAACTTCATTGTTATCTTATTTTAAGAAAGTGCCACAGCCACCTCAACCTTTAGCAACCACCACCTGGATCAGTCAACAGCCCTCAACAAGGCAGGAATCTCCACCAGAAAAAAGATTATGAATCACTGAAGGCTCAGATGATGGTTAGTATTTTTAGCAAAAATGTATTTTTATTATACTATGCACATCAGTTTTTTTAGACATAATCCTACTGCACACTTAATAGACACAGTATAGTGTAAACATAACTTTTCTATGCACTGGGAAATGAAAAAAAATCATTTGACTCACTTTATTGTTAGATATTTGCTTTATTGTGGGGGTCTGGAACTGAATCCAAAATATGTCCAAGGTATGCCTTTATTTCTAATGAAAACTCTGTTTAGGTGTGTCAAATCATCAAACAGCATTAACAGAGGCCAAACATGTATCATTACTTCATGGCTAATAAAGTGATAGCAATTGTCTTTTTCAGAGGCAATAAAAATGTTAATGTTATCAAGGATTTCTTAGACAAAGTTATTGCAGAGAAGACTCCAGTCTAAGTTCATATTTGTCTTTCTAGTTATTTCCTGGTGCTTCTTTTTCTTTATGTGTTTGTTTAGTAAAATTTCTTAGACCTTGGCAAGAGATTGGACAAGGGGATGAGAGTGAAGAGTCAAGTAAGACTCTGAGATTGTGAACTTGGGGACTGGGGGGAGAGTGGTGCCCTCATTAGTAATAGGGAAATTAGAAAAAAGGGGGGTTTGGGTAGAAAGATAATGGATTCAGTTTTATACATGGTAAGTTTAAGATGTCAAAGGACTCATGATTAAAAATGTTATCCACCTCCACAAAGAGAATTGATGAACTCAGTGCAGATTGAGGCATGTTTTTCTACTTTCTTTTTTCTTGCCTTTTTCTTTTTTTGCAACAGGGCTAATATGGAGATATATTTTGCATGACTTCACATGTATAATAGATATCATATTGTTTGCTTTCACAATGGCTGGGGGAAGGACTGAAGGGAGGGAGAAAATTTGGAACTCAAAATAAAAAGAAATGAATGTAAGTTTAGAATGTATACAGCAAATTCAGTTTGAGATGTTTCATAATTGGAAATACAAGATTGGTGGTCAGCAGAGAGGTTAAGACTGGATAAGTAGATTTGACAATCATCAGCATGGAGATGATAACTGAATTCATGGCAACTGAGACAACTTAGTGAAATAGTATAAAGGGAAGTAAGAAGAGAGCCTAGAACAGAGAGACCTATGGGACATGCACAGTTTGTGGGCTTGAACTGAATGTAGAGGCAACAAAGGAGATGGAGGAGTGGTTAGGTAGGTATGAGGAAAACCAGGAGAGAGTAGTGTCCCAAAAATCTAGAGAGAAGTGAGTGTCAAAGGCTGTAGGGAGGTCAAGATGGTTGAGGACTGAGAAAAGGCCATTAGATTTGGCAATCAGGAGGTTTTTAGTATCTTCAAAGACAATAGTTTGTTATAGGATGAGGTCAGAAGCTAGACTGTAGAGGGTTAGGAAGAGACTAAGAGGCAAGGCAGTGGGGGCATCTATTCTCGATAACCTTCTCAAGGAGTTTGGCCACAAAAGTGAAGAAAGATATGAGATGATAGCTTGAGGGGATAGATACATCAAGTAAGTGTTTTCTGAGAATGGAGGACACTTGGACATGTTTGCAGATAGGGCCTGTCTGAGGGGCTTATTCATTAATGTGTTTACTGATTCATACAATAGGCATTTAGTAAGTACCTGCCACATGCAAAACACTACTCTATGTGCTGGGGCTATAATGACAAAATGAATAAGTCTTTCCAAATCATAAAGCCTAAAAAGGCATACATATCTTAAGGTACTAGCTACTTAAATATGCTATTATTTTTTCTCTAACTTTATTACAAAGTAGATTTGCTCATATAGATTATGAAATAATGACAGAATGAACTCTTGGATATTAAATCCTGGATATCCTTTCTGTAATGACATGAAAGAGCAAAACATTTATATAAAGGACATAATGCTGATGGAGGGGTGGAAGAAAAGAAACCAAAAATGTTTCAGTATCTTTTTTTTATCAAAGCATGTAAAATGTTTGAATCCAATGCTAACATATGTTCAACAATACAGATTCACATCTTGATGCAGTGTCGTGTAATAGAAAGATGACTGACCTTGGAATTAGGAAGCTCTGGGTTCAAGTATTGTATATGACACAATCTAATTTTTTGATTATGGGCAAGACACTGAATCCTTCAGTGCCCCATTAACACTTTAAGACCTCAAATTGATAATTAGTTGCCCATCTACATGGATGGCAGAGGGGGATTTTTATACTAGGAACATGGTACAATGATGAATCATGAGTCTGGACCAAAAAAAAAAAATGAAAAATTCTACTTCATCTCTTCTCTCAAAACACATCTTGCTTATGTATCTATTTCTATATCAGAAATTTCCAATGAAGTAAAAGATTCATTTCCATCCATTGATGATGATTGTTTATAATCATTTTTACAATCATGTTTATTATTCGTTCCCTAGTTAAAATTGATTTATTATTATTTTGTGGTTTTCTACAGAAATTACTTTCTACCTTTAAGTTTTCACATACCATCCAATGTAATACATATACACAGAGTTAATATGTGTGGACATTTCCTTGTACCTCAAGGAGTGTCTATCTAATTGAATATCAGTTTTTTTTTTACTACAGAAATTAGAAGTATATAAGGGTTCCATGAGGCTATGACCTTTCTTTGCTTTTCTCTTCTCTCTATGTAGGTGCCTTTTTGTTATACCGTCAGCTTTAAAGAACATTTATGTGGGATGACTCCTATATCTATCTATCTAGTCCTGACCTCTTAAAATCCAGACCTATCCTTTCAACTTCCTGTTGGTTATCTACACCTAAATAACTGATATCATCTAAATTGAAATCATCACTTTTCCCTCCCAACCAGAAAGCCAAGAAACAAATGGATGGGTTGAAGGGAGAGAGCTAAAAGTTTACAGATTATTGGAACTGTTTGGGTGAGAGGTGGCAAGATTAATGTTAGCAGAAATAGGAAAGAAGAGAGTAATGCACATACATTCTGAAGATAGAATTTGGAAGCCTTGGGGAAAAGGATGGCATAGGGAGTAGGACATGTTCTCCAAGGAATACCAGGAGTATAGTAATGAAGTCTATCTTGCTACCTCTCACCTGGACTATTCCAATAACTTACAAACTTTAGGCTTTCTCCCACCAATCCATCAGTTTGTGGTTGTCAAATTAATCTTCTCAGCAAGCAGATTTGATTGCATTACTTTCTAGTTCAAAAAGTTTCGTTACTACCTTCCCCTTACTCTTTGCTTGTTGAACAAAATCCAAACTCCTTAGTATGGTACTCCAAATCCTCTATGAACTGACACTGCCTTACTTTTCAAACACTGCACCTACTACTTTCCTTCTTGCATCTCTTACAGTTAAAATGAACTAAGTACCATTACCTAACTGTTATCATCTGCTTTAATTCTTTTATTCACATTATTACCTTTACCTAGAATGTCTTCACTCAATCAATCTCCAACTCTCCAAATCCTATAAATCTCCAAGGACCTGCTAAAAACCCTACCTTATTTTTTTCTTCCTCTTTAATTCCATACAATAATAATAAAATCATGAGATTTTCATATTTAAAAGGACCTTAAAGATCACATTGCCCAATATTCTCAATTTACAAATGAAGAAACTAAAAAAACCCCCAAAACAATAAAATGAAATAATTCTGTTTTGTTTGTACTCCTGTAGAACTTCAGAAGGACAGAATCTCAGAGTTGGAAAGTGACTTCATAGACCTTTTGGTCCAATCCAAACTTGCACTAAGAATCCTCTCTATTACATCTGACAAATGGTGAATGTGAAGACCTTCATTGAAAAATGAAGGCAATCATTTTCACTTCTGTCTTTACATTAATTTACTTCTATTGTGAAGCAGCTTGTAGCAGAGGTTAGAGGCTTGGAATTGGCCTCAGGACATCTGGGTTCAAATCCTACCTTGGGCACTTTCTAGCTTTATGACCCTGGGCAAGTGTCTTTTTTTCCCTTTGCAATTCGGGTTAAGTGACTTACTCAAGGTCACACAGCTAGTAAGTGTCTGAGGCCAAATTTGAACTCAGATTTTCCCACCTGACTCCAGGCCTGGTGCATCATGTCACCCAGCTGCCCATGGGCAAATGTCTTAATCTCTTTGTATCTCAGTATTTTTTATCTGTCAAATGAGGGAGTAGAATTCCATGCTCTGTTATGGTGCTTCCCCTTCTAAATACATGTTATTATGATCTTAGTGTAACTGTCTTGGCCCAAACAGAATAATTTTGACCCCATTTATCACATTCCACTTTGTATAGTAATCATATACATATCTTTTCTTGTCTACTATATTGTAAGTTCCTTAATGCCAAGGACTATAAGTTATTGGATCGTAGATTTAAAGCTGGAAGAAACCTTAGAGGTCCTCTAATACACTTTCCCCTCCTCATTTTATAAATGAGTTAACTGAGGCTGAGGAAGTTGAATAACTTGCCCAAGATCAAATAAGTAATAAGTAGCTGATCTGATATTTCAAACCATGTTGGATGCTCAATTCAATGCTCTATTCACTTTACCACAATGACCTTTTTTGATCCTCACAGTGTGTTGTTTGTGTAGATATTCAATATACCTTTCTTGATTTAACAGAATTGAATTGAAATTGCACTGCATTTCTCTGAGATAACTGGGTCAAATGGGCATCAAAGTTCCTAATCTGGCCAGGTAGGTCACCATGACTCATCTGTATCAGGCTAGTCTAATTTGAATTAGAACTTTCAGTGATTTCTCAATCATAACTTTAGGTTAACTTTTTAAAAAATTTCTATATGTTCTCATGAACCTCTCTGTCTGAAAAAGGTTTTCTGAGAGTCTCCTTATATCTTTTCTTATTCCCTTGTTCAGTTAAGTCCTCATAGCTCTTTCATAATATGTCATAGGATAAAGGAGCCGCCACTTCATTATTGCCAATCTGTCTGCTACCACTTAGAATTGCCATGGAGAACAATAAGAGTGGTGGTGATAGTGGTATCTCTCCAGCTTAAAGAGCTTGAAGAAAGCTGGAGAGCAGATCAAGTTTACATGACTGGGCATAATATAAACCTATGCCCATGCCTATGGCCACAGAACAGATGAGTGTTCCAAGTTAAGAGAATTCTTTGTTATTCTTGAAACTTTACTACTCTCTGCCCACTATTCCTACCAATATTGAACAATTCCAACTTCAGTTACATGAGAAATGTAGACTAGAGCAGTTTTTGTGTCTTAGACCTCGTTTGATAATTTGGTGAAGCCCCCATCAGAATAATGTTTTTTAATGGCATAAAATAAAATACAGAAGATCACAAAGGAAATCAATTATATTGAAATAATTATCAAAATTTTTTTTATAAAACAAATTTATGGACTCTAGATTAAGAATCACTGGACTAAACATCACTAATGTGAAAATATGTTTAATAGGAATGTATATGTATAGCCTATATCAGATTGCGCACTGTCTTGGGGAGGGAGGTGGGGAGGGAGGGGGAGAAAAATTTAAAACTCAAAAGCTTATGGAAGTGATTGTTGATAAATCAAAATAAATTAATAAAAAACAAAGAATCCCTGGACTAGATGATCTTAAGATTCTTTCTACCTTCGAGGGTCCTTGGAAACTTGCATCACAATAGAAAAAGCCTTATATGTTATTGCAATTCTTGTTTGGATCTGACTTCCTCTTCCAATAGTGCTTATAGATTCCTGCCCTTTATTTCTAAAACTTATCTTCCTAGTTACTGATTTTATCCTGTAAAGAAGATGATTCAATACCCTCCCTATGTAAGAGCTTTCTATCTCTAAATACCTACCTTCAGTTCTTCAGGTGAAACCTTCTACACATTCCTCTGTCTGTGTCCAAAGCAGCAGTTAATTTCCTGAATTAATATGATTCCATCCTTTAAAATGTGAAAGAATCAAGGAAGATAAGATCTATTATGACCACAAGCCTAGAACTGGAAGAGACTTTAAAAGTCATGAAATTTATTTGACCTCTTTTTAAATTTCAGGGAGTTTAATTCTTGGTTAAGGCTTACTAACATCTGTTCAAAGCTATTGTTTCTTTGCATTTCTTTCCTCCCAAGCTATTGTTTCCTTTAATATTTCCTTTTGAATCCTCTAGTAGTTCTCATGGTCAGGACACTGTTTTTCCTGCAGCTCTATTTGTACTTGTTCAGTCACACTTTTCTGCTGGGGTTTTACGTCTTGGGCTTCTCTCAGTGCAAGGTATTTCTTCATATTGTTTGATATTCTTCTCTTTTTACTTATATCTTAAGCCTCAGTTTTTGGATTGGATCATAAGATTATTTATTTACATACTCTTAGATGGTATAGGCAGGCCCTGCTTGAACCTAAATGCATTGGCTAAGATTAAGTCCCAGATTCTGTAGGAATTACTGTTTGTTTTTTTTTCAGTCTTCTTGTGGTTTGACTAAGTTTGGGGTCTTGGGTCCTTCATTGTCCTTTTTTTTTTTTTGCATAATTCTTAATCAAGATTTGGTACTCTCTCCTGCTGTGAGTTTGAAAGGTCTCACCTAGATGTTTATAGTGTTGGCAGAAGACCTCATGAGATAACTGAGGTATTTCACTTCTTAATTGATCTGAAAA
This sequence comes from Vombatus ursinus, assembly GCF_900497805.2. Lineage (NCBI taxonomy): Eukaryota > Metazoa > Chordata > Mammalia > Diprotodontia > Vombatidae > Vombatus > Vombatus ursinus. The sequence continues at coordinate 67,660,814 of NW_020954596.1, forward strand.
AAGATCTGAAGTGTACTGAAAACTCAATAGAGGTCAATAGTGCTATATGGAAGTTAAGAAAAGTAATGCAATTTCAGACTGCACTAGTATTCTTAACCAGGGATGTCATATTCTGCCCTGCTCAGAACACAGCTGAAATATTATGTTCAATTCTGGTCATCATATTTTTGAAATAATGTTGTAAATATGGAACTTTTAGAGGAGGCAGCCAAGATGCTAAACAGCCTCAAGATCATAATATATGGAGATTGGTTGAAGAATGTGAGAATGGTTAGTCTAGAAAGAAGATTTAGGGAATGGTGGGGCAATAATGGAAATCTTCAAGTGGAAGAGGGATTAGATTTCTTTTGTTTGGCCCCAGAGGGCAAATGCTATCTTTTTTGAGTCTCATAACAAGACTGTGAAGGTGTTGTTTGACCTTCCTTTTGAAGAGAATAAATGACATCACAGTATGATGTCATGACTTCTGTGTGAATTAGATTGAAGTGAGGCAGAGTTGCACAAAGTCATTACCTTCCCGCTCTCTTCTAGAGTCATCTAATTCCAGTGGCAAGACAAAAGTTAGGAGGACTGGTGATGGCCTGGTTCACATGGACCTTGGCATCTTCAATGTCAGAACAAGTTCTAACTGTTTTGCAGCACCTAGTTCAGCCACTTTCCTGGCCATTGGAACAAATTGTTCTCATCTACCCATTACAGTGGGGGAACTCTTCATATGCTGGGGGTAGACATTCCCCTAACTTTCCAATGGTTTTGAGGCCTGTTGGTTACCTTCAAACTGGCTTAGTTAGTCTGCTGAGATGGTTTTACCAGGGAATAGCTGCTGTACATGCTACATAATCCCTCCAATGACAGGCAATCTATTGCATTTTTAAAATGAAAATTTTATAAATTCTTCAAAATGCTGCAATTTGGATAGATTAGGTTGAAATTAATTTTGTGATTGTCTTTTAGTTAGGACTGGTCTTTTAGGGCTTGACCACAAAGTTTTGTTTTTGGAATATGGGTTATGATATGTTACTTAGACATTATCCTCATATAAGTACTTTCTGAACTAGTTTAAATTGAGATAGTCAAATGAAGTTCATAAATGAAGCAAGGGAAATGCTCTTATTCCTTTTTTGATACATTAGAAATATGATATAAAGTCCTGTGTCTTCCATGGTAGAGTCTAGATTTATCATAACCAGTTTTATTTTTCAATGATGTTTATCACTTTTTCAAATTACAGCCTTAAATCAAATTATTATAACAAATTTAGCTATGAAATTAAATCATAAGGTAAACAATCTTGGTTTGTTCCTCCCTACAATCTGAGTGTTGCATATGGTTGTCAGTTTACATGAGTGCCTGCACCCATTATATCTTGAAAGGAATGAAAAGGCAATTTGGTAGCCATCGTTATTGAGGACACATTTGAGTAGGCTATAAATGCACAACTAGAGCAGCCCACATTGATTAATTATGGAGTAAATCACTTGTAATTGCATAGTATTCAAAAAGGTAACCATTTGCTCTTTATAGGAAATCTTATCCATTTTTATGCCATTGATAAAATGTCACAGTAGCAAAGGCAAGAATAGAAATAGAAATAAACATGGTTCATTTTCTTTTCCTTTTTGATAATGATCCTCTGCTCTTTGAATCTAGTTGGCTTTCTTTCGAACCGGTAATTGCATCCAATTCATTTGTAGAAAATTAAAGTATTCTGTAACACTGGTCTGCTAACTGTATGGATTTCCTTTGCAAAGGTTCTAAGATAAACTGGGAAAGAGGAAGCATGTCACAAGGATGCAAGAGGGCTTCACAAAGAGGCTGAACTTATTAGAAGAAATAGCTTTAAGCAAGTATAAGAGAAGGCAAGCGCTTGGCTGGTACTTCTGTATGCCCTATTCACAGTGGAGGTAATCAAGGAGATTCACTTGACCATTTAAAACAAATCCACAAATGAGCTACTTGTTTCATAACTACATTTATCCAGAGCTCTGGGCTGTTTTATTTTCCACACTGTTCCATGGGGGGAATCTAGGTTATGGCTAGGGCTGATAAGGAGTTAGGTAATACTTACATGGTCTTTTATCTATTTTTCTATTTTCTAAGAGTAGCACGGTATAGTGCCTTCTTTGTACATGATTAGCGTTTAGCAAATATTTTTGAGTGAGTGAATGAATGAATTTGATGGACTCAGCAATGAATTCCTTATGTCTTCTGCACTAGCTTATTGCAGATACTTGAAATACCACCTTTAAAGATTCCTTTCTATGTGCTATTGAGGAATTATCCTTCCATTCCCTCACCTTGTAATCCAATGAGCCACTGAAACTTGGTGAGTTCACTTCTGCAATACGCTTCACATCTGCCCCTTATGTTCTATTCCCAATGCTTCTATTCTAGTTAAGGACCTTGGTACCTCTCATTTGGACTTTTACACAGATTTCCCCATTTCTAATTATTCCCTCTCCTATCCATGACTCAGGACATCATCAGATTAAACTTCTTGATGGAAAATGTTGTGCATTTTTTCCATTAGAAAATATTCTTGCAATTCTGCCTTTATGATTCCATTTCATTTGCCTTTTTTTCCCAAGTGATGGGCATCTGAAATTTTTTTCCAGAATGGGACCTTTGAGGGCTGTGGAATTTCAAAGGACACTGTGGTTAATACTCTTAGACTTCGTATTTCACAAGAAACAATTAGATATTCACAGAATCTCTTAAGCTAGCTTCTTCAGACATTTCTTATTCAGGAGTTTTCCATGCAGGTTAGTTTCAAGACCTGATCTATTGATTTATTGAGGAGTTCATAAAATATATGAAGACTTCTACTTCCTATCCTGATCTGTTTCATGGTACTGTAGGCTAAATGAAATAAATAGTTCCAACACCAATTTTGCATTTGCTGCATTCTGTTGCTATGCTGTGAAATTTCCTTTGTGGATAAAGAGCAGGATATATTGAGTCTTGGTAGTATGGAAATGGGTTTTGTGAGGTTCAAATGAGATAAAGGATATAAAGCACTGTGTAAAATTTAAAGTGCTACATAAATGCCAGATATTATTATTATTGCTGTTGTTGTTGTTATCTCCCAGCCTCTATTCTGGTGATTTCATTCCTTGAGCTTTTTACCATATTTCTATTACACTCAATATACATTTATTGTGCAATACAGGCTTCTCTGAGTAAATTTTTGACAATAAGGTGCTATCTCATCTCCTCCTTTTCCCCCTGCCCCCGCCAAAATAAGGTATGCACATAACCCCCCAAATAAAGGTATACACATAAATTTAACCTACATTATTAACACTTCTCCCCCCTCCAACTAACAAAACAATAAATAAAATCCTTAATTGCAGTTCTTTCTGAGGTTTAAATGCTCACTATGAAAATTCAACAATGGCTTTTGTCTGGTTAAAACTGGCTCCAACACACCCCTCAATGTAATGGTTGTTAGCTGTAGATATACAGTGGCTCTAGAAGTACATATACATATAGAAATACCCTATACAGGTGCCTTCTTGGTCTCCATGGTCTTACTTTTTTCCTGTTTGTTGTAGATTTGAGGGAGGGAGGTGAGATGGGGATGGATCCATAATTTAACAGGGATCTCCATGTATGGAAATTCTCTCCATGAATAAAAAAAACAAAACTTAAAATTGGATAGTGCAGAGTCAAGAACACTCGAGTTTCAATCTGACCTTAAACACTTACTACCTGTGTGACCCTGGTCAAATCACTTAACTTCTATTTGATTCTGTTTCTTCAACTAAAACATGGGGATCATAATAGCATCTAACTTTCCAGGGTTGTTGTGAGGGTTAAATAACATAATATTTGTAAAGCACTTCTAGTTCTTCATTCCTTCCTTCCTTCCTTCCTTCCTTCCTTCCTTCCTTCCTTCCTTCCTTCCTCCCTTCCCTTCCTCCCCTTCCTCTGTAACTTCTAGTCTTATTATCTGAGGGATAATAAGTGGGAATCATAATAGCACCTACCTCCTAGGGTTGTTGTTAGGATCTAGTGAGGCAATAATTGTAAAGAACTGTGCAAAATGCCTTCACATGTAAGTTCTATATAAATTAGCTATGATGATGATGATGATGAAAGTTTAGAAGGCTGTATTTCCCTTTATTATTTAGGAAAATATTGTTCTAATATCTAAATAATTTGAAGAACTCCTTTTTAATGAGTGCCACAAAACCTTTGCACTGGTGAACTGAGGCATGACTCTGTCTAAGAATTGTACATTAACTGTAATTACTATTATTATTAGCCATATGACCTCATTATACAGTGGTAATCCCTAAATAGATCTTGGTCTGAATGTGCTCTAATGATAATTCCACTTTAAGATGGCTCCATGAGAATCACCTCACCCTTAAACATTGCACTAATATAAGGCAGCAGATTTTAGGTCTTTAAAAACAAATAAGCCTCCCTTCTCTCATTTGAGTTTTTCTAAGTCTCAAACTCCAGCTTAGGAACATGGCAATTGAAAAGCATTGAACTCCCCAAACTTTTTTTAATGCCTTGTATGACACAAGAAAGTAGCTTCTGTCTTGTTCCCCATGGACAAGTGCTCCCATCTAAAAATTCCCCAAGACACCGATAAATTATTGGTATTCCTTCTAGCAACCTTAGAAGAGAAGCCAAAACAACTGAATGATTTGGAAAGACTGGCAGATCCTGCCCCTTTGATTGGAGCTAAGACACATTTGTCAGCAGCATGGGAGATAAACTGAAGCCTTCTGCCATCATTCATTAAAAGGCACAGAGCCAGACAGAGTGTTGAGAAAGCAACATACCCAGAGGAGTGCACTGAGCATCATGGTGCGGGGAGAAGAGTGGTGCTGTCCCTCATAGGCATATAATCAATGGTGTTACTCTTTTCATTGTATTCCTCCTTTTTATGGTACTTCCCCTCCCCATTGCCTATCTGCTTTTATGCCTTATTCCTCACCTTGCTCCCATCTGTTCATGTTGCCCCACCTTTCCCTCCTTGGCCTTCTTCCTACTCATCATTTTGTAGCTCATCCTTTTATCCCCACGAATAGGAAAAACAAAACAACACACATGAAAGCAAATGTCCCTTCCTTTGCAGAAACTTAAGGATATGTGGACTGAACCTCTGATTTCATTGATATAGGGAACTCACTGGGTGGGGAAACCTCCTTTACCAATGCAGATTGTTACTTTCTTAATATTTTATATTCTTGGGGGTTGCCTAGAACACCAAGGGACAAAATAACTTGCTCAGGGCCACACAGCCTTTGTCAGAGAGGAGACTTAAACCCGAGTGTTCTTGGCTTCAAGACCAACTGTGTATCCACTACACCATACTGCCTCATTAAAATTTGCTTGGATAAATCAGGACTTGAGCCTGTGTAATTCTTTAAATGATTGATTATTGTTTTTTTTCCCTTATAGGTACAAAAGGATCTTTAGTACATCAGTTTCTGACACTGCCATAGGAGCCAGTTTTAGTGGTGATAAGCAAGTCGCTCTTGCCCTCACCACTTCAGGTGCCTCTATCTGTAGCAATGGAAGTTGAATTGGATGATGGCGGCAGGAAAGAAGATCTAGTAGTCCAGAGGCTCTCATCATTCACTTGTGTACCAAGTACCCATGAAAAAATAGCTCTGGGGCCAGATAGTTAGACACTGGTTTCCTTAATGGCAATGGAGGCAGCATGAAAGAATGGACAAAGCAATTGACTTGGAGGATCTGGGTTCAAGTCCTGCCTCAGATAAGTACTAACTGTGTGACACCAGGCAAGTGACTTAATGTATCTGGCCTCAGCTTTCTCATCTATAAAATGAGAGGATTAGGTTTGATGATCCTTAATGTCCCATCCAGCTCTAAATTTATAATCCTATGACTCTATAGCTCCTAGAGTCTCTACTTTTGAATTGACAGCATTACGATGTTCTTCCCTTTCCCACGTCTCTAGAGAGGAAGGCAGGTATTGTTTAATCTGTAAAGCTAAGTTTGGGAAAGAGGGGATAATGCCTATAAAGCATGGGATGTATATCCTTAGCAAAACCTGAGAGGGTTGTGATCCATGTGCTGGTTATTTTTGCTGTACTGTTTTTCATTTGTTTGGGAAGGCAGGGCTTGCAATGGAAGGTAATTTTCAAATTAAGATACCATTAAAGCAAAACATATCAATTAAAAAAAAAACTTAAGAGGTACTATAGACAGAGCGCTAAACTTTAAGTCAAAAAGACCTGTATTCAAATTTCTCCTCTAATACAGATTAGCTATATGACCTGGCTGAAGTCATTTAACCTCTGTCCCTAAGTTTATTCCCTAGCCATCAAAAATCATTTATTAAGTGATATGTACCAGGTATTGTGCTAAGTGCTAGAGTTATGAAGAAAAATGGCCTTTGCTTTCCAGAGCATACATTCTAATAGAGACAAAATATACATACACAGATCTACATATCAAGTACATAGTGAGTAGATGGAAGATAGCATTATGAAAAAAGGAGACTAGTAACTGGAGAAACTAGGAAAGGGCTTCTAAAGAAGGTAGAATTCAAAATGAGTCTTAAAGGAAGCTAGAGCTTTTGGAAAGTGTAGGTGTTTCCTTCTCTTCCTCTTAGCCCCTTCCAGTTTGTGGAGTGCCTGTTAGTGCAGGTAGCAATGTAAAGATGGCTAACTCTAAGAATCATACTACCCACCACCAATCACAAAAATGGCACAGAAATGGCATCAAAAAACCCATGTCACAGAGATATGAGTCTCTGAAAGGGGTTGACCCCAAATTTCTGAGAAACATTTGCTTTTTCAAGAAACACAAGAAGGGACTGGGGAAGATGCAGGCCAGGAACAAAAAGGCCATCAAGGCTTGAGTAGAAGCCATCAAGTCCTGGAGAATCAAAGCCTCCAAGGACAAGCTGCTCAGGCTCAAGATGGCCTCCCAATACCCAGGCCCCAGGATGACAAAGCCCCACTCTAAGGTTGGCAGAACCACTTACCCCAAGACTACCAAGTCCAGAAACCCTGGGGCTGACAAGCCCACTGACCACAAAGTCACCAAATCTCATGCTAAGTTCACTAAGGCTGACCCCAAGGCCATCAAATGTGGCCCCAAAGCCACCAAATCTGACACCAAGGTCTTCAGGATCACCAGGGCTATCAAGTTTGATTCTAAGGCAGCCAAGTCTGAAGGTAAGGTGACCAAGTCTGATCCTGAGGCCACCAAGTCTGATTCCAAGATCATGAATCCCAATGATTCCAAGGCTACTAAAACTACTGACCCCAACCCTACCACATCCACTCATAGCTAAGGCTACGAGTCTGAAGCTTTCAAAATAGATACTTCAGGAAAAAAGTACTTTTTTAAAAACCTAAACCACCACCTTTTCCTTAGCCAGGGTATGATTATTCACTATTTTGTATAAATAAAGGAAATAGTATCATTTAAAAAAAAAAGAAAAGAAAGAAAGGTTTAGGTGAGGACTGAGAATATTCTAGTCATGGTGAATACCCAGTACAAAGCCATGGAGAGGGGAAATAAAATGTTGTGTTTGAGGAACAGAAAGCAAGTCAGAATCATTGAATCATAGGGTGCAAAGGAAGGACAAGTAGTAAGATAAGAAGGGGCCAGGTTATGAATAGCTTTAAGTGCCAAACAATGAAGTGTTTATTTAATTGTTGAGGAAATAGGGAGCCATTAGAGCTTACTGAGGAGGTAGAAGATGTGGCCAGACCCATGTTTTAGGAAAATCACTTTAGCAACTCTGGATAGGATGGATTAGAATGGGAAGAGCTGAGGCAGGAAAAACAATAATCCAAGTAAGAGATGACAAGGGCCTAACTTGAACTGTGAGTGGTTAGGAGGGAATATATATGTGAGATGATGTGGAGAAAGAGAAGGTAAAAAAAAATGGGTACGTGAGGTGAGTGTGAGAGTGAAGAACTAAAATGACATGAAGGTAGGTTAAAGAGTTGGTGAAGGGCATTTGCACTATGGCAGTTCCCTATACAAATGTAATCACAGATGATCTGTCTGTTAATTATGAGTTTCTTCTAGAAAGAAATTGACCTTTTTGTTTCACTTCTTCATTCTCTTCCAATCTAGTGTAGTATTAGGCACATAGTCCATATAAATGGTAGCTATCAATGACAATAAATCCATCATGCTCTATCTACTCTGTAGACTGAAGACTGCCCTTTCAGAGATAATAAGGAGCACAAAAACCTTGTTCCATGACCTGTTCTGTGCTCTTGAAGCTGAGACAAGTGCAAAGCTCCCTTTGGATGTCAATGGGAGTTCTGAACTCAGGCCAGAGCAGGATGAGAAAAATGAAACAAATGAGAAATTGGCTTCAAGTCAACAGTTTAAAAAATGAGAGCAGAACTTTGTAATATTTTTTTTTTGCTAATGGAAGCTAATTATGTGTGTGTGTGTGTGTGTGTGTGCGTACATTTTCCTTTTTGATGGTTTTCAAAGCATTCAATCTATTCATTAGTGCACTTTACCGCTTTTGGAAAAGGAGATTTAAAGACTAAAATAACTTTTCTTTTGAGTCCTACTGACCTTTTGTGTATTGTAGCAGACATGCATGTGCACAGAGCAGGGTAGGATGTTCTACTAGAAAGAACACAAAACTTTGAGTTAAAAGATGTGACTGGGATTTGAGTTTTAGCTCTGATTCTTGACAATAGTGATTCGACCTTGGGCAGAATATATCCCCTTAACCTCAATCTTCCCATATTTAAAATGGGAACAATAAAATTTACATATTATACTTCATTGGGATGTTGTGAGAAAAGGACTTTGTAAATTGTAAAGTAGGCCTGCACAACGAGACATTCTGCAGTCTATAGAGGAGAAGATAGCACAGTGGTAAACCATATGAAAAAATTAACATTCTTGGGAATCATGTGAAGTCTTAGATGCAAGACCATAGATTTAGAACTGGAAGGATATCATAAGCCATCAAGTTTAGTAAACTCATTTTACAGATGAAGAAACTGTTCATCAGTGATAATAAGTGACTTGCCAAAGGTCACACAGATAGTAAAGGGAAGAGCTGGGATTCAAATTCAGGTCTTCTAGTCCAGTGCTCCTTTGATCATACCACATACTATTCTACAGTGATGGGCTTTCTTCAACTGGTCGTCTGTTTGGTCTACTTTGCTTCATTCCTTTGTTTTGGAACCACAGAAGCCTATACAGATGAGAAAGCAGAGGTCTTAAAAAGGTAAATGATTTTGCTTAAGGTCACACTGATAATTAGTAACAAAGCCAGTTCTAGAATGTGTCTCCTGCCTTCTATTCCCATAGTTTTTCTCCTACATCATAAAGATGTACCACTTCACTGGTACTTGAGGTAATGCAGCCTCTTGAATGAGACTCACATTATTCAGATTTCTACTCAATAACTAATTGACAGTCAGTCTAGTGAAGTTCCAGTGGACATTAATATTTTTGTGTAGGAGGAAGATCACTGATGAAAAAATAAGATAAAAACAATTTTGCCTCATTACATAGGAATTTATTTCCAAAGTTATGATTCTTCACTGTATTTTGGTCTGTTTTAAAACACGGCTCAAATGGTAATAACAATTTTTGAACAACAACAGCCAAAAAAGTTATTGACAGCTTTTCAGTGTTGATATCTTTCCAACCAATTTACTCTTCCTGGCAGAATAAATGAGGCAGTTCCTACTCTTTTGTGACTAGTTGATGTTTTAAACATACATCTCAACCTTTTTCTTAACCCAAATGAAAATGGAAATAACTGCCATTTTGAAAAGGAGACAAAGTGCAGAAGAGCTAATTAAACTTTGGACAGAAAACTCATAAAGCTGTTGCTTCAAATAGCACAAGCAGGTTATCCACATTTAGCACACATATTTCCATATTAAAAGGAAACTGTTTAAGGGAACATGCTATTTGTCATAGTGCTATAGAAACAATTGATTTTAAACTTAAAAGGCCAAAAGGAACAGACTGAGGTCTCCTACAATGCAGCTATACGTTATTTTATCTGTGATGATTAGATAACCTGATTGATGTGAGCCTGAGTGGCATGAGTTCTCACTCATTATTTAACTTTTTTTTTTTAATTCAATAAAACACTTCAGAGACTCAAAACATATAGTTGCCAGATCTCTGCTGGTGAAAGATTATCCTACTTTGGCTACTAGATCAGAGAACTTCATGAAACAGATATTATTCTGTGCTTTGTCCTTGAAAATACAGAAAAAAAAGAGATTGGTGAGGGCTAGATTCAGCCTGGGAGAGGAGATCACCTGGAATAGATGAAAGGGTAGTTGGTGTTAGGTGGCTGGGAGGCAAAATGAGATATTTTCAAGGGCAATGTGTTTGCTAATAAATATCTACAGTTTGTCTGGAGTCACCTAGGTGAATCCTCTGTGCTGCTAGTTATGATTTCTTTCAGTCAGGGATGGTCTATGTGACCTCTAAGGAAGGGAGGTAGTCTAGGACATTTTCCAAAGATGTCCAATCAGAAGTATTGCAAAGAAGTATACTATAATTTGGGAGGTAGGTAGGTGGCATAGTGGATAGAGTGCCAGGTCTAAGATCCAGAAGACTCCTCTTTCTGAGTTCACATCTGGCTTCAGACACTTACTAGCTGTGTGATTGTAGGCAAGTCACTTAACCCTGCTTGCCTCAGTTCTTCATCTATAAAATGAGTTAGAGAAGGAAATGGCCACTCTAGTATCTTTGTCAAGAAAATCCTAAATGGGGTTATGAAGAGTTGGGTGCAACTGATCAACAACAAAATACTATGATTGAGCCTTGGCGGGGTCCAATAATGTGGAGGATTTATGGTAATCCCAGGAAGTACTGATCCTAGGAGTTGGTAGGAGGAACCAGAGAAGAATCAGATTTCAGTTGGAAGGAGGTGGGGTTGATTGGGATATAGCTGAGAGGTTAGTTGGCCTGGTGTGTTTTAAAGAACCACAGCCTAGATTGACCTTTGAAAAAAAGATGATTGCTAACCATTTGTCAGGGTCAGAACCAATAATACCAATAATATTATGTCATTCAGTGGGCGTGAATTAGATATTTTAGCATAAGATTTATAAGCTCATAGATGTGGAGCTGGAACAATTCATTTAACATATAAAGAAATTGAGTCCCAAAATTATAAAGTGACTTTAATTCAATTCACCAAATATTTATTAAGTACCCACTATGGGCAAGGCACCATGTTAGGTACTGACCTCACATAGAACAATGACAATCCCTAACTTTCAGAAATTTGTCAGGACAAGAGAGTTGGGGGTGGAGAAACTGTATACAGATAAGAAAATACAACATAGAGTATGATGGGACCAGGAAGAGAGCCAAACAATACCTTCTAGGAAAATTTGAGAGGGGACAGAACATGTTCAGCTCTCTGTGTGTGTATGTGAGTGTGTGTTTGTGTGTTTTAGCATAGAGAGACAAGGCAATGTAGAGATGATACTTCAGCTCAGCCTTTAAAGAAGATAAGGGTTATGACAGGTAGATGTGAAAAGAAAGTGCATTTTAGGCACTTGGCATTGGCTCATGCAGAAATTCGTAGAAGTGTGAATGACATTTTAAATTCAGGGAACAGCTAGTTGTACAATTTGAACTGAACATAAGGTGTATAAGGGCATATTCATTTAAATGGGAGGGGTACGGAAGTGATAGTGACATTTTCAGAGGTAATGTGAAAGAATCTGGAAAGGTAGATTGGAGCTAGATATAGAGGGCCTTGCATGCTAAGGCAGGGAATTTGTATATTAATTCAAAGGTAGCAGAGAAACACAGGATGGTGCTGTGGCATGGCAAGACCAGTGAGATATTTGGCAATTGCAAGTAGCATGGAATTAAGAGAAGATCATACATTTATAGTACGATAAAGCCAGTTTTTGAACCCCTTGAAGGGAAATTTAACTATTTTTTTCTGATCTTAAATCCATTTTCCATTTTCTCCACACTCTCATTCTTCAGCTTTTCAACCTAAAAATCATATTTTTCCCATTACTTTGTCAAACATTTTGTTAATATGATATGAGACCACACGTGAAGATCTTTGGTTGTGTGATTTAAACACTCTCAGGAATACAGTATGCCACTGTGTTAATTATCAGGTATGGGAATATAGTTAGCTGAGAGCACTATCTGAACTGCCCACAGGTTGATTCTATACTTGAGTAGCTAGTCCAGGATTTATCAATTACTCTCCAGTGAATACTTGAAGTACAGCTCTTTCCTAAGAGACTGCAGTAGCCCTGTTGACCACATGGGGATACTAAACCTGCAAATGCCTGGAATGTTCTCCTCTGTTTTACACACATACATACTGAAAAGCCCCAAACATCTGCTTCCTTCCTTCTTATCCTCTTACCAATTTTTAGACATGGATGGGACACAACTCACGGAAAGGGATAGATGGAAAGGGAATGTATTCCTTGACAAAGACTCATGAGCTAAAAAGAGAAAGTGAGGATGAAAAACAATGGGACTTCCACTCACTGAGTGTGGGCTAAAAATACAGGCAGACAAAGAAAACAGATGCCATGAGCTCATCAACCAAACAATATTCACAATACCTGTCAGTCTTAGCATCTCTGGATCTTTTTCTTCTTCCTGGATCTCCATTGCCCACCCTGCTCCAGGATTAGACTCTCCTAGTTGTTTTGACTTCCACCCTCATCATTTTTCTCTTCAAGGTGTTTTCAGTTACCTGTACTCCTGTTTTGTTTGTTTGTTTGTTTTTTTCACTCACTGAAGTCTCAGTTACAAAATAAGAAGGGGGAAAAAGGAAGGGAAAAGATTGTCCTGAAAAATACAAAAAATCTGTCATTTGAATTCCTTTTCCTATAGCGTAGTCCAGAGCAGACAATTTCTGCTACCTTCTGTCTGTCCTAGGAAGAGTTGTGGCAGTCTTATTTCTACTGGTGTGTACCAGTGTACCATTCTGTACAGATGTCTTAAAATTCACAGACATTTAAGAAGGTGATGCAGAGGAACTGTGTTATACCAATTTTTAAGTAAACCTTCAATAGCACTCCCCTGCTCAAGCAGTCTCGAAACCCAATGGAAAAAAAAAGGACTTGACATTAACCTGGGACTGCTTATTCTTGATGAAGCTCATCGTCTATCACTGTCTGAGGTATCCTATTCCTTCTACTACTATATCTAAGAATAGAGACTATGGGAGTCGGGGTGAAATGAGAAGGAAATTTATGTTTCCTATGACCTGGTTCAAAGTGGGTTCTAGTATTTCTGGTGGTGATGTTGCTGCTACCACAGCAGCTGTCAGATAGACCTCAAAATGTATTAAATACTTGGAAAAGTGAGATCAAGTGGGAAATCAACCCCCATAATATAATTTAATAAAGAATTCCTCAAAGAAATCTTTGATACATGAAAGACATTATATAATGTGTGTGTGTGTTTGTGTGTGTATTTTTTTCCTCCCTCCTATCCTTGCTAAACTCCACCAGTTTTTCCAGTAATAGCTGATTCCAAGCATAGTTCAGTATGGAACAATTTAGAGAATCACATCTAGCAAGAAAAGATTATTGCACTGGGGACAGGAAAGAGAAAAATACAATATATGATTAAGTATATTTACTGAAGTCATGAGCTGCTTTATTGAAGCATAACACCTGGTAGATAGTTCCTTTTGCTTGTCTGATATCAATCTAAGTGTTTTTCATATTTTTCAGCTCCTCCATATGCCAGAGGATGGCTCATAATATGTTTTTTTATTGGATATATTGAAGTGCTCTTATAATAAGTAATTCCCTCAAATAGTTTTTGAGATACTCCAGGATGTCATCAATTATTTCAAGATGTGTGGTGGACTTGTGAACAAAATTAATCTTATGTCAATCCAACAATAGGGTGCTGTAATTCCCAAAACATTTTATCTAGTGGATTATGATTATTTCTACAATCCTATGCAATTTAGAATGTATCAATGAAAGAAACTTCCTTTTAATGGACAAATTATTTGGTGAAAGCATTTGCCAAGGAGTCTTTTAGCCTTCAGGGACTTTTCTTCAAGTGAGTGAATGTGTGTGTGTGTGTGTGTGTGTGTGTGTGTGTGTGTGTGTGTGTGTGTGAGGCAAAAACTGATATTTTTTAAAAAAGGAGTAGCCAGCAAAAAAAAAAAAAGATAGCATGTCATCTCCTTTAACTCTACCTTGCCCCAGTCCTTTCTCCTCACAGAACAGCAGATTTCAAAGGAGATCTCAAAACTCCTCAAACACAATGCCTAGCTATAGCATGCATCCATCTACAATATTCCCAACAGTTGGAAAACCAGCTTCTTCTTGAAAACCTCCGGTGACAAGTAATTCACTGTCTGGGGAGGCAACTCATCCTATTTTAGACAGTTCTAATTGTCAAGAAGTTTTCCCTTTCAGCTAAAAATTGTCTTAGTGCATTCATCTCCTTCCCTCCCCCTTTTACCTCTCTTCAAGCTCCATTCTTAATATAAGTATATTCAAGTAGAAGCTCCTGGCTAGTGGTGCCATTGCTTTACCATTCCTGGCACCAGGGCACAAACAAGTAGCTAAGAACTGGCTTGGTAAACAGTAAACACTTTAAAAATTCTGAATGAATAATAGCTAATAGCTAGCATTTACATGGAAATTTAAGGTTTGCAAAGCACTTTAAATATGTTTTATTACCCATGAATGACCACTTGGTATTCATTTGTATATTCTCCAGTCTAAAATTGTTGGTTTTCAGTAATTAAGGAGATTCATACAATTTTAAGGTTGTATATCTTAGAGGACATTTGTTCAAAATCCCTCCTTTTATCAATGTGGGAAATTGAGTTTCTGGTTAAGTGATATCCAAGGTCACACAGTTAATAGTGGTCAGGTCAGAACTAGAAACAGTGTCTATTGACTCCTAGCCTGGTGCTCTTTTCATCATATCATACCACAAACTTGTAACTGAATTTTTCAAAGTGCATATCATTTTGCTTATTCATGTGTTCAACTGTGCATATATGCATACATACACTTAATCAAGAATATTCATTGGCCACATTTTGTAGTAACTGTAAGAGCTTACAATTAAATAGAACACTTTATTTTTTATTACAACAACCTTATAAAATAGGTAGTATGAGCACTTTACAAATATCTCATTTGATCCTCACAATTCTACTCAGTAGGTATGATTATTATCCTTATTTTATAGTTGAGGAAACTGAGGCAGACAGAAGTTAAGTGACTAACCCAGATCACACAGTTAGAAAGTGTCTGGGACTGGGTTTGAACTCAGGTCTTCTTGACTCCAGGCCCAATGCTCTATCCACTGTGCCATCTAGCTGCCATTAGGGCATGTAAACATAGATTATATACTAAATGATGCTTCCACAAGGATGAGAATAATAATAAAACTCAAATATCTCAAAATGAAGAATGTAAAGTGGGAAATGGATGATACTTCATCTTACTGCTTAAAATTCTAGAAATACAAAGTAAAGACCAGAGATAACACAATCAAAGGGAATATAAAAGAAAAAAGACTGATGACTAGACGGAATCACACTGCTTCTGTACATGACCATGGTGCATGTGACCCCATAGGTAAAGAAGATGTGACTCCTAGTTATCTAAACTGATGAGACTGATTCTTACTTACCTTGGTAGAAGTTGGTATTACGCATTACATAGGTTACATGAAGTAGGCTTATCACCCCAACCTCAGAAGATAGAGACAGAAAATGGAATCCTGAGTTCAGAGAATAGCTACAAGGTTGGCTTGGAAGAAGTATGGGGTAAACAAAGAAATCAAGGAGATAAGTCTGGAAAAGGTCGGTGGGAGATAGACTATGGAAGGTTTTAAATGACACATTGAGGAATTTGTATATTATCCTAGAGGCCAGAAGGAACCACTAGAGATTTTCAGTACCCATATCTATGTTCAAGGAATGTTAAATGGGCAGCTGTGTAGAGAGTTTGGCAAGGGGAAAGAAAGAAGACAGGGAGACCAATTACAAGGGTATTATAAGACAGTCTAGGTGAGAGGTGAATGGGTAGCAAGGTGGCACAGTGGATAGAATGCCTGGTCTGAAGTCAAGAACTTTCTGAGTTCAAATCTGGCTATAGACACTTACTAGCGGTGTGGCTCTGGGCAAGTTACTTATCCCCGTTTGCCTCACTTTCCTCATCTGTAAAATGTGCTGGAGAAGGAAATGGCAAACCACTCCAGGTCTGACTAGAACCTTCAAATGAAGTCACAAAGAGTAGCATATGACTGAAAATGACTGAACAACAGCAAGGTGAGAGGTGAGGAAGTTGACTAGTGAGAAGGGGACAGTTATGAGAGACATTGATTAGACAGAATTGACAAGGCCTGGGTTATGGTTGGATATATGGATGAGGGACAGGGAGGATTTAAGTTTGACTCTAAATTATGAACCTGGTCACTAGAAGGATAGTGATTCCCTTAACAACAATACCAAAGTTTGGACGACAAGTGGGGTTAGGTAGGAAGATAAATTGTTCCGGATATGTTCGAGTTAAGATGTTAACAGAACAACCACATGGACTGACTCTACTCACAGTGAAGTTGAGATTATATTCCAACGAGGAGGGGAGTGAACATAGGACCTCCTTTCCCCTACCCCTAGGACACACAGCCCTAAGAAATAGAAATACGTCTTTGGCTTTTTCATCCATTCTTTTCCATTCTAAGTGCAGGGAGTAGAGTGAGCCTCAGGGAAGTGAGAGATCAGAAATCCACGCCAGGGGTTAGATCCAGCCCAGCAGTGATGCCTGGAGGAGAAAGGCTTGGGTACTTTAGCCCAATAGAAGTAGGTACTATCAGTTTTAGACTTGATCTTGGAGGGACTAATGTAGGAAATGAGCTAAATCCCACTCCACCCCCATCCCTACTTAAACATTAAGGTGGGATAGCAGGATTATGACCCCAAGGTGCTGAGGGCATGTTTGTACTTCCTGTATCTTTGAAGTAAGTATTCTTTTGTAAATATTAATTCCATGTTAAGTAGTTAAATAAAATTTACATAGTAGTTACTGGGGCCGGAAAAATCTGCACGCGCGCGTGCGCGCGCGCGCGTGTGTGTGTGTGTGTGTGTGTGTGTGTGTGTGTGTGGTATGTGTAGGAAGTATAGCTCTCAGGTTCTAAAGTTGATGCCAGAGACTCCCCAAACCCTTCATGGTATTAATATGACACACTTGTTCCTGAGATAGTGGGGCCAGAGCAAATACATCACAAATACATGCATTATATCTATATCTCACATATACATACATGTAGTCATGTATATATTATATATGTGTATAGAAATGTATGTATGTGTGTGTGAGTTCTGCATGGATGCTATTATTAAACCCTTGGAACCTGATGAAATCACTGAAAAATAGTGTATATAAAGGGAAGAAGGTCCACAATGAGCCTTTGGAGACCTACATGCTCAGGACGTGGGTAACAGATAATAATTAAGCAAAAGGGACTGAAAAGATGTGTTCAGATAGGTAGGAGGAGAATCAGAAGAAGTAAGTGTCATAGAATCAAGAGAACAGAGAAATGCAGAAGTAGGGGATGGTTAACAATCTAAAAAATTGCAGAGTTCAAGTGGAATGAAGACTAAAAAAAGCCATTGTCTTTAGTGATTGCAATTGCTGATTAACTTGAAGACAGAAATTTCAATCAAGTGCTGGGATCAGAAGCTAGACTATGAATCACTAGAAATAAGAAAATAAAAGTCTTTGTATTTTGTAACAATATGCTAGGCGAGGGACAGTAGTCAACTACTGCCTTCCTATTTTTAGTTATTATGGCAAGTGGTTACTTTTGTCAAAACAGCTGAACAGATTTTGCATTTTAGACCTTACCAGTGAATAAGATCCAAATTCACCTTAAATAAGAAATGGGATTTGGAAGATGAGATTGCCTGAAATGCAAAATGACTGTCATTAGTGAAACCACTATAAAATTAGGTTACACCATAAATAGAGAAACTTTCCAGTGTTAAATTTTCCAGAGGGATAGTATATTTAGAAAACCTGCATCGTTAGCAACTACTCATTAAAGAAAACATGCGATGCTATTACATATTCACAGGTAAGGGAGTGATCCTGTTTTGCATGCTGAACCATTATTATACTCTTAGTAATTACAGTTCCACCTATCCATGTGCTACCTTGCTCTCTGTGGATTGTTTGAAATACTTCTCTTAGTACTGTGGAAGGCTCATAAGGGCTTAAGCTATGTCTATGTAACTACATAAATGTTTTTTGAGTCTTTAAAATGCTTCAGGGAACTCTTAAAAGTGCATCAGTGGCAACCCTAAAAACTAACATGGCTTTAATTGTAAATGGGCTATTTCACATTTGTAGTTCAGTCTATTGATGCTTTTAAAGAAGCAGTGCCTTCCCTTTCATCCAAAGAAAGAACTATGGAATTTGAATGCAGATCGAAGCATATTATTTGCTATTTTTTTCTCTTCTATTGAGTTTTGTTTTCTCTTTCTGGTGGTTCCTCCTATTGGTTCTAATTTGTATTTACAATATAACTAATCTGAAAATATGTTTAATAAGAATTATATATATATATATATACATATGTATATGTATGTATATAAAAGAAGCAGTGCCTTCGATAAATAGGGGTTGGTTTAGGAGGCAAAACAACTGCTTTGCTATGTATGGAATTTACAATCATTAGAAAATTTCCATTCCAATCCAATAAACATTTACCAAGGGCCTATTATGTGAAAGGCACTGTGCTAGATGTATGGAGGCACACAGACCAAAATTACTCTGTACCCTCAAGTTGCTCACATTCTGTTGGGCTGATATAGCATGTAAATGAAGATACACATGGAACTTGAAGAGACAGGCTACACTAACTACTAAGGGGACTGGGGAGGTTTCCTGTATGAATAAAAAAAATGAGTTAAGTCTTGAAGGAAGCTAGAAATTCTAAGAGATGTTGGGGTGAGGAGAGTGCATTCCAGGTATAGGGATCAGTCTAGGTGAGTTTGGCAATAACAATGATTGATAGATATGAATATGTCACTCACCACTGGCTAATTAAGCTAAATAAGATACAGAAGCCATTATGTGCTAGAAAAGGTACCTTCATAAAGAAACCTTTGATAGTTCTCCATTGTCTATCAAATAAAAGTCCAAACTTCATAGGCATAGTACTTGCCAAAATATGGCTTGAATTCTGCTTTTAAGTACTATCTCTTATTCCTTGTCATGTTCACTATCCAAGCCACCAAGTTCATTATCACCAGCTAGACTACCCATCTCCTGAGTAATATTTGTGCTTTCCTGCTGTTTTTTTTTAAAATAATGGGTCTGTAGTCTATGTTATCTTCCCTACCTCTGTCTCTGTTGAAATTATTCAAGGACCACTGTTTCTATGAAAAATTCTCTTCAATTCTTTAGCCAGTAGGCCTCTATTTATCTCAACTGATCCCTTATTACATTGTTTATTCCCTTATCATAGCATAATTTTAGTATTTTTAATTGGAAATGTGTCTTACCACTTTTACTAGACTGTCAGATGCTTGACATCAGACTCCTTGCCTTAATTAATATCCTGCAGTTTCTAGGCACTTTATTGTTTGGACTGAATTAATTACTACCACAAAGGACAAGACAACAAGCATTCATTAAGTGCCTACTATGTGCCAGAAATGTGAGAAGTACAATGGAAGGCAAAAAACAAAACAAAACAAACAAACAAAAAAAATCAGTTCCTATTGTCAAAGAGCTCAGTCTAATGGGACGGATCACATGAAAATAAAATATTGATATCAATATCAGTAACTGCATTAAAAGTAGAGAAGATTGAGAAAGGCTTCTTATATAATGTGGGACTTTATTTTTTAACTTAATAGCATTTTTTTCTAATTACTTGTAAAGATAGTTTCCAACATTCATTTTTTAAAAGATTTTGAGTTCCAAACTGAGTTGCTACCCTTGCCACCTTGCCAAGACAGTAAAGAATCTGATATAGGTTATACATGTCTAATCATGTTAAACATATTTCCACATTAGTCATGTTGTGAAAGAAGACTCAAAACAAAAGGGAAAAACCATGAGAAAGAAAAAAAAAACAAAATCAACAAAAAAGTGGAAATAGTGTACTACACAGACTCTGTAATTCTTTCTCTGGATGTGGATAGCATTTTTCATTGTGAGTCTTTTAGAATTATTTTGGATCTTTGTATTGCTGAGAGGAGTTAAGACTATCATAGTTGATCATCACACAATGTTGCTGTTACTTGTGTACAATGTTCTCCTGGTTCTGCTCAGTTTACTCAACATCAGTTCATGTAAGTCTTTTCAAGTTTTTCTGAAATACTCCTGCTCATCATTTCTTATAACTCAGTAGTATTCCATTACATTCATATACTACAACGTGTTCAGTCATTCGCCAATTGATGGGTATCTCCACAATTTCCCATGCTTTGCCACCAAAAAGAGAGCTGCTATGAATATTTTTATACATGGAGGTTCTTTTCCCTTTTTTATGATCTCTTTGGGATATAGACCTAGTAGTGGTATTACTAGATCAGAGGGTATGCATAGTTTTATAGCCCTTTGGGCATAATTCCAAATTGCTCTCCAGAATGGTGGGATCAGCTTACCACACCAACAATGAATTAATGTTCCAATTTTCCCACATCTTCTCCAACATTTGTAATTTTCATTTTTTGTCAGATTAGCCAATCTGATAGCTGTGAGGTGGTATTTCAGAGTTGTTTTAATTTGTATTTCTCTAATCAATGATTTGGAACATTTTTTCATATGTCTATAGATAGCTTTAATTTCTTCATCTGAAAACTGCCTGTTTATTGCCTTTGAGTATTTGTCAATTGGAGAATGACTTGTATTTGTATAAATTTAATTCAGTTCTATCTTTTAGAAATGAGGCCTTTATCAGAAACACTGGCTGTAAAAATTATTTCCTAACTTTCTGCTTTCTTTGTAATCTTGGTTACATTGGTTTTTGTTTGTGCAAAACCTTTTAAATTTAATGTTATCAAAATTATCCATTTTGCATTTCATAATGTTCTCTATCTCCTGTTTGGTCAAAATTCTTTCTTTCTCCATAGATCTGACAGGTAAACTATTCCTTACTCTCCTAATTTGCTTATAGTATCACCTTTTTGGTCTAAATCATGCACCCATTTTCACCTTATCTAAGTATATGGTATAAGACGTTGGTCTGTGTCTAGTTTCTACCATACTATTCTCTAGTTTTCCCAGAAGTTTTTGTCAAATAGTGAGTTATTATCCCAAAAGCTGGAGTCTTTAGGTTTGTCAAACAGTAGATTACTATGGTCACTGAACTGTGTCTTATGTACCTCAGCTATTCCACTGGTCCACCATTCTATTTCTTAGTCATTACTAAATAGTTTTGATAATTGCTGCTTTATAATATAGTTAAATGGTACTGGTAGGCTACTTTACTTTGCATTTGTTTTCATTAATTCTCTTGACATTCTGGACCTTTTGTTCTTCCAAATGAATTTTGTTTTTATTTTTTCTAGCTCTATAAAATATTTTTGGTAGTTTGATTGGCATTGTCCTGAATAAGTAAATTAATTAAGGTAGAATTGTCATTTTTATTGTATTAGCTCAGCCTACTCATGAGCAATTTATATTTTTCCAATCGTTTAGATCTGACTTTATTAGTGTGAAAACTGTTTGCAATTGTATTTATATAGTTCCCAGGTTTGTCTTGGCAGGTAGACTCCCAAATATTTTATATTGTCTACAGTTATTTTAAATGGAATTTCTCTTCCTCTCTCTTACTATTGGGCTTTGTTGGGAATATATAGAAATGCTGATGATTTATGTGCTTTTATTTTATATCCTGCAGCTTTGTTAATTTATTGTTTCAACTAGTTTTTCAGTTGATTCCCTAAGTATACCATTACATCATCTACAAAAAGTGATGGTTTTGTCTCCTCCTTGCCTATTCTAATTCCTTCAATTTCTTTTTCTTCTCTTATTGCTAAAGCTAACATTTCTAGTACAATATTGAATAATAGTGGTGACAATGGGCATCTTTGTTTCACCCCTGATCTTACTGGGAAAGCTTCTAGCTTGTCTCTGTTACATACAATGCTTGCTGATATTTTTAGATAGATACTGCTTATCATTTTAAGGAAAATTTCATGTATTTCTATGTTCTCTAGTGTTTGTAATAAGAATGGGTGCTGTATTTTGACAAAAGCTTCTTCTGCATTTGTTGAGATAATCATATGGTTTCTGTTAGTTTTGTTATTGATTTGGTTAATTTGGCTGATAGTTTTCTTAATACTGAACCAGCCCTGCATTACTGATATAAATCCCACCTAGTCATAGTGTATTATCCTCATGATAAATTGCTGTAATCTTTTTGCTAATATTTTATTTTAAAATCTTGCATCAATACTCAGTAGAGAAATTGGTCTATAATTTTCTTTCTCTGTTTTGGCTCTTTCTGGTTTAGGTATCAGCACCATATTTGTTTCATAAAAGGAATTTGGTAGGACTCCTTCTTTACCTATTTTTCCAAATACTTTATATATTATTGAATTAATTGTTCTTTAAGTGTTTGGTAGAATTCACTTGTAAATTCATCTATTCCTGGAGATTTTTTTCTTAGGGAGTTCATAAATGGCTTGTTCAACTTCTTTTTCTAAAATGGGGTTATTTAAGCATTTTCTTTCCTCTTCTGTTAATCTTGGCAATTTGTATTTTTTTTTAAATATTCATCCATTTCATTTTGATTGTCAGATTAATGACATACAGTTGGGCAAAATAGGTCCTAATGATTGCTTTCATTTCCTCGACATTGGTGGTGACTTCACCCTTTTCATTTTCGATACTGGTAATTTGATTTCTTCCTTCTTTCTTTTTTATTAAATGAAATTCACCAAAGGCTTATCCATTTTACTTTTTTTTACAAAACTTGCTCTTTGTTTTATTTATTAGTTCAATAATTTTCTCAATTTCAATTTTCTTAATATCTTTTTTAATTTTCAGAATTTATACTTTGATATTTAATTGGGCATTTTCAATTTGGTCTTTTTCTAGCTTTTTTAGTTGTGTGTACAATTAATTGATCTTCTCTTTCTCTATTCTATTCAGGTAAGCATTTAGAGATATAAAATTTCCCCTAAGAATGATTTTGGCTACATCCCATAAGTTTTGGTATGCTGTATTATTATTGGTGTTCTTTTGAGGAAATTATTGATTGTTTCTATGATTTGTTGTTTGACCCACTCATTCTTTAGGATTAGATTATTTGGTTTCCAATTATCTTTTAATCTATTATTTCATGGCCCTTTATTATACTTAATTTTTATAGTTTCATGATCTGAAAAGTATGCATTTAATATTTCTGCCTTTCTGCATTTGATTGTGAGATTTTTATGCCTTAATACATGGTCAGTTTTTGTGTAGGTGCCATGAACCACCAAGAAAAAGTTATATTCCTTTCTCTATTTCCATTCAATTTCCTCCAGAGGTCTATCATATCTAACTTTTCTAAAATTCTGTTCACCCCTTGGACTTCTTTCTTGTTCATTTTATGGTTAGATTCTAGTTCTGAGAGGGGGAGTTTGAGGTCCCCCATTAGTATAGTTTTGCTATCTAGTTCTTCCTATCACTCACTCAGCTTTTCTCTAAGAATTTGGATGCTATACCACTTGGTGCAAATATATTTAGTTGATATCACTTCATTGTCTATGGTACCTTTTAGCAAGATATAGTTTCCTTCCTTACCTCTTTTATTTAGATCTATTTTTGCTTTTGCTTTGTCTGAAATCAGGATTGTTACCCCTGCTTTTTTTTTTTGTGAGGCAATTGGGGTTAAGTGACTTGCCCAGGGTCACACAGCTAGTAAGTGTCATGTGTCTGAGACCGGATTTGAACTCAGGTCCTCCTGACTCCAAGACTGGAGCTTTATCCACTGCGTCATCTAGCTGCCCTTGCTTTTTTTTTTTTAACTTCAGCTGAGGCATAATATATTCTGCTCCAGCCTTTTACTTTACTCTATGTTTTTCTCTGCTTCAAATGTGTTTCTTATATACAATATATTGTAGGATTCTGGTTTTCAATCTACTCTGCCATCTGCTTCTATTTTATGGGAGAGTTCATCCTATTCACATTCACAGTTATGATTACTGTGTATTTCCCTCCATCTTATTTTTCTCCCTGCTTATACTTTTCTGTCTCCTTTCACCCTGTCCCTCCTCACCAGTATTTTACTTCTGACCACTACCTCCCTCAATCTGCCCTCCCTTCTATCAGCTCCCCCCTTATTTTTCTTTCCCCTTTCCCCTCTTACTTCCCTTTATAGGGTAGGATAAATTTCTATACCCAACTGAGTGTGAATGTCATTCCCTCTTTGAGTCATATCTGATGAGAATAAGGTTCAAACAATACTTGTTCCCTCTCTTTCCCTCTATTATAATAGGTCTTTTGCATCTCTTCATGTGATACTATTTACCCTATTTTGCTTCCCTCTTTCCTCTTCTCCCAGTACAATCCTTTTTTTCACCTCTAATTTTTTTTTATAACATCACATCAAAGTAAACTTACAATCACAACCTTTGTATACGTATACTCCTTTTAACTGCCCTAATAGAGATACAGTTCTTAAGAGTTGCAAGTATCATCTTCCTGTGTTGGGTTGTAAACATTAACCTCATTGAATAACATGTTTTTTTTTTCTTTCCTGTTTACCTTTTTATGCTCCCCTTGAGTCCTATATTTGAAGGTCACATTTTCTGTTCACCTCTAGTCTTTTCATCAGGAAAGTTTGAAAGTCCCAAATTTTATTGAATGTCCATTTTTCCCCTGAAAGATTATGCTCAGTTTTTCTGGGTAGTCAATTCTTGGTTGTAATCCAAGCTCCACTGCCTTCCAGAATATCTTATTCCAAGACTGCTGATCCTTTAAGGTAGAAGCTGCTAAGTCCTGTGTAATCTTGACTGTGAGTCCTTGATATTTGTTTTGTTTCCTTCTGACTACTTGCAGTATTTTCTTTTTGACATCATAATTCTGTAATTTGCCTATAATATTCCTTGGAATTTTCATTTTGCAATATCTTTCAGGAGGTGATTGGTGGATTCCTTCAATGACTATTTTACTTCCTAGTTCTAGGATATCAGGGAGGTTTTCCTTGATCATTTCTTGAAAGATGCTGTCCAGGCTCTTTTTTTGATCGTGGCTTTTGGGTAGTCCAATAATTCTTAAATTATCTCTCCTGAATCTATTTTCCAGGTCAATTGTTTTTCCAATGAGGTATTTTACATTTTCTTCTATTTTTTCATTCTTTTGATTTTGTTTGAGTGATCCTTGATGTCTCATAGAGGCATTAGCTTACACTTGCCCAAATTCTAATTTTTAAGGAATTATTTTATTCAATTAGCTTCTGTATCTCCTTTTCCATTTGGCGAACTCTACTTTTAAAGGAGTTGTTTTCTCTAGTGGATTTTTTATCCCCATTTGATCAACTCAATTTTTAAGGAGTTGTTTTCTTCCATCAATTTTTGTGCTTCCTTTTCAAAACTGTTGACTCTCTCTTGCATAACTCTCATTTCTTTTCCCAAATTTTCATCTACTTCTCTTTTTTGATTTTTAAAATTCTGTTTGAGCCCTCCAAGAAAGCTTTTTCAGGCATGAAACCAATTAATATTTCCCTTTAAGGCTTCCAATGTAGGTATTTTAATATTGTTGTCCTCTTCTGAGTTTGTGTTTTGATGTTCCCTGCTGCCATAGTAGCTTTCTAAGGTGAGGACTCTTTTCTGTTTTTTTTTTTTTGTGTGCTCATTTTTAGCTTATTTCTAGACTTTTCAAGTTGAGCTCTGCTCCTGAGATACAGGGGGCTGTTTCCCAACCTTTTTGGGCTGGAGGCTAGGGGCCTGGTCACTAGCTTTCTTCACCAGGGCCTCAGGTGCTAGTGGCTTGCTCTCTGTACTGGGACAGCCCTGACTAGTCATACCTGTTATGTGCTACCTTCTGGGGCTCGCATTTTGCCTTCTGCAGTGGGCTTGGAGGCCTCTTAACTGGCCTACTGTGCCACTGGCCTAATGAGCCAGAACTGTAGGGCCTCAGTTGCCCATTTGTGCTTGACTAAGTACCTCCTGCTGGCTTACCTGGACACTGTCTGCAATGGGCTGCACTCCTGTTTTCCCCAAGTGAGACAGACCTTTACCTTTACTGAAGTCCTTCTAAGTTATCTTAAGCTGGAAAATTGTTTCACTCTGTCTTTTTGTAGGTTCTATCACTCCAGCATCTGTTTAGAGACTTGGTTTCAACTTTGTTTCTGAGAGAAACAGGGGAGAGCTCAGGCAATTTCTACCTCCAGAATGTAGGATTTTAGACTGGAAGGAAGCCAAGCAAAACAAGAGACTGGGATGAGAAAGGAGAACACTTCAGGCATGGAGCATAGTCAGTAAAAATGCATGGAATCTGGAGGTGGAATGTTATCTGTGAGGAATAGTAAGGAAGTCACTGAATTGGAACAGGTGAGAGGAATAAATTGTAAGAAGACTGGAAAGGTAGAAGAGTGCCAGGTTATAAAAGGTTTTTAAACTAAGCAAAGGATTTCGTATTTTATCCTGAAGGCAATAGTGAGCCATTGGAGTCCATTAAAGAGGATAGTGACATGGTCAGACTTGTGGTTTAGGAAGATTAGTTTGACAGCTGGCCAGAAGATGGATTGGACTGGGAAGATACTTGAGGTGGGGAGGTCAGTCAGCAGGCCATTGTAGTAATCCTGGTGTGAAGTGACAAATATTTATTCCACAGTGGAGGTCATTTCAGAGGACAGAAGTGGGGGTGGTATATGAAAAGTGTTAGGAATGCAGAAACACAGTACTTGCAACTGATTGGACACGGGGTGGGGTGGGTACGAAAGAGAGAGGAGTTGAAAATGACACCTAGGTAATGAGCCTGAGTAAATGGGAAGATGATGGTACTCTTGACAGATATAGGGAAGTTAGGAAGAGGTGAAGGTTTAAGAGGAAAGATAATGAATTCAGATTTGGACTTGTTGAATTGAAGATATCTACAGGGACATTTACTTAGAGATATCCACTAGTCAGTTGGAGATGCAAGACTGAAGTTTAGGAGACATTTAAGGGCTTGACAAATAGATCTGATAATCATCTACTCTGAAATGATAACAGAATCCATGGGAGCTGATGAGATCACCAAGACAAATAATATAGAGGGAGAAAAGAAAAAGAACACAGTATAGACCCTTGGTGGGGGGGTGGGGATACATCTAGGTTAGTAGAATAATCTCAATAAAGATCAAAGGTGAGTGAATAGGAACAGTCCAAAAGGTAGGAGACCAGGAGAGAACCGTATCCCAAAATCCTAGAGAGAAGAGAGTATCGAGAGAGAAGATGACTGAGAAAAGGCCATTAGATTTTACAATTAAGAGATTATTAGTTACTTTGGAGAGAGCAATTTCAGTTGAATGACAGTCAGAAAGCAGACTTTAGAGTTAAGAGAGTGAAAGAAGAGGTAGTAGAGATATTGTAGATGGAGTCCTCAAAGACTTTGACCACAAAAGATAAGAAAGATAATAGTGGGAATGGATGGACAGAGTGAGGGTTTTTTTATGATGTGGGACATATGGGTGTATTTATAGGCATCTAAGTTGCCCAGTAGGTAGAATGGACTTCGGGTCAAGAAGATTTGAGGCCAAATCTCAACTTAGACAATTATTTGACACCATGTAAGTCACTTAACTATTATCAGTTTTAGCTTCCTCACCAGTAAAATGGGGATAATAATAGAATCTAACTTGTAGGATGGTTGTGAGAATCAAATGAGATTCTCCTTTCAAAGTTCTTTGTAAATCTTAAAGTGTTAGCTATTATTATTATTATTCTTAATAGTAGTAGTAGTAGTAGTAGTAATAGCAGTAGTAATAGTGGTAGTGGTGGTAGTGGTAGTGGTAGTGATAGTATTGTAGGCAACCAGGAAGCAGTTAATAGATAGGGAGAGAATAAATTTCAGTGAGAGGGTGGGCATAATAGAAGGGGCAATCTTCTGGAATATAAGGATGGAATGGAATCACTTCACATATTGAAGAGTTAGCTTTGGCAAGGAAAAGGGCCAATGGTGAAGATGATAGTATCAGAAGATATATAGGTGATATAAAAAGAGGAGAAGGAAAGAAAAGGGAGCATTCATATTCCTATTAGCTATTTTTATGCCAACTTAAAGAGAGGGAGAAAAAAGTTAATATTTAAATTAACCAATAACTTATTATCATTAGAAAAAAGTTTAAGTATAATATTGCTAAATACTAAAATGCAGAGAATCTACGAATGTTATCCAAGTAAGATGCTAAAGATACTTTCATTTTTCCTTTGATCTTTCATCTATCTATTGATTTTTCAATTTCCATTTCTGAAAGAATTTTGCCCATCAGGTCATTTAAATTACAAGATTTCCTTATCATGTTGTTTCTGTTTCATTTACTACTCATTTTTCTGTTCTATGTTAGGAGTGGTAAAAGGGACAAATGTCAGCTAGAACTTTGCTGCAGGATTAAATGAGAATTCAAGACATCTATGTTGATTGTTATCAATAATAAATTTGACTTATTTCTGTCATTTTCTTATAATTAGTTATGACAACAATATAACTTGTCTGGATTGCATAATTAAGAGACTGGACCAGGAAACAAAAGTCTTAATGTTTTACTTATAGAAAATATATTTAATTTAAAAATACAGTTTAAGTTAAGAGGTTGGTCTTTTTGTTAAAAGTGAATGTTATAATTTTTAATTTTTGTCAAATAATTTGATCTTTTCTTATATTAAAAAGAAAAGGGAAAAATAATTAAATTATGCTTTTAACTAAAGTCTGTAGAAAAGGAACAAGCAGTAGTTCAAAGATGGAAAAAAGAAATTACAAATGAAAAGCACAGATAAATATAATAGTAAATGAAAACTCAATTGATACATAAAACCTAGAGAGTTTTTTAAAAAGACCAATAAAATTGAAAGTCCCTAGCACATTTAATTTTTTTTAAAGGAAAGAGTAAATGCCACTAGATGAAATTACAAATAACAAAAGAAAGCTCACTACAAATACCAAATAAATTAAAACTATTATTTGGGAATACCATACATACCTGTAGGTGAACAACACAGATACTCTAAAGGAAATAGATGATTATTTGCCAAAAAAATATATGTTACCAACTTGGTACAACAAAAAAATTAAGAAGATCAATAAAATCCAATAATTTCAGGTATAAAAGTCCAATCAGCAAAGAATTATTTCATACACCTAAACATAGACACACACACACACACACACACACACACACACAAACACACACACCAATAAACCTAGAATGATTGACAACTTAATTTTCTAAATAATCTCTATATAGTATAGGTTGTTAATACATAGAGAAGAATTTGAAACGCTATTCCCAATACCTTTTATGAGTCAAATGCAGTGTTCTGAAAACTTGAGAAAATATTTAATAAAATTATGGAACAATTTGTTCTATATAGATGAAAAGATACTAAATAAAATATTAGTGAGTATAGTACAGCTCAGGCATTATAAAAACTAAGTTCCAGTCCTTGATACCATCTGAATGACAACTGGCAAGTCATTTAATCTCTCAAGGCTCAATTTTCTCATGTATAGAATGAAGGGGTCTGACTAATTGGAACCCATGGCTCTTTCAAGTCCTAGACACGTGATTCTAAGGGTACAATAATAATTTTTATATAATCATCATCAACATAAAAAAGAAACTCTTTACAGTAACAACAACAACAAAATCAAGATTTGGGAATTATTTTAAACTAGAAACATATGATTTATTTAAAGATAGGTCTGAAATTTTATTGCTGATATAAAGGAAGAACTAAGTAACTCGATTCATATTCAATGTTCGTAGATTAGTCAGATCAATGTAACAAAATAACCATACTCCCCAAATTAATTTATACACATTAATGCAAAGAGAGACTGCATGGCCTCATAGATAGAGGTTGAAATTAGAGTAACGAGAATCTGAGTGGAGGTTATTTCTCTGTCTTTGTAGTCTTGGACAAGTTATTTCACCTTAGTCATGGTGATTTTAAGCCTAAATAAATGGTGACTGGTCTTCACTGTTATTGGGAGTTTCTTTATCAGGTAGCTTCCTACATAGATGAAATCACAAGTCCATTTCCACTCCCTCTAAGTATAACATCAATTAAAATACCAAGAGATTTCTTTGTTGAACTAGAAAAAAAATTTATCTAGAAAATGAAGGGAAAAAATATCAAGAAGGCACAATGGGAAAAAATGTTAAGTTGGTCATGCAGTCACAGATATGAAAATATATTACAAGGCTATTATAAAAACTATCTGGTACAGGGTAAAAAATGGAGAAATAGACCATTGCAATAAAATAGACATGACAGAATCCAAACAAAGAAATATGAAAGATTAGTATTTGTGATGAACTTGCAGAAAAAAAAAACTTGTTGAAAATATTAGTTACATAACATAACTAATATATAGCATAAACATATTTCATAACACAATAATAGGGAAATTAGTATGTTAGGGAAATGAATTTAAACTTACATATTTTACCAAATATCAGTGAATTCCAACTGCATGATGGAATTAAACATAAAAATCCCCAAACTAAAAAAGATGGAAGAAATTAGAAAGTAAACTTATCTCAGTTGTGGAGGGAGGATGACTTTTCATGTCAATGAAAAAGATATCCTCATTTCATGTACAATAGAGAAAAAATATAATAAATACAAACAACTTTAGGAAAATATGGCTACTTGTATAAATAAAACATGTTAGTATAAAAAAACTATTTGAAATTTATGGAGGTAACTCACAATCCACTTGGATATTCAAAGACTGAACAGAAAATTTTCAAAAGAGAAAATATAAATAACTGACAAATATTTAAAACGTTCAACTTTACTAATAAAAAAAGATATAGAAAGTAAAAGAACTTTGAGGTACTAACTACCTCATTCATCAAATTGTCAAAAGTAATAACAAGTAATGAAATTCAATGTTGGCAAGGCTGTGGAAAATAGGAATATTAATTGCTATAGAATTATAAATTAGTATGATCTTTTTTTGGAAAGCAATCTGACAATACTCATTAACAATTACAAAACAATAATATCTTTAAAACCAATAAGTGAATTACTGGGAATATATTCACCAAATGTAAAACACAACAACAACAAAAAGAACAGTCTCTTTAAACCTTATTTGTACTTGCAAAAACCGTCCTCATGCCTGATAATACGACATACTTAAATTGGTACATTACTGTAATGGAATACTTTATTATAATTAAGACCCATAAGTATGAAGAATAGAAAGAAATTGAGAAATTACGTGCTGTTTTATGCTAAGATGTTGAACAGGCTGGGCTGTAGACCTTGTTTTTTTGATAAGCTGGAATACTTTTTCCCTTATGTGTGGCTTCCTCTCTGGGTCTTTATCCTTTGAGCTATGGTGATTAAGTTTTCTCATATGGGAGGGAGGGGAGGGGAGAAGAGAGGAGAGGAGGGAGAGGAGGGGAGAGGAGAGGACAGGAGAGGAAAACAAAGGAGAAGAGAGGAGAGGAGAGGAGAGGTGAGGAGAGGAGAGGAGAGGAGCGGCGTGGAGAGGAGAGGAGAGGAGAGGAGAGGAGAGGAGAGGAGAAAGAAGCAAGGAAGGAATGAAGGATGGTAGGAGCTGCATTCCCTAACTGGAACTGGCCAGTTGGGTCCCCAGTGGGGCAGCTTGTACTACTCACAGGTTGTCTGTCTTTCGTTCTCCAAGAGGACCATGGCATTAGAAAGGTGATGCCATAACTTGCAAGTGAATTGGATTTAAGTGAGGGAGGGCTGTGTAGTCACCAGCCTTACTTTCTCCTTGTCCAAGAAGGGGAGAAGGGAAAGGAAGGACGAAGTAATCACCACTTTTTATTTACCTAAAGCCCTAATGGATTTCAGCAATACAAGATTTGCCTACACTGCCTGAGTACCAGTCATGGCTTCAGTTCCTCTCACATTACACTGAGGCCCCAACTCCTTGACTTCTACATGACTTTTGTGGTTTTCACACTTCCTGCTACCACAAATCTGAAGGTCAGAAGAGGCAGAACTATCAGTTTGTCATTCCTTTCTCCTAACCCCTCTGAGGGCCCAAGCTTAGGTCAAAATTCCTTAGAATTGAGGAAGAAGGATTCTGGGAGATGCCTGTCCTTTCCTATGCCTGTAAGAGGTGTGGTCAAAACTACCATTGCACATGAAATAACACAAAGGTTTCCTTCTTCCCCTCAAAAAAAAGCAGAATAAGAAGAACAGAAACCACATTACTTTCTAGGCCTATAAAAGAAGAAAACTATATAGTATTAGATAGATAGAGAATCCTGATAAAGACTCAAAGGGAATACCTGGAAAATTTAAGGCATTTTACAAAGGGAAATTAATTTATTTAAATGTAAATAATTGAAAGTCAAGATTAAGTAGTTGCATTTATATTCAGTGTAGGGGCAATAGGGTAGGGGCTAGAGACTGGGGTCAGGAGAACCTGGGATCTAGTTCTGCCCCTCACACAAACTAGCTTTGTGCTTCTTAGCAAGCAGCTAAGGAGTGTTCCAGGCAACAAAAAGGCTGTAAATTGCAGAAAACGAATGAAATTGGTTGAAAAAGTTCTTTAATGACACAGAGGTGCATAGAGCACCCTGAAGGGAAAGGACCAATAGAAATGTTCCCCAAGGGTACCCAGCTGCAAATGCCAATGCTCACTGTGAGTACCCTACCCTAAAGAAATCATGTCTGGTTTTTAAAAAAAAGGAAAAAGAAAAAAAACCCTAAATATTAGTATATGCAATTTTTAAATAAAAAAGAAATTAATTTGCATATTAACTTATATGCTAATAATGAATCAGTCTTGTCTTTGAATTAAAACAAATCCTTTGAGGACTTCTTAATAACAGTTTGAATGAATAGCTTTCTTTAAGCTACTTTGAATTTTATGTCCTTCAAAGTAACAGAACTGTATGTGTTCTTTTTAAATATTCTTTTAAAACATTATACTTTTCAGACTTGCCTGTGATAGCAAAAGAAAATTTTAAAAGTACCAGAAAATTCTATTCATTCATCAACAAACATTTATTTGCCCTTTGCTATTTGAAAAGTACTTTGTTATACTGTTCATATAATAGCATATAATAGGACATTGGTTTGCATCATCTAATATATAAGATCATCTAATTTTCTGTTTCATAAAGTACACTGCATGTGCCCTTTAGCTTGGCCTTAATTGTTAGCAATTTGCATTGCTGTTAAGCTGCCTAGGTTAATAATGCAACCTTTCAAGTGTTCATAATAACTGCTAGTTAAGAATCTTGCAACAGTCTACAAAAATGAATTGCATCTTACAGCCCTCTTGTGAGGTAGTTAACATTGATGATCTATTTATCAATGAAGAATAAGACAAGTGAGTAATAATGAATTAAAGGAAATTCAATAGCAGAGCTTTGGATGCTGGAATTTGGCTCAACTATTGGAAAATATTCCTCTAGGTTGTTATGTTTCCTAACTACTATCTCCTTCACTCCATCTCACATGTAAATATGGTCAACCCCTCCATATACACCTTTGATCCCATTCCATCTTGTCTTCTCCAAAAGATTTCTTCCTCTGTCATCCCCACTCTCTCACTAATCTTTAATCTTTCCCTATCTATTGGTAGCTTCTTTGCTTCCTACAAACAGACATGTCTTTTTTTTTGTATTTTATTTTTCCGCCAGTTACATGTAAAAAACAATTTTTAACATTAATTTTTGAATGTTTGAGTTCTAAATTCTTTCCCTGGATCTAATCTGCCCCTCCCCCCTGGTTGAGAAGGCAAGCAGTTCAGCATAGGTTATACACGTGTAGTCATGCAAAACACTTCCATGATAATCATGTTGTGAAAGACTAACTATATTTCCCTCCATCCTATCCTGCCCTGTTTATTCTATTCTCTCCTTTCACCCTGTCCCTCCTCAAAAGTGTTTGCTTCTGATTGCCCCTCCCCCCATCTGTCCTCCCTTCTATCATTCCCCTTCTCTTATCCCCTTGCCTCCAACTTTCTTGTAGGGTAAGATAAATTTCTATACCCAATTGAGTGTGTATGTTACTCTTTCTTTAAGCTAATTCTGATGAGAGTAAGGTTCACTCACTCCTTTTCACCTCCCCATTCCCCTCCATGTAAAAACCTTTTCTTGCCTGTTTTATGTGACATAATTTACCTCTCCTTTTCCCATTCTCCCAGTACATTCCTTTCTCACCTCTTGATTTTGTTTTTTAGATATCACCCTTTCATATTCAACTCACACCTGTGCCTTCTGTTGATTTATATATATTCCTTTTAGCTACCCTAATAATGAGAAAGGTCTTAAGAGTTATAAATATCATCTTTCCATGTAGGAATATAAAAATTTATAAGTCCCTTATGATTTCTTTTTCCTGTTTACCTTTTCATGCTTCTCTTGAGTCTTGTATTTGAAAATCAAATTTTCTATTTAGTGCTGGTCCTTTCTCAAGAATTTTTTCTCCTCATGGATTAAACTCAGTTTTGCTGGGTAGGTGATTCTTGGTTTTAATTCTAGCTCTTTTGACTTCTGGAATATCATATTCCAAGTCCACTGATCCTTTAATGTAGAAGCTGCTAAATCTTGTGCTATCCTTATTGTAGTTCCACAATACTTGAATTGTTTCTTTCTGGCTGCCAACAAAATTTTCTCCTAGACCTGGGAAATCTAGAATTTGGTTACAATATTCCCTGGAGTTTTCATTATGGGATCTCTTTCAGGTGGTGATCGATAGATTCTTTCAACTTCTATTTTATTCTCTGGTTCTAGAATATCAGGGTGGTTTTTCTTGATAATTTCTTGAAAGATAATGTCTAGGCTCTTTTTTTTGTCATGGCTTTCAGGTAGTCTGATAATTTTAAAATTATCTCACCTGGATCTATTTTCCAGGTCAGTTATTTTTCCAATGAGATATTTCATATGGTCTTCTATTTTTTAATTCTTTTGGTTTTGTTTTATAATTTCTTGATTTCTTACAGTCATTAGCTTCCATTTGCTCCACTCTAATTTTTCAGGAATTATGATCTTCAGTGAGCTTTTGGACCTCCTTTTCCATTTGGCCAATTCTGCTTTTTAAGGCATTCTTCTCATGGGCTTTTTGGACCTCTTTTGCCATTTGGTCTAGTCTATATTTTAAGATGTTATTTTCTTCAGTATTTTTTTTTTGTGTGTGTGTGTCTTCTTTACCAAGCTGCTGACTTGTTTTTCAAGCTTTTCTTGCATCACTCTCATTTCTCTTCCCAATTTTTCCTCTACTTCTCTTACTTGATTTTCAAAATCCTTTTTGAACTCTTCCATGGCCTGAGACCAATTCATATTTTTATTAGAGGCTTTAGATGTAAGAGCTTTGACTTGGTTGTCTTCTGAGTGTATGTTTTGCTCTTCCTTGCCACCAAAGTAAGTTTCTATAGCCAGTTTTTTTTTTCATTGTTTGCTCATTTTCCCAGCTTTACTTGACTTTTTAACACTTTGGTAAGGTAGGGGTCTGCTTCCAGTGTGGAGAATGAACTGTCCTAAGCTTCAGGAGTTTTGTGCAGCTGTTTTAGAGATACTTCTAGGGACCTATAAGTTTTCAGTTCTTCCAAGGTGGTATGATCTAAGGAGAGGTGTTTACTTCTCCTCTGGCCTGTGCTCTGGTCTGTGAGTGACCACAAGCACTCTTTCTTGCCCTGGAACTGTGACGAGGGTCCCCTCTCCACAACTGCCCAAGCTCTGCTATGCTAGTCCTTTTCCTTGTCCCAGGACTGCCACCCAGGACTATGACCCAGATCCAAGTATGGACAAAAATAGAGTCCTGCCTCAGTGCTAGCAAATGAACCCTGTAATCTCCTTCTGACCAGTTGTGTGATTTCCTTACTGTCTATGGCCTGAGAACTTTAGAAGCAGCTGCTGCCGATTCAGTCACTCCCAAGACTGCTCCTGGTTTGCTGGGGCTGAAGCTGTGTTGGCACAGCCAGTGCTGGCCTGGGCTCCTCTCTTACCCAGGTCTGACAGACTTTTCCTCCTTCTAAGTTGCCTTTGACATCTGTGGGCTGAGAAGTCTGGAACCAATGTAGCTGCCAGCAATTTAGTCCCCTGAGGCCTGCTCTAGGTTTGTTGTGGCTTAATCTGCACTGGTGTGGTTTCAGCTGGACTGCACTTTTCTCTTAGCCTGGTGCAACAGACCTTTCCTGCTGACCTCTTAGTTGTCTTGGGCTGGAAATTTGTTTCACTCTGTCTTTTGTGGGTTCTGCTGCTCTAGAATTTGTTTAGAGTCATTTTTAAGGTATTTGGAAGAGTTTGGGGGAGAGCTCAGGCAAGTCCCTGCCTTTACTCCACCATCTTGGCTCTCTGCCGCCCCCCTCCCCCACTCATGTCTAAAATAAACAAAACCAAATCTTCACCTGACTACCCCAGTTAGCTATTGTCCTACATGTCTTCTCCCTTTCATGGTTAAAGACCTTCAGAAAGCAGTGTACAGTGGGTTCTTCCATTTCCTCTTCTCACATTCTCTTCTAAATCTGCTATGGTCTGGTTTGTTATTTTATCATTCAACTGAAATTGCTTTTTTCAAAGTTACCAATAATGTCTTAATTCAGGAGTCCAATGATCTTTTTTAACTTCTCACTCTTCTTAACCTCTCTGAAGTCTCTGACACTGTCCATCACCCTGTTTTCCTAGATAATTTTTCCTCTCTGGGTCTTCATGGTACTGCTCTTTTCGTGTTCTCTACCAACCTGCTTCACTGCTTCTTTTAAGTCACTTTTCCTCGATCTTCCCTCAGGTCATACATGCCGGTTGTGTATATCTCCCAAAGCTGTTCTAGACCTTACCTCTTCTCCCTCTATAGTATCTCATTTACTGATCATTAATTATCATCTCTATTCAGATGTTTTTCAGTTCTGTTTATCCACCCCTAACTCCTTGTCTGACTTCTAGACTCATATCACTAACTGCTTATTGGACATTCCAAACTGGATATCCTTTGGACATCTCAAATGTCCAAATAGAACTCATTAGCTTTTCCCTCAAACTGTCTTCTCTTTCAAACTTTGCTGTTACTCTTGAGGGTGCTACCACCGTCAGTCACTGTCAAGTACACAATCTTAGTGCCTATTGTTATCAACTAGCTTAACTGTTCATGGCATAGTAGGAATGAGAACCACATCTGATCTCTGTAGGGCCTAGCCTGATTTGCTGGTCTCAGCGTCTTTCAGCCCAACAAGATATCTGGCAAATGAGGGCTATTGGTTATAAGGATCACTAGATGGATAGGTGGATGGATTGGTGAAAATGTGCCTTCTTTCCCAGAAAATAAAACAAAACAAATTTCAAGGAAGCTGCAGTCAGTCCCTTTGGCTTCATTTGTAAAAACTACCATTAAACAGGATACTCTCAGAGAAAACTGGTTAAGACTTACCATGAGCTCACACAAAGTGAAACGTACAAAGTAACAGCAATGTTGTGCAATGATCAGCTGTCAGCGACAGTAATATAATTCTCAGTAATACAATGATCTAAGACAACTGGTAAGGATTTATGATGAAAAATGCTATCAATCCCCTGAGAAATAACTGATGGTGTCTGAATACAGATTGAAGTATACTTTTTATAGAACTTATTTTTCTTGAGGGTTTTTTTTTTTTGGTCTATGTTTTTTTTTTTTACAACATGACTACTATGGAAATGTTTTGCATGACTACACATGTATAATCTATATCGAACTGCTTGCCTTCTCAGTGGGAAGGGGGAAGCAAAGAAGGAAAATAATTTGGAACTCAAAGTTTTAAAAACAAATGTTAAAAATTGTTTTTACATATAACTGGGGAAAATAAATACTAAATGAATAAAAAAAAACAAATAAAAAAAGTAAAGCCCATCATTAGCTTTAATGGCCGATGAGAAAAAAATTGATTATTACAAAGGAGGGCTATGACTTTATCATAGCCTCTACTCCCATTTGGGTAGCTAGATAGGATAGAGTGCTGGGCCTGAAGCCAGGAAGACTCATCTTTCTGAGTTCAAATCTAGCCTTAGATGCCTACTAGCTGTGTGATCCTAGGCAAGTCACTTAACTCAGGTTGTCTCGGTTCCCTCATTTGTAAAACAAGCTGGAGAAGGAAATAGCAAACAAACCAGTATCTTTGCCAAGAAAATCCCAAATGGGGTCACAAAGAGTTGGCCACAACTGGAAAATGACTAAGCACCAACTACTCACACTCATCCCATATATCCAATATATTGCCAAGTCTTATCCTTTCAAAGTTTAGAATGTCTTTCATATACATTCACTTCTATTTCTCTATATATTTGCCACTCTGGTGTATCAATTTATTACTAAACTAGGCTTTCTGGTTTGCCTCCCTCCTTCATCTTTCCTCACTTCTTTCCATTCTCCACTCAAACTCAAAAGTGATATTCTTAAAGCATAGATTGAACTGTGTCACCCCCACCATTCAGTTAACTCTACTGGCTTCCTATTTCTTCCAGGATCAAATACAAAGTTCTATTTAGCTTTTAAAGCTTTTCATAGACTGACTCGTTCTTACCTTTCTAGTCTTTTTATACTGTACTCCCCACTATGTACTCTATGATCCAGTAACATTGACCTTGCTCTTCCTTACACAAGACACTTCATCTCTTGAATTTGGGTCTTTTCACTGGCTGTCCCCCAAATCTATATGAGTTTCCTCCTTACCTCCATCCCCTGCATTTCCTGGCTTTATTCAAAACTCAGCACAAATGCCACTTTCTGCAAGAAGTCTTTTCCAGTCTCCTTCTCCCCCCATTGCCAGTGCCTTTCCTTTAAGAATCATATCTGTCCCTTTTACACTACATGCATATTGTAGGTATGTTGTTGTTTCTCCCACTAGATTTGAGCTTCTTGAAGTCAGGGATTGTGTTTCTGCCTTTCTTTGTAAGGTCTTAGCATGGTAATAAGTGCTCATTAAATGCTTGCTGACAATTGACTGTTGACTGACTGAGTAATCATAGCCCTCCTTTGTAATGATCAGTCGCTCTCCTTAGCCATTAGAGCTAATGATGACCTTTACAAATGAAGCCAAAGTGACTGAGGCAGCTTCAGGAAGGCGGGGTCCCTAAAGTTTGTTTTGTTTTGTTTTTAGGGAAATAAAATAAATTTTCACCAATCTATCCACATACCCATCCAGTGTGCCCTCTAGTAGCCCTCATTTGTCAGTCATCTTGCTGGGCTAACCAAGCTGGTCCATATAGGGATCTCATTCCTGCTGTGCTGTGAGCATTTAATCTAGCGGATAACAACAGTGTTACAAGACATTTCACAATAGATTAAGACCACCTGTTAACTTACCAGTTATTATTATGGATCAGATCAGTTTTAGGCCGTCTATGTTGTCTGATAATTCTCTTCCAACAGAGCATGGTTTTAAAAAATTAAATTGCTGGCAATAAAATAGTAGCTCATAGCACCTTGTGTTATCGGCATATCTTATACAAACCTCTCAGTGATGTGCAAACATTTAGCATAGTGTCTGGCACGTAGTAGGTGCTTAATACATGTTGATTGATTATTGGTTGATACAGAAACCTGACTTAATCAGGCATGAATTCAGTTTATGAAGCAGAGAGTAAATGACTTAAAGATAGACACTAGACATTATCTGTCACTTTGCATAAGCACCAAATCCATCCCTCAAAGAAGGAGCAATTTCTGATGTTTTTTAAATGAACTCTTTCCCAGGGGAAAATGTCTGTTTTACATTTATATTGTATAAAAGACTATTTCAAAAGGCTTTGGGTTTCTTCCTTGTTCACATCACAAGGAAATGTCTCTGATACAGCACTTTGAGACTTTCCAGATAACATCACTACCTTTCAGCCACAAATTCTGATTTTGGAAAGATTTAATTAGAAACACTAAGGAGAGTGACCAATTCAATAAACCCAGATAAATTGTTTCAATATTTTGGGAAAGTTTTTGTGTTATTATTGATCATCAATTTGAATCTTAGGATTGCTACAAAGCTCCAAGGAGCCCCATCTGGGGTCCCCTAAGGATCATTAATCTTAGGACTTTGGGTTTTCCAGGGATCATTTTGGGCCCAGCAGAACCAAGAGTTACAGAGCCTCATATCCTTCCCAGGGCCAACAGGAAGTCATCTAGAAGTCTCCCTCAAATCTAAGAGATAAGAGAACAGAGTTCCACAGAGAATAAGCAGAGCCTGGAAGGGAGTTTCCCTTGGGTCAGCCTGTGTCAATGACCCCCTAATTAGGAGGGCTGCCCCAGGATGGAGTCATAGAAACCCAGCTAGTGATCCAAGCACCCCAAACCATGAAGCAGGGTGCCTTCCTTATCCCCACGCCAGGACCCAAGAAGTCTAAACCAAAGCAGGAAGTTCAAATAATTCCAAAAGGGAAGCCCAACTTTGGCCACATGCGAAAGGATCTTAATAAAAGATGAAGAAAATGGTGAAATGTTTTTGTTTGTTTATTTGTTTTTGTTATTTCTTTGTTTTTCCTGGTCCTAATACTCTGAAAGAGATAACTGGAGTTGTACTGCATTACCAGTTTTAAGTTCATTAGAGGAACCTTTGGTATCTCCAAGTACCCCTTAATGCTGGTGTGGTCCCTGTATTGAATATCCTCAGTTTGTCCTATATAAATCTTGTTTATATTTAATTGTTGTTGTCTCTCCTATTAAAATGTGAGTTCCTTATGAGCAGGATTTTTTTTTAAATTTTATTTTGCCTTTCTTTATATCCCCAGTACTTAGCACATAGTAGGTGCTTAATGAATGCTTGTTGACTGACTGATTGAAATAAGAAGTTTAAAAAATAAAAAATAAGAAAGAGCAGAAGGACCCAAACCACTGGGAATTCAAAAGGGAGGAATAAAAATGTCTATTTATAAAGCTAACATCCATATGGTCTTCCAACTAGACTTTTATGAATACTGTTAATAACAAATCTGTTGAACATCTATCCAGTGAACTGCAACATTGACTGTTGAATAGTATCATGGGAGCTGTAAGATACTGCTCTAATCTGCCTTCATCTGTCTTTGGAAACAATTCCAAATGAGACTTTGTCCTTTGTAAGTGATCTTTACTTAGGTTAAGGTTACATGAAATTCATACAGATGATAAATATCAATATTTATGCTAATATACTACATATGCTAATATACTCAAATCCAAGACTTTGCATTTGTTGTGTTACCAATTGAATATAATTGATTATAACTTCACTTCTTTGTTTAGAATATAACAATATGTATTTATTCTTTTAACTTCCTATTTTAAAAAATTAAATGCTCTTTCTTGAAGATTTGGCCTAATGCAGAATATATTTGTTTTTTACAAAAAATTCTTCACTGATTTATTGTGTGTAAGCTCAGTACTTTTGTGATTTTTTCAAAAGATTGGGAAGGGTAAAGAAAAACAAAAATCTGACATTCATCAGGGGAAAAAATATGACTTGGCTTGTGATATATTGTATTGTCTGGTATTATAACTCCAATAATAAGCATTTGTAGGTACTACTACTACTACAACTACTACTACTACTACTACAACTACTACTACTATTACTAGTACTACTAGCTAACATTTATGTAGTGTTTACTATGAGCTACACACTGTACTAAACACCTTAAAATTATTATCTCATTTGCTACTTGCAACTTCCTTGGTAAGTAAATGCTTTTATTATTCTCATTTTACAGATAAGGAGACTGGGGCAAAAAAAGGTTAAGTGACTTGATCAGGGTAACACAACTAGCACATGTCTGAGGTCAGATTTGAGCTAAGATCTCCCTGACTTCAGGCCCTGTGATCTATCCACTCAGGCATCTAGCTACTAGTAAGCAGAGTTATAATATAGTGATTAGAGAGCTAATCTCAAAGCTTGAGAGCCCTAGATTTTCTGAGTGAACCTGGATACGTAACTTTATTCTGGTGGCTCATTAAGATAATAAGTTGCAGAGAAGGTGCCAACCTGTAAGTTTGTTTATCTGTTAGTTAAGTCCTTATACCAATAAAATCATAGTTCCAGCCCCTATCCCCTAAAGATTAAGCTTTCCCTTTTTATTTGTTACTAGACTTTGAGCTGCGAGGGATATTAATTGGCATTTAGTCCAAACCCTTCATTTTAGAAATGAAGATACTTAGG
The DNA here is from genome assembly GCF_900497805.2 of Vombatus ursinus. Classification (NCBI taxonomy): domain Eukaryota; kingdom Metazoa; phylum Chordata; class Mammalia; order Diprotodontia; family Vombatidae; genus Vombatus; species Vombatus ursinus. The sequence continues at coordinate 67,703,044 of NW_020954596.1, forward strand.
CCTAGAGTTACACAGATTAGAAACCGGGAGAGCCCAATGATGAGCCTTGGTTCTCTGGTTTCAAATTCAGTTGTTGTTGCCCTACACCTCGCTGCCTGCAATGAATAGGCCATTTGACTTTAAAATCTAGTCTCCTTTACTGGTAGCAGTACCAAGACCTACCTAGGCTGTACTGAGATACGAAGTTAAACTAAAACCTAGCCCTTGCCTTTAGAGAGTCTATTGTCTTGTCAAAGTATTTCAGAAGGAAGTGTCTAAATGATATCCCAAATAAATACTAAGGCTCTGCTCAAATTAATTTTTGACAAGCATCATTTTTTTTCTTCCAACTCTATTATTTTGTCTTTGTTTGATTGCATCTGGATACCTTATGTTCTCACTGTTTCCCTTTCTGCAATGCAAATTCTCACCCTCTCAGGCTAAGTACAAAACTGGGAGGGATTACTACTACTAGATGAAGGAAAGGGAAAAGGAATAAGCATTTATATAGAGCCTACTATGTGCCAGGCATTGTGCTAAGTACTATTACAAATATTATCTCATTTGATCCTCACAACAAATAAGTATCTTAAGAGGCTAGAAAGATGGGCTGAATTTAATAGATTAGATCTGATAAGGATAATTATAAATTAGTTTTAGATTTCAGTTCAAGCAATTAATGTTATACATACAAGATGGAGGAGGTGTATCTATGCAGTGACTCATCTGAAAAGGATCTTTGTTTATTAAGTGGATTTCAAGCTCAATGAGTTGGTAAAATATAGCAGGATCAAAAGCTAATGTGATCTTGGGGCCCATTAAGAGAAGAGCAGCTTCCAAAAATAAAGGAGAGATGGTCATATTGTACTATACACTTTTTGTCAGCTCCAAAATATTTTGTTCAGCTATGGGCACTACATTCTAAGAACGTTGATAAGCTGAAGAATGGACACTGTAGTACAGTGGAAAGAACACTGGCTCTACAAGTAGAGGGCATGGATTCAAGTCCTGCCCTGATGCTTACTACCTATGTGAATTTGAGCAAGTCCCTTATCCTTCACCCTCAGTTCCCTCATCTGTAAAATGAAGGCATTGGATTAGTTGGCCTCTGTGATCCTTTCCAACTTCAGACCTATGAGTTTATAATTCAGAGGAATGGGGAGGGCCTGAAGTCTATTCCATATGAGAACTGGTTGAAAGAATTTGGAATTTTTCATCCAGAAAAGACTCAGTGAGAATGTTGTTATGTGGAAGAGGGACTATACTTTTTTTTCCTATTTTTTCCCAGAGAAGCAAGCCTAAGCTTAATAAAAGGGAATAAAATATTCTAATATGATTTCCTAACAATTAAAAGTATTATCAAGTGGAAATGGCTATCTTAAAGGATGGTTGTTTTTTTTTTTCACTCCAGGTCTTTGGAGATAGCTAGGTGGCACAATGTATAGAATACTGGGGCCTGAAGTAAGGAAGATGCCTCTACATGAGTTCAAATCTGGCCTCAGACATGTACTAGCTATGTGACCCTGGACAAGTCACTTAACTTTGTTTGTCTGAGTTCCTCATCTATAAAATGAGCTGGAGAAGGGAATGGCAAACTACCCCAGTGTCTTTGCCAAGAAAACCCCAAATGAGATCATAAAGAGTCAGGCATGACTGAAATGACTCAATTAACAGCAAACAGGTCTTTGAGCTAATAGTGGATAATTATTCTCTAGGTATATTGAAGTGGAGGATCTTTTTCATGTAATTGTTAGAATAGATGACTATTGAGAGCCCTTCCAAGTCTAAAATTCTCCCATTCTGCAAAACATTTTGCCATTCACTTTTCAGAGTTTCTTCCTCTGTCATCCAACTCTCTCTTTCATTTTTTTCTGTCCCAAGTTCTCCCTAACACTTGATAACTTGCCTAACTAACTAATTTTTCCTCTTCTTGTGACTATGGTTTCCTTTCTTATCTCATACACCCAGGGCCCTTCCCTTTGATATCCCAGAAAAGAGTGCTTTTCTCTGTCCAGAACTTTTTTTTTCCTTAGGGATTCAGTGGATCTTTTTCATTTACCCTGGTTGTTGGCTGTTGTTTTTCAGCCCCTGTTGCTAGGCAAATTTTTATTTCTATTTTTTTTTGGCTACATTATTTTGCTCCCAGACTGCTTGTATTGAGTCTCAAAGGACTATCTCCCTTCCCCCAACACACGTCCACCTGCATGACATTACCTGCCTTTATATGTTGCATTAGGAAATGAAAGAAGTAAGCAAATGACAAGCGCAGTCTTTTATGAATTAGTAATTAAATGTGGCATTCTCCTTGATTTTAGGGAGATGAACACTGTACACACACACACACACACACACACACACACACACATCCATGTTTTCACATTAGTAGATATACATTATAGATTTAGGTCTAGAAAGGACTTAAGAAGTCACTTTCTATAATCCAGTTTCCTAATTTCACCACTTAAACCGCCATCAAGAGGTTAAATTACTTTGATAGGATCACATTGGGGTTGTAAGTTCCAGGGCTGTGATTTGAACCCAATTCCTCTGACTCCAAATTGAGTCCTACTGCATTTAGGTAAGTGTCCCAAACCAAAATGAAACTAACAACTTAACGATCAATGATGGTTAGCCCATAATTCCCTATAGCTGACTTCAAACCCTATTGCCCAATATGTTACCACAATTCCCACTATTCCCCAAAACATAAATTGATTAGTGTTCTTCTAAGTCAGAGGTTGTCAAACAACAGCCCATAGACTAAATATGGCCTGCCATCCATTTTGTATGGCTGAATAGCTAAGAATGATTTTTATAAAAATGTAAATTTTTAAGGGCAGCAAAAATTACTCTAAACAGTCTAATATTCCTTTTTTACCTCCTGCATATATTTTAGCATGGATGTACCAGGGAAAGTTGAAGAATATTTACATACATATTCTTCTCTCATCATTATTTGGACTTGATGCCATCATGATGAGGTGTCAAAGTCTATGTTACTAGAATAAGAATAAGGTCTGTCAGGTCATGCCAAACTAGAAAGGCTCAGAGTGAAGACCCTGTTGATAGACTGTTCACAGGGATGATATTCATCATAAGGGGTTTATCCGCTGGGTGATGAATATTTTTGGTAACAATAATTCATGGTCAAAGGATAGAGAGGTTTTGCTCTGTTTTTATGGATTAAGTACCCATATCAATAAAATCATAACTCTTAAAGTATTGAAGTCCATGGATGTAACACACAATGTCATCAGCCAGAATCTGTAGGGCAGTTGGTTATCAATCACTTAGTAATTCCCCTCTCCCCTGATAGTCCCAGTTTCTTATCTAAGAGTATGTAGCCTACACCCTTTACTTTCCAAACTCACCATGCTATTTTAGTCACTTGTCAACACTCATAGTCATAATTGAGTAAGTGATTTACCTGGGTTAGATAAAATTTTGGGAAATTTGAAAATGATGAACACATGTTTGACGAAGGCCCATATTCTATTCCTTCTTTCCAACCCACCAGGTGAAAAAAATACCCATTTCAATATGGATCTGGATTCCTCCTACTAAATGTAGCCTGCCAGTCATAGCATCAGAGCCAATCCAGAAATTCAGGGTAGGATGTTAGATTCCTATCTCCCCAAAAACAAGAGCTGGGTATAGGCAAGTTAACTCATAATAGGTAATCTACACCAGGATTAGAGCATACTGTAGAAGTTTTCAGTGATTCTCATGGCCATACCTATGCGGATAAACAAGAAATCAAGATCTCTTGAGGTTCTCATGGACCCACTGGGATAGCCTTAGAATCCTAAAAGTCTATGGTAGAAGTCTCTGGCTGTCCTGTGAATTGAGCTATCTGTCCTCAAAGCTCCCCATCACTGAAAATGAGCACTGCTAAGAAATATCTATGACCAATGCCACGTGAGCCCAGTGCCAGAGTGACTGGTGTGTCTGTGGCTACCACTGGCTCTACCATCTTTTCACTCCAAGCTTTATGAACCAGACTGCCATTAGACAGCTCTGTAAAGGAAAAGAGTGGATGAATACCTGTCAGAGTACTGACAAGGGCCTGCCTTAGGCTATCCTCCTCACATTTATATATTCAGGATGCATGTAAACAAGTTAGAACACATTTCCAAAGATACATAAGGAGTGGTATAAAAGACAACATAAATATGCATATATATATACATATATACATGTATATATATATATATATAAAGAAGTGATCTGCTCACTTATCACAAAAATTGATAAGCCAATATAATAGAATATAAATATAATAGTCATTGTGCTAGATTTTGGAGATGCAAAGCTAAAAATGAAATAGTCCTTTGCTTTCATTGAATTTATATTCCATTGGGGAGACAACTTTTACATACCTAACTATATAGAAAAAATAAAAACTATATACAAGGTAGTTTAGGAAGGATAGACACTACCAGTTGGAATCAGCAAAATTTTTATATTGAAGGTGGTGATTGAGCTGATTCTTGAAAGAAGAAAGGGATTTTACAAGGTTCAGGTAAGAAGGGAGTATATTCTAGACTTGGAGAACAGCCAGAGCAAAAACACATATATGTGTGTGTACATGTGGATATGAGTGTACATGGTTAAGAGTAATGTATTATCAATGAGATTGGAAACGTAGGCTTGGGCCAGGTTGCAAAGAGTTTTAAAATAAAAACATAAGATTTTATATTTGATCCTAGAGCCAATAGGGAGACATCAAAGTTTATGGAGTAGCTGAATGACTAGTCAGACCTTCTTTAAAGAAAAATCACTTTGCTAGTTGTGTGGAGAATACATTGGAGTGAGTATAGACTTGGATTAGAAAGACCAGTCAGGAAGCCATTGCAATAGACTAGGTGAGAGGTGATTAAGGACCTTAAAAGAAGTTGTAGTCAAGTGAGTGAAAACGAGTGAATGGTTATAAGAGATACTATAAAGGTAGATACAAAGGCAAGTTTTGGCCATTGATTGTACATGTGGGGTGAAGAAGGGTAAGAAACTGAGGATAAAGCCAAGGTTGCACATCTGGGATACAGATAGTAGCACATTTGACAGAAATAGGGAAATTTGAAAGATGGATTTGTGGGGAATGTCAGTGAGTTCTATTTTGGACAAGTTGATGTCCATGGGATGTCTAAGTTAAGACATCTGTTAGGTACTTTGTGTTGAAGGACTGGAATTCAGCAGGGAATAGATCTGAGTCATTGTAGTAGAAGGGAAGGATAATTGAAGTTGCGATACAGTGGCCAAAAGAGGAAGCTGTGGGATCAAGAGCAGATTTGGAAATGTTGGCCTTGGTAAGGAGAATGACCACCTCACTGTCAGAGCCTATAATAAAGGAAGAGAGAACCAGGAATTACGTCATAGTGTTTCAATAAACAATTATTTATTAAGTACCTCCTGCGTGCTAGGTTCTGGGCCAGCTGCTTATGATTCAGACAAAAACTGAAGCACGAAGCTCAAGGTGCTTATATCCCAGTAGGATAAAACAGCGAGAACACATCTAAGCATATCTAAAATAAGTATATATGAAATACATGGAAAATAAACACTATATAATTTGGGAGAGTTAAACTAGAAACTTAGTGGTATTAAGATAGATTATGTAGAAAATGACATTTAACTTAAGTTATGAAGGAAAGAAGGGAATTCTAAGAGATAGAGGTAAGGAAAGAGTTTATTACAGACATGGGGATAGCCTGTGCAGAGGTATAGATATGGAAGATGGGTACTTTTTTGCAATAGTTGAACCAAAAATTGTGTAAAAGGGAGTAAAACAAACAAACAAAAAACAAACTTGAAATATAGGTCAGAGCCAGGTTGTGAAGGGCTATAATCACCATTAAACAACAGAACTTGTATTTTACCATAGCGAGCCACTAGAGTCTAGTGAGCAAGGGGAGTATCATGGCAGATCTATATTTATGAATATCACTTTGGGAACCGTGTAAACAATGAATGGGGGAAGGAAGATATTTAAGGCTGGGAGATTAATCAGGAGGCTGCTGAAATGAAAGTGAGAGGTGATGAAGGCTTGAATTAGGATGGGCTTGGACTTAGAATTGACAAGATTTGACAACTGAATGATTATGCGGGTTAACAAAAGCCCAAGGGCAACACTAACATCCTTGAAATACTTCTAAAATCCTACAGGAGGGTCTCCACATATTGAGTGGGACCTATGGAAATTAATATAAACATAGACAAGAGTCCAGGGGTAAGGAACCTGCAGCTTCAAGGCCACATGTGGTCCTCCCAAGT